>NW_028240615.1:600000-1110000 GCF_964263255.1 Lissotriton vulgaris
CCATGCAGTGATGTTCACAAAATTCAAGTCTCTCTTTAGTCTGTGTGCAGAATGAGGAAAGGGGGGCCAAAGTTCCATTAAGATGCTGAATGCATGTTCTCTCCTCGACATAGTGTCCATCGACCAGACGGAAAAAATAAAACACAAATCCAATCGACATAAAAAGATAAACCGAAAAAAGCACCAGCCAAATATACATCCATGGAGTGATCAAATTTTTTTTTTAAATAATGTGGCATATGTTGCTAGACGTGAGGGTCTTTTCGAATTCACTGAAACAGAGTCAAATGAGAATCGGGATTCTGTGGTCAAACGTGTCTGTAAATCAGGCATCGACAAATCAGCAGGATAGGCATAGTCTATGTCATCAATGTTATTAACGTGATAAGTATTTAATAAAGGATTGGAAATGGCAGGCATCTCGAGGGCCACTTCTGGTTCAGCATTAGAAGTAGTGGCCAACACAGAATTTCTCACAATCAAAGGACAGGAGACCGCCGGTGTCATACTATGAAGAATCGGCCACCCTGTGTATCTTGACATTGTCAATTGAGATAAACCTGTTTTCCTTACGACCTGGAAGTGGTGGTAAAATGCCTGTTCTTGTGCCCTTCACTCCAAGAACGGGAACCGGTGCTCGATAGGAAGGACCAAATTCTTTCTTGTTATCGATCTTCTCTCGAACCAGTTCTCCAACTTTGGGTAGCCAGCCAACTACCGGGATCTGCAACGCATTATCCGATGTGGAGGGCAAATGTTCCTTTGCTAGACTGTCTCTGGTCTTTTGTAGATCCTGTAAAACATTGCAATGTTCATCTACGTCAAAGGCCGTGGCTTGAGCCACGCAGTCTAGACCGTCGAGGTCAGGGACATACATCTTGATACCAAAGAGCATTTCGTACGGGGTCCGCCCACCCAGAGACCTTCTAGGGAGATTGTTTAGAGCACGCTGCACGCCATTAAGGTGGGCTAACCAGTTTCTGCCAGTGCCTATAACTCGAGCTGTCAAAGATTGCTTTAAGTCACGGTTCATTCGCTCTACTACACTATTACCCTCAGGTCTGTATGGAGACGAAAACTTGACTTGGACCCCCAACAAAATAATTGCATACTTATACGCCTTAGAGGCGAAAGCCGCACCCTGATCCGAATGGAAGGTACCACAGGCAAAAATCCTTACAAAGACACGCAAATCATTATGACAGTCCGTGAATCAGCGCTGCGATGTGGCCACACCCACACAAAGCGTGTGCATGAATCCACTGCTACTAAAATGTATTTATACGCAGCATCAGAAGAAAAAGGACCGCAGTGATCCAAATAAACGCAACCCAGTGGTTTATTAGATATGTACAACTGTGGTGAGGCGGACGCGCAGCAGTCGAAGGCTTGATCTGCTGGCAAATGTCACATTGAAGGACATATTCACGCGTCTGCTTGTACAGTCCCCGCCACCAGAACCTCTGTTGAAATGAGTTACAGTGGCTGAGACGCCCGCATGCGCTGACGCCACACCTTCATGAGCCGCAGTAATCAAAGTAGCTGCGATCCGAGTTGGGAATCAAACGTTCGACAACACCAGGAATTTTCACATAAGGAACCTTATCGGGACTTAAGTGGTATGTGTACTTCAAAGGGAACCCCGCCGGATATTTACCTTCCTTCTCAGTGGCAGCAACTGCCGCCAAGATGTCATCATCTATTTTACTTTTGGACCGTGTAACTGCTGCTACTAAGTATTTCGATACTGCAGATTTCGCCGCTTCATCAGCAAGCGAGTTACCGACAGCGTGGACCCCTACACGCTGATGGCCGAGAGTATGAATCACAAACACAAGTGGCAACCGCTCTTTAAGCTCAGCCACTCGTACCCAGATCATTTTATGTTTTATTGTGCTACCCTTGGAATCACGAAAGTCATTCTGAATCCAATAGACCAAGTTTTCATTGTAAGACTGGACACAGTAGTAAGAATCACTCACTATTAGAGTAGTCACACAAGGATCCGTGTACTCCAATGCAAGCATCAGAGCACGAAGCTCCGCTAATTGTGCAGTGCAGTCCCCTAGTGTCTGCGTGTGCACGACACTGGACTTGAACTCGATGTTCACCATGGCACCGACCACAATGGCGCATGCGGAAACGTAGGCATGTTTAGAGCCATGGGCAACCAGCGCCGAACCATCAGTGTAAATGATGCAATGGAAATCCTCCGTAATGAGGCGTCAAAAATAAACGTGACATCCTGGGATGTCAAGGATGCAGCCCATTGAATCCACCGAGGGTGCAAAGCTTTTGAATTAGGTACACTGGCTTTTGTGACTGCCTCCAAGGCAGGACACGGGGTAACAACCAACATGCGCTTCCCCTGTGACAGGGCACGTTCCTTGAGAATAGCCATCTGCACAGCCGTCAAAACTTTCTCCACAGTAGAAAAGCGCAATTCAGCCAAAGTGTACAAGTGCGACTTGTAAGCAATAGGTACTGTGTCTCCTTCATTAAAAGTCAGGTACGTGAAACCCACCGTCCCAGGGATAATTCTTATCACCAGGTTAGTCTGGTTATCACGAGTCAGTAAGAATTTAGAAGCGAGTAGATCAGCTTGCAAAGACTGCAGAATAGCCGAATGCTAAGGCAGCCAGCATGATTTGGAAAAAGATGCTTGTATCAAAGCATACAACGGCTTGATACGCTGGGCATATTCCGGAATGTATGTCCTCCCGAAATTCAAGAAGCCCAGTAGTGATTGTAATTTCTTCAGTGTTGTTGGAGCGCACAAATGTGCGCATTTCTCCAGGAAGTGAGGAGCCAATCCCTTTCCCTCATTGTTGAGCTCGTAGCCCAGAAACAACACTGTGCACTCTGCAATATGCGATTTTGCAAAGTTGAATTTCTAACCTAAGGCGGCAAAGGCACAAATAATCCCGTTGACTCGACACAGATGCTCCCAAAGTTCGTCGTCTGTGAGATATATGTCATCCACATACGAACAAGCATCTGGGTCGATCCCCTCCAAGAGGGAGGTGAAAATCCCAGGGCTATTTTTATAGCCCATTAGCAAACACCGATACTGTTTTTTGACACAGCCGCAAGTAAAGGATGTCCATTGGGAACTTAGAGCATCCAATCTATGGGCATAAAAACCATTGGAAATGTCAAGCGTGGTTTTGAACCGCTTACGCACAAGACTACTCATTAGAGCAGAGCTGTGGGTATTCTGTACTGCACAGTTACGGCAATGCGAGTTTAAATGCCGGTAATCCAATACCAAACGATATGAACCATCCGGCTTGTTCCCAGTAAAAAGAGGGTTATTCATTAGTGACACACAGGTTTCTATCACACCTTGATATTCCAATTGTTCAAGGATAGCCGCAACGGAAGCCTTCGCTTCTCACCGTATGGGATATTGAGGTTGAGGCTGCGGCTGGGACCGTAAAGGAATCTCATGGCATGGGGACAATCTTTCCCAACCACATTGATTGCGATACACAGCCGGTGCTAGAGCTAGAGCCCACTCTTCTGCAAAGTGCAGCGCATCCTCTTTCGAGACTGTGTTCGCGAAACTGGGGAGGATCACCTCCTCCCCTCGCGGAGCTGCGAGCACAAAAGGTGGGGGCCAGTCAGCCTCCGAAAGCAAAATGTCATATGTAGACAAAAGATTTCCCAAAATACCCCTTTAATGGTTCGCTGTATGTCACCCTCTATTAACAGGACAATTTCAAAAAGTCTATCAGGGGGAGCAACTCTGGTATCAGCTGTTTCGATGACAACATAAGTATCAGTCGCTTTCACCTTCAGCAGTGGACGGAGGGCCACTCTCACTGTGGTAATCTCCGCCGCGCAGTCCAGCAAGGTCAGAGCCCACGTCAGATTCCGAAGCTGCGTTATCACTACTGGGGCATATCGATGCGCTGTAAAGGCTGCGACTTTCTTCTTGGCAAACTGCGGTCCCCTAGGCGTCGAGCCCTCCTGCTTTTCTGCACCGTTCCTCGGGCGGGGCTGGTCATGTCCTTGTTGACCACCCCGACCCCTGCCGCCCCCGCCACCACCGGTTGTTGGGGCCGATGAGTCCTGAAAGGAACGAGGAGAGCATTGGTCAGAAGCCTGAAAACGATCAGGTGTTTTATTCGTCGCGCGATCGCGCAAGTCATAAGTACGTTCCGACTGCGCAGGCAACGGAGACACAGGGCGAGAACTTTGGGTCTGATGTAGTTGCTGTTGCTTACCCTGTTTCTGTTTTTTAGGCCAATTCTGTTTTTTGGACTTGGGCTGAACATCAGCTTCCGAAGCTTGTCCCTGGGGCAGCTTTAGCTCTTTAACAGAAAAAGGCTTAAGTCCCTTGGCATTGCGACCCACGGTTTATAAGCCGCCACAATGATCTTCGCTAACTGTCGGGGTCTCTCGGCTTCGGGAAGCGCCGCTAAAGCGTTAGCCACATGAAAGTTCACTGCATCCCCCTTGACATTCGCAAGGATCAGATCGCAAACCACATCAAAGGTGCCACACAGGCGCATGCCCAATTCAACCGCAGACTCCGGTCCATGATCATTTTGAACACGTTTAAGGACCGAAGATAGCACGGACATAGATGGGTGCCATAGCACCTCGCATAGACCGCTGCAAAAGTCTTTCCCCAGGACTCACAGTCAACGAGCTCAGGGGCCAAATCTTTCGGCAAACTTAGCGTAAGAATCCGGTGTTTTTCACCCGGAGTTGTATTAGGAAATACAGCTTCCAGCTGGTCAAACTTCTCGGCAAGCCAGAAAGGAAAACTATCCTTATCTTGGGGCTTCTTGCCCATGACCGCATTCACCATGACAGGACTGATTTTTAAACCGAGATGTCCGGCTGGAAGCGCCGCACCCCTCGGGGCTCCACCGGAAGATTACGGCCCATGTAATGCACTAAGGCTCTAATCACGGCAATCACAACCACATGTAGTCGTCGGAGTTCAGCCACGTTACAATTGCTGTGTAGAGGATGAGGAGTAAATCCAGCCAAAACAGGCCAACTAGCGCATGGAATGGACAAAGGACCTAACCTCGGAGCGGTTAAAGAATGGGGTAGGGCGCCACCAAACCAAACTCCATGCTGCCAAACATCAATAGGAAATTCCTGTGCCCTGTACGGAGCATACTCATTAGGTACAGCTGTGGGAGTGTACGTGTGGAATACACCAGAATTAGCGTCCACTGCCGGAAATGTCACCCACGAATAAAACAGTTCGTAAGGATAAGCATGTTCCGCACTCACCACCATGATCACAGCCAAGCCTTCCAAAGGCACATTGTACATCCGCAAAAGATCTCGCACCGCAATGCGACTATGCAGCGGAATGTCTACGGCAGCCATGACGGCACAAGAAATATGAAAAACAAAGTAAACTTTGTAGCACAACTGGGTAGTAATTCAAGGAAACCGTTTTAGAAAGAATCAAGCTTGAAAAGACCTATTACAAAAATAGGTAGGTTTTCCCGACACCACCGTTTTCCGGAAACGACAGTGAAGGGGTTAAGGTTTGAATGATACACTACTCGAGTGTCATGATATAAGGCCAACAACGTATGGGCGCCATGTAGCGGGAATTCCGTTCTCCTACAGAACTGTGCATAGAGAACTGGAACCTCGGTGAATTAGGATGGCCCAAAACTCACCTCAGTACCCAAAATCCCCTTACCGAGATAGCTACAGTGTCTCATTGGTCATAACAAACTCCCAATGCTTAGACAGACCAGAGCATGAACTTAGATTACCTCAGGTATCGTGGAACACGTGAACACTCTTTCGTTATATAATCATTACAAACAAGAACGTGGAGTAAAAGAGGACACGTGCATGTTTGAAATATTTATTTACTAATGCAAGGTTCTCAAACGCAGTATCTTGTACAATACTAGCAACCATATTATAAGCAACAAAGTTATCAGCATAGTTACTAGTCCATAAAAGGCGAATGGTGGCAGCATACTAAGATGCTGTAATGAATAGGAATTAACAATACCTAATTCACACCCTCCCTATTTAGCATAGTATTGTATATCTATGAAGGTCTCATTTGGGTTTTAGCAGGGCGGGCCCATACCTCAAAATCTCAGTGGCAGAGGATCACATCATCTTCCACCAGCTCTCTGCATGCGAAGCACCATCAAGTGTATCTCGTGTGTGTGCAGCACACCAATATAAAACCCGCCTAGAGCCAGATTTTGGCAGCAGCATGTGTGTTATGTCTATGGACGTGCTAAGATCAGACCTCACAACAACATTGTGTTAGTTATCCTTTCAGCCTTTAGCACTCACTGTGCAGACAGTGTACCGAGCAAAACAGATATCAGAGAAATACATATTATTTCTCAAGTAAATCACAAAGCTTCTTCTGGGTTGAAAGCTAAATCAACAATTATGTGTTGTGTGCAAAACGAGGCAGAAAGGTAAAATGACGTTTAAACATTTAATAAGCTCATGCTAACTTAACACAGTATATAGAAAAGAAGTAGCTATATGACACCCTCTCAATGCCTGCCTTGGGCAAAAGAGCCAACACTTCCTGATTGAGCAAGGAGAGATGGTCCTCCATCAGCTGTAGGTGAGTGGGTAGCATGGGTGAAGGGGTTTCTAGAAAGGGGATGGAGTAGGCCTCCTGGACCATATGCAAAACCCTCTTGTCTGATGTTTTAGACCCCAGTGGGGCAGATAATGGTGAATTCTGCCCCCCCCCACACTGGGTGGCCCAGCTGGTATAAAGGCAAACAAAGGCGGTTGGAAGGCTGCAGCTGCCGGGGGGAGTGGCAGACTGGACAGACCTCCTGCTGGCGTTCCCCCATGGTTATTAGGAACCACATCTATGGCCTCAAAAATGCTTGGAAGTCTGGTGGCCTTGGTAGCTGAATGGGAAAGGACGTGGACTTAGCCCCTAACATAGCTGTGGGAGGGGTGAAAGGCAGACTGGGGTTGGCGAGGGGTCATGGATAGATGTAAGGTTCTGACCATAGCTCTGCTGTCCTTAAAGCGCTTCAGCAGTGAGTCAGCCTTCTCACCAAAAAGGTGAGAGCCATAAAAGGGCATGCCCATCAGCAAAGCAAAGACATCCTCCAAAAAGCCAGTGTTATCAGTCCCCGGGAGCTTGTTTCCTTCCCAGTGTAAGAATTGGCTTTTGTAGTTTGGTTTACCCTGTTCCCATCATGCACTGGGACAGGAACAGACTAATTTGCATACAGCCAGGTTCTGAAACTGGGATGGTGCAGTGAGCTAAAAAACGGTGTTGGATCTAGCCCTGATCTCTTGACTGGGTGAGAGCTTTCTGCTTAATTCAGAGACTCTGTCCCTCACCACCCCTTGTTGTAAATATTTTTGTCCACCCTAAGCGTGGAAGGGTATTCTCAGATGTGAGACCCTTGCTCATTGCACCATCAGGATTCAAGCAAACTGGGCCGAAGACGGCTGTAATGCCAGAAACCGGTCCCCGGGAGCTTGTTTCCTTCCCAGTGTAAGATTTGGCTTTTGTAGTTTGGTTTACCCTGTTCCCATCATGCACTGGGACAGGAACAGACTAATTTGCATACAGCCAGGTTCTGAAACTGGGATGGTGCAGTGAGCTAAAAAACGGTGTTGGATCTAGCCCTGATCTCTTGACTGGGTGAGAGCTTTCTGCTTAATTCAGAGACTCTGTCCCTCACCACCCCTTGTTGTAAATATTTTTGTCCACCCTAAGCGTGGAAGGGTATTCTCAGATGTGAGACCCTTGCTCATTGCACCATCAGGATTCAAGCAAACCGGGCCGAAGACTGCTGTAATGCCAGAAACCGGTCCCCGGGAGCTTGTTTCCTTCCCAGTGTAAGAATTGGCTTTTGTAGTTTGGTTTACCCTGTTCCCATCATGCACTGGGACAGGAACAGACTAATTTGCATACAGCCAGGTTCTGAAACTGGGATGGTGCAGTGAGCTAAAAAACGGTGTTGGATCTAGCCCTGATCTCTTGACTGGGTGAGAGCTTTCTGCTTAATTCAGAGACTGTCCCTCACCACCCCTTGTTGTAAATATTTTTGTCCACCCTAAGCGTGGAAGGGTATTCTCAGATGTGAGACCCTTGCTCATTGCACCATCAGGATTCAAGCAAACCGGGCCGAAGACGGCTGTAATGCCAGAAACCGGTCCCCGGGAGCTTGTTTCCTTCCCAGTGTAAGAATTGGCTTTTGTAGTTTGGTTTACCCTGTTCCCATCATGCACTGGGACAGGAACAGACTAATTTGCATACAGCCAGGTTCTGAAACTGGGATGGTGCAGTGAGCTAAAAAACGGTGTTGGATCTAGCCCTGATCTCTTGACTGGGTGAGAGCTTTCTGCTTAATTCAGAGACTCTGTCCCTCACCACCCCTTGTTGTAAATATTTTTGTCCACCCTAAGCGTGGAAGGGTATTCTCAGATGTGAGACCCTTGCTCATTGCACCATCAGGATTCAAGCAAACCGGGCCGAAGACGGCTGTAATGCCAGAAACCGGTCCCCGGGAGCTTGTTTCCTTCCCAGTGTAAGAATTGGCTTTTGTAGTTTGGTTTACCCTGTTCCCATCATGCACTGGGACAGGAACAGACTAATTTGCATACAGCCAGGTTCTGAAACTGGGATGGTGCAGTGAGCTAAAAAACGGTGTTGGATCTAGCCCTGATCTCTTGACTGGGTGAGAGCTTTCTGCTTAATTCAGAGACTCTGTCCCTCACCACCCCTTGTTGTAAATAGTGTTATCAGTCAGGCATGGCATCTAAGTGCTACTGACAGCACAATCGCTCTTCCCAGCTAATTGGCTATGTCCAATCTACATCTGATGATGAACTTTGCCGCTTCTTCAGCATTGGTTTGAAGAGTATAGTTCAGGCCCCCCGAGAGACAATAGGCAGTATTTGCACACCAGAGTCCTATATAGTATGGGTGTATTTGCCCAAAATGTCAAGTCAAGTCAAGTCAAAATTTATATAGCGCACTACATACCCAGAGGGTCTCAAGGCGCTTGAGGAAGGGGGGGGAGGAGGTTTACTTATCGAATATCCAGGTTTTAAGCTGTTTTCTGAAGGCTAGGTGGGTTTGAGTAAGGCGGAGGTGGATGGGAAGGGAATTCCAGGTTTTGGCCGCTAAGTAGGAGAAGGATCGTCCCCCCATGGTGGCTTTGTGGATGCGCGGAACAGAGGCGAGGGCTTGGTTGCAAACGGGTTCACAGACTGCATTGCTAGGCTGTCTGAAGAGAACATTCTCTAACCCAAAAATTTCTCATACCAGTTGTCCTCTGGTTTATCAAGGGGATTGTGGTAACCATAAGGGTCCTCAGATCCCTCTCAATTGTCACTCTCCAGACTGGTCAAAGGAAGAAGGAACTGGCTCTGGCTTGGAGGTCATGGTACCAGTCAGTGCAGGGTGATGCCCATCTGGCTCCATGTCAGAGCCAGGTATGATGAAGGGGCCCGTGGAGTGTCAGCAGCACCGTGAGCAGTGGCACTGGGGCGGGCATCAAGGATGATCCCGGTCCCATGGGCAGCGACGCTCCGTATATAGCACTGGATCCAAGGGCCCCAATTGGTGAGGAAGACAAACTCACTCTTGGAGTGCCAGTAGATGTCTCTCCAGAACTCATGGGCCAGAAGGTGCTCCAGAGGAATCAGGCTGCCTGAATATGGGGTGCATGACCTCATAAAACCCCATAAGTTGGTCAGAGGTCACTCTGGATCTGGGAAACTCTGGTAGACGTGGAGCAGACCCTAGCACAAGCTCCAAAGCAGAATGTGGCCTAGAATGCAGATGCTCCCACGTCTCGTCTGAAAATTTGGCTGAGGGAAGTGGAAGACCACTTTGAGTTCTTTCACTTGTGGGAGTTACCAAACGACTTGGAACGTGACGAAGTTCATTTGGAATGGCTCTACAAGCGGTCCCGGGATCTTCTGCATGACCAGAATAGAGAGCACTGCTGAGTTGTCCGATGTCAGGCGGCAAGGAGCTTTAAGGACCATTACCTCAGCGCCTTGGGATTCATGGCGCAGCAGTCCTCACAGGTCTTGGAGTCTTGACAGGCACCTTATTGTCAGCACCGGGGCTATGACAGTCTGCCACATGGTGGCACTGTCATGCTAATTTAGGTATGAACACAACACCAGCGGTTATTTGTTCAATTTACATTAACAATGACTAATACCGGCCTCCCAAGCCATTCTTCTGACTTTGGGGGCCTGGAATAGTCTGACGTGACACACTTGTAGGAGTGTAAAGGTTAGTAGCTGTGTATGTACTGTCATTGGCAGCTGCATGGGTTATGTGAGGTGCAAGCTGCAGTGGCCTCCCGACGAGAGCCCCAGCACTTATCCTTTTACAAATTAAGCACTGAACAGGCACCACATTGTTTAAAGAAGCCCACTGCCTTTTTAGGAGACATCCCTAACACACCAGGAGGCAAAATATCTCAAAAAGATTCGAAAAAACGTTGTGTAAAAATACAGTCAATAAAGTAACTGTGGGTACCTCGCTCCGGATCTGCAATGACAGGCACAGAAAAAAAGGAACAAGGTCAGCATGCTGTGGTGGTGCCTATTTAGGCTCAGCAAACATCCCTCCGGTGTGCAGGGGTACTGTTTAAAATTTTCAGGATCAAGTCTGACGCTTGGGGAATAGTCTAAGGTAAAGGATCTGCAACTAAAAGTCTACATCAGATACAATTTCTTATTAGAGCACAGTGAGATGTTTTCCCTAAAACATTTTGTTGATAGAATGCACACAATTAGAATGCATAAACAGCTGTCGTACAAATTCAATAAGAATAAATGAAGGACGGAATGCTAAACGTATCAATCATTCACCCCCAGTCAGAGATCTGAGTTTAATTCATCATTTTTTTGCTCACAACGCAACCCCAGTTTGGACCAAGCCATATGCAAATCAGTCTTTATTCTGCTCCCTATGGGAACCGTCCAGCATAAACTGTAAGTCAAAGTTCTCCCTTGACCAGAAACAAGCATCCTGGGACCAGTGTCACCCCCTCATCAGCCAGGCTAGCTTGAATCCAGTGGCCCTGTGAGCACGGGACCCACGTCTGGGCTCACCCATTTCCACTTATGGAGACAAAAGCAGAAAGAATAAATGATGGAAGGTCTGCTGGATAAATCAAACATTCACCCCCAGTCACAGACCTGGGTTTAATCCATTGAATGTGACAAGGTACTAGAGATCAAAAAAGGGGGGTGCCCACAGTGCTCAAAATCGTGCAGGTACAAACTGGCTGCAACAGGAAAGACATGCCCTGTATTTAAATTATCATGAAACAATTAGAGAGAGAGGGTAGGAGGCACTCTTAGTCCCCCGGGTTGAGTATTTCAAACAAAGAAAGAGTGTCATGCGCAAAGGGGTCTGTGTAAAAGAACAGAGGCAAAGACTGTAAGAAATACCCTCTTATGGACACAGTGGAAACCTTCAAGGGATTTATTGGAAGCCCTCACTCACCAACCTGGTTGGTGACATGCTTCATCATCGGGCCCACCAGGAGAAGCCGAATGCCTCCCTGGTGTGCTACAACGCCAGATTACTGCGGAGCTGGATTTTGTGACAGTGATGTGAAAAGTGATGTCAAAAATGTCTGAAACTGTGCCAACCAAAAAGATTTTATTCACTGGTCAGTTTAGACATAGTTAAAAGATATGTGTGGGAGAACTACCACAGATTATGATGGGAGTTTCCACTTATAGTGGGGTCAACATGTTTCTGCCCTAATAAGTGTAAGATTTACATGGGCATTCGTCAGGACCGTGTAGCGTGTACCTCTGCGGTATGGGCACGCTAAGGCCCACCCTAACCTGAGGACGTGAAAGTTAAAAATTGCTCTATGTGTGAAAAAATGTGCAAGAAAACAACACAAACCACAAGTTGTGGGAATTACCTCAACTCAGAGGAACCTGTGTAGTCTGGAATAAAGAGACAAACATACATGTAAGACAAAACATATACTTAATGCTCGTTGGTTTGGAAAGTAGTTGCTAGAACAGTCTCTGCGTTTAAAGTGCTATATATCGGTCTGAAAATAGACCTTGTGCCATACGTCTATTTTAGTGCCAGAAGCGCTGTATGATTGCCCGAAGGCATTACAGGCGTGTGGGCATGCACTATGGCGAAAGGAATGCAGGCCGCTGGACAGAGCGGCTATATGTACAGCACTCGTGGATAGCGATCAATAGGCCATTGCTATACGGCCGGAAGTGCTAACTCCTGAAGGAATTAGTGTAACACACAAGTGTAAGGTTTGGAGATCTCACTTGTGTTCTAAAAGATCCACGCCCCATGGGTCTCGGGAGGGGGGTGGAGGCGACTATGGCACACCTTGTAGGTAAAGGAAAGCCTCGTAAATTTTACGTGCCAAAATGGTGACAAACAGAACATTTACTTAGCTCTTGGTTAACCTCTTCGCCGCTAATGACAAGGGTAACTCGTCATGGACTTTCCATTGATTTCAATGGGAAACAAATGAGTAGTAAAATAATGCCTTAGCAGCCAAGTGGTTAATGATGCGAAGGATCCTTACGCCCGCAACGCCTAGCACCCGCTCGGCACCTAGCTTCTCCTGCTCCGGACCCCGTGGATGTGGGTCGCAGCACGGAGGACGCTAATGTGGAGTGCCGGTGGGGGCCGGGCGACACGAGTCGCGGGGCAGCCAATCAGCGGGCCGCCATCAGAACGAGGCTTGGAAAGCAAGCTCGTTCGTTGGCCAATCGCTGCGCCTCTCTAGGACGAGGCTTGGAACACTGAAGTGAATGAGCAATTCAATGAATTGCTAAGAGGCAATATTCCCGAAAAGGATTCCAGGGGGATATCCTTATCTATTAAGTCAGATTCGTGACATTGGGGAGGATATGGGGCAGCAATAATAAATTATTAATGCTGTCTGTGCCTTATAAAAGAAAAAAAGAGAGAATAACAAAAGGGGGGATCGAAAAGAAAGTGGTGATTAATGAACAGAGGACAAGGGACATAGGTCTAGTGGAGAGTGAGAATAGTTCGCGTGGGAGCGCAATATGGTAGTCACCATATCCACTGGGAATAACTCCAAGGTACAGCATGTGTAGGGGCGGTAAGGTAGAACTAGACCCCAACTCGTAAATGATTAGCAGGTATCTTCCTTAGAGGAAGAGCTATGACAGTCTCTGGACAAGAGGGAGAGGTCAGCGTTTCAATACTGTGGACCAAGGGATCTAGTCATTTAGGCCATGTAGGTGTGTGCCCAGCCTATACACCCAGCGTTGTTCTTTCTCAAATAATATGCTAGCAGTGTTAGTTACTGAGTCAATTTGTTCTATGATGGTCCATCTCAGATAATTGGGTGTATGGTTCTGTTGGATGAAATGCTCACTCAGTTTTGTTGTCACTTTTTGGCATCTGATATTGCTTCGATGTTCGCAGATACGTTGTTTGACTTTTCGAGTTGTCATAACAACATATCTTTTCCCGCATGTGCAGGTGATAAGATATATGACATTCATCGAATTGCAATTTGTATGTTTCTTTTGAATCCATGTTTTCCCTGGTTCTAAAGAAAGTTCTTTTGTGTGTGTCTTCAAATTACATACACTGCAATTGGAGCATGGATAGTGCCCTACTATTGGGGAGAGGCCCCATGCACTGGTGATAGATCCAGAATTGTGGTGGTTGGGTTTGTCAATTCTAGGTCGTGTATTGACAAGGGTGTCCTTGAGGCTGGTAGCTTTTTTAAAAGAGAAGAGGGGTTTCTACCAGTCTTTTCTGTTACTCCTGATTATGCTCCAGTGTTTGTTCACAGATTTTTTCATCTGGTTTGAAAGGGTGCTGTAGGTGGTGACACATGTTAATGGTATTTCTGCAGGTTCCTTGATGGTATCCTCTAGAAGGGCCTCACGTGGTTGATTTCTGGCCCGTTTGTTGCCCTTTTCAAGTATTTTTGTCGGATAACCTCTTGATTTTAGTTTCTGTGTTAAATCCGCTGCCTGGCTCTTGTAATCAGTGACGTTGCTACAGTTTCTGCGTATTCTGAGATACTGACCGTAGGGAAGGTTCTCCCTGAGTGGTCTAGGATGGAAGCTTGAGAATTCCAAGAGGTTGTTCTTTGCTGTTGGTTTGTAATGTGTTTTTGTGGTCAAGGATGTGCCACAAACTGTGATTTCCACATCTAGAAAGATGACTTCTTTCTTGCTGTAACTGTGTGTAAATTTGAGATAAGTAACCAAGGTGTTTACCCAGTTCAGAAAATGCTCCAAGGATGCTTGACTACCCTTACAGATTAGGAAGATGTTGTCAATATACCTCCTCCATAATCCTATGGAGTAGGAAAAGGGGTTGTCAGATGGTATAATGTGTCTAGATTCGAAGTCATAGACATACAAACATGCTACGCTGGGAGCAAATGTGCTGCCCATCTAAGTTCCAGTAGTTTGCAGGTATAGTTTGCCCTTATGTTCAAAGTAGTTCTCCTTTAAGGCTATCGTCACACATTGGAGTATGAAGGATTTGGGTGTTTGGTATTCCGAGATGATAGAGTCTAGAGCTGTTGCTAGAACTTTCAAGGTTTCATCTTGGGGGATACCTGTGTATAGGCTCTCGATGTCAAGCGTCACAAGGGTGACGGAGTCTGCCTCAAAAGTGACCTGTTCGAGCAATTGTAGCAAGTTCTTTGTGTCTTTAAGATATGTGGTACTCTTTTGTATCAAAGGTTTTAGGTAATGGTCACAAAAGGTTGACAAAGGTTCCAGAAGGGATCCAATCCCTGACACTATGGGTCTTCCTGGTGGTGGAGTTTTGTTTTTGTGAGTTTTTGGCAGGGTATAGAAGTATGGAATTGTGGTGCTACCTGCCATTAGAAAGGATGCCTCATTCTTTGAGATATAATAGTTTTCTTCTGCTTCTTTTACTAAGTTATGAATTCGTGTTCTCAATTCTGGGGTCGGTCTTCAGTAAGAAGAGTGTAGTTGGTTCCATTGTTGGGGAGATCCATACATACTTTCTCGTAGTCTGAGGTGTTTTGAATAACAATACCACCCCCTTTGTCCGCAGGTTTGACTGTAATTTCTTTATCATTTTTCAGATTTGTAAGGGCTTGGTATTCTGCGGCTCTGTATTTAAACTAACCAGTCCTTGATTGCCCTCCTTTGTGGCAAACCGATACATATATGTACGATTTTCTGATTGACAAAGCATTGCAAAAAGAATGCACCTGCACTACTTAGTCTAATATGCACCATTACGCAAAAATACTTAAAACGGCTCATATATGGTTGTATGACATTACAATGCAGGCATTTACCATGAATCTTTCACAATGCATGCATTTACCATGCATCTGCCTTTACCATGCATACCTTTTCCAAGTAGATAAGTATAAATGTATGCATACATTATAATTTCTTTTGGGGGGGAGGCCACTTAAAACCCCATAAAAAAGACTTTTATTGGGGGATGTAGGAGGCTGGCTCTGTATATACTATACCAAAATGAGGTATGGTGGCACACAGTCCAGTGGAACCCCTAAGGTAGGCAGAGGTAAACGTAGGGATACTTCACTCTCTATTTGTGGTAGTGTGGGCAAGAAGTAAGGCTTTGTCAGAGGGTAGTGTTAGGCATTTGTTGTACACACTCAGGCAGCAAATGATGTCACACTCAAAGACTGAACTCCTAGAACCAAGCCATGCCTGGTACAGGTAAGTGAAATAATACTTTGAAATTACTTTTCAGTAACTTTATAGATTACTGTGCACATTACTTCTTGGAATACTTTTTGAGTTACTTTTGCTAATCAGTCTGATAAGCCTAGATATCACACTGAGACAGTTCTTGACAAAAGGTGACTAATTCAGTTTTACACATGCAGTTTTTTCAGGATTTCATACAAACCAACTCCACACTTGAAAGAATAAAAAAAGCAGTCAATGCAATCCTATGGGAGGAAATTAAGTTATCGGTTTACAGGTAAGTACTTGTTTGTGGGAGTTGGGTTACTGGGGTTAGAACCAGCAGAGTGCTGAGGCCCAATGTTATTCAATGGGGAATAGGGGGCGTCCGGTTGGTAGCTGCTCACAAGTAGGCCACAAGGTTGTGGGAGCAAAGCTCCTGGTGTTAGGCTCAGGGCAAAGGGGGATCTGATTTAGCACACACAGCGTTACAGGGGTGTCCGGGTGCGGGGTGCTGGTTTGCTGTTGGGTGCTCTGTTGATTTCAATTGGGATTACCCGGTTGCAACAAACACTGCGGGCTCGGGATGAAGATCTTCTGGAGGCAACCACCGGTTGGAGAGATAAGTTGGGATGCCTAGGGATGCTGGGCCTGGGACACCGTTAGTTGGCCATCCAAGGCCGTGGGACGTCAGGTACAGGGGGGTCATTAGGCGTCATGTTTTTCTTTCCTGCTGCGGTCATGGGGATCCTCCAGAAAGGGGCTGCAGGCATTGATTGGAGACTTGTGGTAGGTCATGGATCACCAGATCGCAGGTCAGGATTGGCGGGGAGAACTCCTCATGGTGTTGGCCATTCGAACTCGGGCCATGGACGATGGGTGCAGACTCACAGATCTTGCTGGAGTCAGAGTCTGTGGGTGAGCACATCTGGTGCTCACAGGAGACATAGGTTTGGGAAGGCAGGGCAGGTCCTCCGGGTTCATGGGGGCTGCTGGCTGCAGGAACTCCCAGGATTTTGCTGGAGCAGGTCTAGGTTGGGACAGGCCGGTAGGGCCGTGGCCAAAGCAGTTGGTGTCCTCCTCTTCTTCTTCAGCATGGCTCTTTGGTCCTTCTTCTTGTCTGAGGAGGCAAGGTTCAAGGTTGCCCCTAAAAAATAGATTTAGGGGTATTACAGAGAGGTACAGGTCGGGATCAATGTGTCCCTTCTTTGGAGTGGGTACACCCCCTATTATGCCACCCTCCAGTGGGAGGGGGGCATAAGCCTCACTCTAGTTGGCTAGGTCCCCCCATCTGCAACATGGTGAGAACTGAGAGTTGTGCTTCATCTCCCCTCCACCACCCAAGGGGTGGGGTTGACAAAGGTGGGCACACCTCTCCTCCTAACTTGGTTTTCCTGCTGATTCTCCCACCCAAAGTGGGGGTCAGAACCGGTGGGGGCCAGTTGCTGGGTGCAGGAAATGGCTGGGGCAGCTCACAAAGATAGCAAGCCTTTGAAGCTTACTGTTTGTGGACCCTGCCCATCCTGGGTGAGGAGGCTTGACACTTTGTCCCAGAATGTGCATGGTTTCAGGAGCCAGAGAGCGGCAGGCTCTCGACCTAGAGGTCCAGAAACATGTCTGGTGGTGGCAGCTGGCGAGCATCCCCTCAGCCTCGAGACTAGAGTTAGATCGTTTTTCAGGGGGCATCTCTAAGTTGCCCTCTAAGTGCATTTTTGATTAAATCCCACACTGGCATCAGAGTAGATTCAATGTGGTGAGAAGTTTGATACCAAAATTCCCAGTTTTCAGTAAAGCCATGGTGGTTTTGTGGAGTTCCTACTGACAAACTCCTAGCACCATATACTCTTTAGAACATTACTGCACTTAAAGTGTCTAAGAATTGGCATAGACACTGTAGGGGTACAGGGCTCATGCACCTGTACCCTCACCACTGGTATAGTGCACCCAGCTAGAGGGGTGGCTGAGCTATGCCAGGGTAATGGATTGTAGGCATGGCACACAGGGTTGTATGCCATGTCGACTCTTCACTTTGCTCTGCACCAAAACACGCAGCCTGCAATGGCAATTTGTGTGTGTAAAGGTACAGGGCCTTTAAGGGTGGCACAATAAGTTCTGCAGCCCTTAGAGGCCTTCTCTGGTCACAATGCCCTTGATATCTAGGGTACCTTTTACAAGGACTGACATGTTGCTAGAGAGATGACAATTGGGATTTGCATCAGTACAGTTTAAGGAAAGAACATAGGCACTGGGTACCTGGTTAACAGGAACCCAGGGCGCACTCAGTCAAAGTACATCAGCAGTTTGGCAAAAAGTGGGGGAGCAACCATGCAAAAATGGGCGCTTTCTTACTTTTAATATTTACTCTTAGCACCTTTTGCCCCTACCCCTCTCAAAACCCTAAAATACCTTTACCACCCTGTACCCCTAGGTACCCCTAAAACCCAAAAGTAACCTTGCCACCCTGTGCACCTACCCACCCCTGAACCCTAACATATCTTTACCATCCTATATATGCCTGTACCCACCCCTAAACCCTAAAGACATCCTTTCCATGCAATACCCTTACCCACCCCTAAACCCTACAAAACACTCTTATCACCCAATTCCCTTTCCCATCCTTAAACCCCAACAGCCCCCATCACCTTATACTCTTACCCATCCATAAGCCCCTGCTCATCCCTAAACCCTAAAAAATTACCTTACCACCCAATACCCTTAACCTGCCCGAAACATTAAAAAATACCATGTCCACCCAATATCCCATACCCACTCCTAAACCCTTAAGAGAGAGAGTGTGTGTGTGTGTGTGTGTGTGTGTGTGTGTGTGTGTGTGTGTGTGTGTGTGTGTGTGTGTGTGTGTGTGTGTGTGTGTGTGTGTGTGTGTGTGTGTGTGTGTGTGTGTGTGTGTGTGTGTGTGTGTGTGTGTGTGTGTGTGTGTGTGTGTGTGTGTGTGTGTGTGTGTGTGTGTGTGTGTGTGTGTGTGTGTGTGTGTGTGTGTGTGTGTGTGTGTGTGTGTGTGTGTGTGTGTGTGTGTGTGTGTGTGTGTGTGTGTGTGTGTGTGTGTGTGTGTGTGTGTGTGTGTGTGTGTGTGTGTGTGTGTGTGTGTGTGTGTGTGTGTGTGTGTGTGTGTGTCTGTCTATATTTATGAGGACCAGAACATGTTTGCACACCAACGCTATGAGGACCAGTGCGCTATGAGGACCGGAAAGCCGGTCCTCATAATGTTTACAGTGCTTACATACTGAGGGAAGCTCTCTCAGCTGTCTGAGTGAAATTTTGAAGAGGGCTTCATAATTCCTATTTTTCAGACAGTGTGTGTGATGAATACCCTCCTATACACACAAAAATATCCTCTCTCTACACACACAGACAGTGCAGTTGCTAAGGACAGAAAGCAACCAATCAGATTTCAGGGGTGTGTCTTCCTGGTCCTCATATTATCAATAGAAGTCTTAAAGTGTGTGTGATGCTGCAGGTTCCCATACCGTCAGTAGAAGTCTAGGAGAGTTTGAGTATATCCTTCTAACCTTCAGAAAGTGTATTTTAATTTATCATTTTTGCAACAAAAAAAAAACATTTTATAGCTGGAAACCCAGCTCTAAACATTATAAATCCTAACAGCCAGAGTTTAAAAAGGTTTTTTTTTGTGTGACATAGGCTCGGAAGAAGAAGGGGTTTTGAAGACTCCAATGATGTGTGTTTTTAATGAAAAGTACTAACATAGGGCCAACCATAAAAAAAGATATGTTTTATGAATAGTCATTTCAACTTCTCAAAATTGGGACTGGGAATGTCCCTCCTACAGTGAGATAGCTGAAGGTGTACACGCTTCAGAATTTCAATCAAAGTGCTATTTTCTCACTGGAAAGCACCTGCCAAAGGTTTTGGAGTGTCAAAAACGAAAATGTGATCATTAAAAGCACAGGCTCGATTCTGCACACAACAATGTGATGTGGAAATGTCTCAGTGGTTTCACTGTTTTTCTATTCAGTTCCAAGGATGAATTCTGGCCGGCCAGTGCTTACATTCTTTCATCTCCTTACCATAGCGGTGCTCACCTCTGCGCAGCTGTAGCAAGAGAGGAAAGTACTAGAGCTTAGCGTGATCTGAAAGTGCTTGGAATGGAGGATAGATCTGGGATGATCTGTCAGAGACTGGGATGATCTGTCAGAGGTAGAAGAGAGCTGTCAGAATTATAACAGTTTAAGGATGAGTAGCACAGAAGACAGTAGGAAGGATGTACATGACAATGATTAGTGTAAGAAGTGGCAACTGAGACTCTGGCTCACACACCACAGAGACATCCAGTCCATGGACATACAGTAGACCTCCATGTTGTAATAGGCTGACATTTGAGGTGTAGCCATTAGTCCAAACCATATGCAATATAAAAACTCCACCCCCCGCCACCCCCCAGTGGATCTGGTGATAACTTGTACGGGGATGGTCCAGTCTTGTATGCTACCTGTACGTTTGGGACATAAACTGCAAATATATATATCTTTTGTCCTGGTCAGCAGAGTCCAGGAAACTTACAATATGAGTCTCACAATGGTGCAATGACAACATCAATAAAATATGCCAACTGCAATCCTCAGTAAGGTTTTTTTTATCATGTCACAGCAGAAAATAAGCAATTCAGCTTATATATAACCCATAGCTATTTGGCAAACCAGATACCATAAGCAATCTTGCAGGCAGGAAAGCATCATCATATCATTCAATGCAAACTTGCCCTAGGGTATCAGATATCACTTTGCACTCATTACACGTCCATCACCCATTTTTAATAGTTATGTGTATCATCATCAACTGGACTAAGTACTGATGACAGTGAGCCAGGTAGCAGTAAACGGCGCAATAAACAGTGAGGGGAATGTTTCAATTTGAAATCTTTCTTTCCAAATTCATCTCTATCACCAAAGTGCTCGACCTGCGAACTTTTACTTTCAATTACAAATCAGGCTAATTCCAAGTCTCAGTAAACATTTTAATCAAGAATCAGAAAACTCAGACAGAAGCAGAGTCCGGATATGCAATGATTTTGAGGAGGCCTAGACGCACGGAGAAAATTGTCCCTATGCATTTTCCCCACATATTAATGCTGTAACTAAGCGAAAACCAGCATTGGCATAGCCAATAGGTCTCGTCTTTGGGACCTTATAAGTGTTTAGCTATGCAACAGTTGATGTTGTTTCACCAAGGATATTGTGCTGGATAACTAAACACTTATAAGGTCCCAAAGGCGAGATCTAATGGCTATGCCAAGGGAAGCTAAACCCCCACTGTACACTCATTACAAATGTGGCTATTCATTCTATGCCAAAACTGAAAATAAACTTCTGTAGCCCAAGGAGAGTCTGGAGAGAGATTTAGAGAGAGAGAGAGAGAGATTTAGAGAGTGAGACATTTAGAGAGTGAGATATTTAGAGAGAGAGAGCAAGAGATTTAGAGAGATTTAGAGAGATTTAGAGAGAGAGATTTAGAGAGCGATTTAGAGAGAGAGAGCAAGAGATTTAGAGAGAGAGATTTAGAGGAGAGATTTAGAGAGAGAGAGATTGAGAAAGATTGAGAGATTTAGAGAGAGAGAGAGAGAGATTGGGAGAGGACTTGTGGGTTTCAAAGAGCTAGTTAGAAAATAATGAAAGATTCTGGATGAGTTTGAAAGCAAGAAAATGCCGACAGGGGGAGGAAAAATTGAAAAGAGGGGGAAGCTGAGGGGGGGGGGGAAGAGAGAGAGAGATTTAGAGAGAGATTTTGAGAGTGAGAGTTTTAGAGGGAGAGATATATATATAGAGAGAGAGATATAGAGAGAGAGATTTAGAGAGAGATTTAGGGAAATAGATTTATAGAGAACGAGAGATTTAGAGAACGAGAGAGATTTAGAGAGAGAGAGAGATAGAGAGATTTAGAGCGAGAGAGATTTAGAGAGAGATTTAGAGAGAGAGAGAGATTTAGAGAGAGAGTTTTACAGAGGTTCAGAAATGAAATGAATGAAATGAAAAGTAGATTTATAGAGTGCGGTTGCTGCCCAGAGGCGTCCAAGCGCTAGAGACCAGAATAGAAATTGCTTGAAGAGGTAACTTGTTGATATTACTGAGGGGAGTTAAACAAAAAAGCCTTCGGCTGTTTCCGGAATGAGGGGAGATTAGGGTCGGATCTAAGATGAAGAGGAAGTGAGTTCCAGATCTTGGAGGCATTATGGGTGAATGTCCTGCCACCCGCCCTTGCCTTTTTTATTCTCGGAACTATCGCCATAAAGGCCTGGCTAAATCGAAGGTTTCTGCTGGGGTGGTACTATTTTACTAGGTCCCGGGTAATCCTAGGTCCTGTGTCCCAAAAGGCCTGATGGGCAATACACATGGCCTTAAAGATGATTCTCTGTCGCACTGGCAGCCAGTGCAGGCTGATCAGACCAGGTTTGGCTGATTGTCTGCGTGGCAGCTGTAACAGTGTGCGGGCTGCACAGTTCTGCACTATCTGTAGTCTGCGCAAGGTGTACTCCGGGGCGCCAAGGTAGAGAACATTATTGAAGTCGAGGCGGGACTGTATAAGACCTTGGATGGCCACCTGCTTTGCCTCCACGGGTAGAAGAGGGAGGACTTTCTTTACCATCCTAAGAATTCCGAAGCAGGTAGCCGAGAGTTTTGTAGCCTGGATGTTAAATGAGAGGGTCTTGTCCAGCCACACCCCAAGGCTCTTAATATTATCCTTGGGTACTGGGGGGGTACCTAGACTAGAAGGCCACAAGGAATTGAAAAAGGTGGGGTTTGCAGGGCCCAGGAGCATCAGCTCTGTTTTGTCCCCACTGAGCTTGAGAGATGAGGTGGTCATCCAGCCCTTTACCTCCTGTAAGCACTTCATTAGCCCACCTGACGACGGCAGGTCGGCCTCCTGCGCCAAGGAGACCACCAGCTGGGTGTCGTCCGCATAAGAAATGATCTTAACCCCAAATGGACGAACGACCTCAGCCAGTGGTCTCATATAGATGTTGAAAAGCGCAGGGCTTAAAGAGGAGCCTTGTGGGACTCCGCACCTCAACGGCCTACTCATGGACACTGTCTCTCCATCAAAGAATTGGAATGATCTGTCGCTCAAGAAGGATTTGAGCCATAGCCAATCACTATCTACTATTCCGACACTCGAGAGGCGGCTCAGCAGGGTGTCATGGCTGACAGTATCGAATGCCGCGCTTAGGTCAAGGAGGATCACTGCCACTGACCCCCCCGATCTAGGATTTTTCTGGTTTCCTCATTGACTGTTAGAAGGGCAGTCTCTGTTCCGTGTTTGCGTCTAAAACCCGCCTGGGTGGCATCTAACAGCTGGTTATTTTCAAGGAAATTCACCAGCTGGAGATTGATGTACCTCTCAAGGATTTTGCTCACCAAGGGGAGCAGAGAAATCGGCCGGTAGTTGCTAAAGTCAGAGGGATCTAGATTGGGTTTTTTCAGCAGAGCTCGGACCATGGCCCGCTTCCAAGCGGGAGGGACAGTACCAGAGGTAATGGAGGCGTTCAGGAGGTCCACAATGGTTGGTAAAGTGACCTGGGGGGCCAGCATCATGTCTTGTGGAGATGCTGGGTCGCATGGGGACCCAGATTTTACCTTGCGGTCAATGGAGTCCAAGGATTCAAGGTCTAGGGGGGGAAGTGGTCCAGTGTAGGACGGGGTTCTGATAAAGTGGTTCCCAGATTTGTTTGATCCTGGGCTATGGGGACAGTACCTGTAGAGGGGAAGGATGAGTAGATTTTATTGACTGTTTGGTGGAAAAATTCTGCCAAGTCATTACAGTGGTCTGTTGTTTTTTCCTCGTGCAGGTTAGAAGATGGAGGTTTATGAGTTTTTTCAGAATTTGAAAAATTTCCTTAGGTTTGGATTTTGCTAGTATGATTTTGTCCGAGAAATATACAGATTGGGCAGATTTGACCTCGCCTTTGTAGAGTTTGATTGCCTCTCGGTAACGGGTTTTTTCCTCCTTAGAGTAGTCTAGACGCCATCGTCTTTCTATTTTTCTGCATTCGCATTTCTTTTCCCTGAGAGCCTCTGAATACCAGGGGGCCGTTTTGTGGGAGTGTTTCATCGTTATTTTACTCAGGGGGAGAATGGTTTCAAGCGCTTTTGTGATCCAGTCAACGTGATCCAGGTTGGCCAGGCATGGGTCCTCATTGTAAGAGGGTTTGTCAATCGCGAGTCTGCTAGTCCAGTCATCGACTGGTAGCCGCGCCAAGGATCTGGCATGTCTTACCGTGGGTCTCACGGGGGGTGGCTTAAATGTGGTCCAGGTGAAAGGCACTAGTAGATGATCAGTCCATGGGAGGGAGATTGGTAGCCCAACCACAAGGTCTGCACAGTTACTGAACACAGGGTCCAGTAAGTGGCCCTTAGAGTGAGTCGGTGCCTTCACTCATTGTAGTGTAGCTAGGTCGTCTGTAAGTGCTGTAGCTGTACGGTCCTGGGCAGTATCAAAATGAAAATTGAGATCCCCTAGCAGAGTGTAATTAGAGGCAGTGCTAACATGGTCAGCCACAATCAATGGGAGGAGATTGTGAAACTGTTTGGGGGGGCCCGGGGGTCGATATATTAATGTTCCTGAAAAGCAGTTGCTAGGGGAGAGTTCTAGGATAAATGCTAAGCTCTCACAGTCTGGAATTGCTTCAGAGATTACTCGACAGTGGTATTGTTCTTTATAGATGATGGCTAGGCCTCCTCCTCTCCCATCAGTGCGGTCCTGTTGGATAATTTGGAAGCCTGGAGGGAGGGTGGTCACTAATGCAGGGTCGGAGTCCGACGTGAGCCATGTTTCAGTGAGAAACACTGCATCTGGCATGCGTTCCTCTAACAAAAGGGCAATTTCCACCCTATGTTTGGGCAGGGATCTGCAGTTTAATAAGAGCATACAGTAATCCTGTTTCGCATCTAGGACCTGCTTAGGTTTGAGCAATAGTTTACATTTTGGACAGATCTCTGGGAGCTCTGTAGTATGATGTAAATTGCAGGCCACAGTTCGTTCCTAACGGCCTTATGCTGAGGAGAGCTTCCATGCTATAATGCCTGGTCTTTTGTGGCCGAGATGTAGGGGGCATGGCCCTCGGCCGCAAACGGCAAACTCTCAGAGAGAGAGAGAGATTTAGAGATTGATTTAGAGAGAGAGAGAGAGAGAGAGAGAGATTATCCAGTCTGGCGCCTGAAGAGTATGAAGGTGATGAATCTCACATTAGAAATGGACGAGGAAGGCTTGTTCTTATGATGGATGTACCACTCCCCATCGTACCCTTTCAATCTGTGAATAGTGGACTTGTAACGAATGTTATGTTTGACATGTGCTAGGTGAGCTATTTCTTTTTGTTTGCCCTTGCATGCATCTTTAATATATGATTAAAAAAAACTGAATATTTAAAAAGGAAAATCCCAAATGCTACACTTGCTATTCAGATTTCTGAGCTAATGTCTGGGGTGGTGTCTGTAGGACAAATAAGTGAAAAAACAGAAAAATACTCCCATTCAACCCACATTCAGATGTTTTCTAAAAAAGGCAATAAGGAAGTAAACACAGCACAGGCGTTGACTGGTCCAAATGCGCCACATGTTCTGCTCCTCAATGGAGAAGAGCGACAGAAGGGACACTTGAGGAGACTGTTTCTAGAATATGTTTATCCATTTATGAGCAGGTCTATGCAGGTGTTTTGGCAAGGCATTCTAGTCACTCACCATACCATCCTCAAAATGTAAATGAAAAGTTCTGCACTTAAATCGTACAAGAAAAGCAGGCCATTAAGTCTTCCAGCGCTGCAGCTTTCACCATTGTTCGAGTATAGAACATGGATTTTTTGTGGTGAAAGACTGCTGTATTCGAGGGAAACTATTTTATTGAGACATTAATTAATTACCATGGGTTCCCTTTGCATATTTAGGCTGCTTCATTAACAATTCCAAAACATATGTGAAGGTCGCAGTGGCGGAGGTAAAAATGAAATGAAGCCATCTTTCCCAACATGGCGAGTGGACAGAAAATGATTGAGGAGGACGGAAGCATGAAGGTTAGGAGATGCTAAATGAAAACCGCATGTAAAGAGCACAGACTTCGGTCCAACCACACAGAAACTGAACGGGTTGACTCTTTTTATTCTTATAAACTAGCGGGAGCAGTGGCGCTTGGCCCATGTGCGCGCGCTATAAAAGTGCCCGCAAGCCATGCGCTTAATCAGCCATGACGATGGAGTGAGTGGCGCGCGCGCAAGAGCGAGCACCAGACCATATGTTTTGAATTATCGCATCTGTGTCTGGGCACCATAATTCAAAACATATGGCGCATGTGTGGGTAACGGCAAGCAATAGGCCACACACGCACGAGCCTGTGGTGAGCTTTTCAAAGCCCCTTACTAAAAGTCTCGCCAGTGCAGCGCATGTGCGCTGCTGCAGGCTCAACATAAAAATGAAAGTAAGAAGAAGAAAATTGGCCCGTGCAAAGTGATGACTCCTGCCAGATCTCAGCCAGTGACGTGAAGATAGAGATAGGGACTTTCCAATCATGTGCCACAGGAATTTTATGAGCACTCGACTGCCAGATAGGAGACCCTGCTGAAGTGACTGCAACTCTACTGGAACATTCTGCCTTCACGAGAAAAGGAGAGAGTGGTAAAATTGCTAAATACATCTTTTTCTGGAGACAGGTAAAATGCACATATCTAGACAGCCCTCTCCTTCACGCTGCAGTAGTGCAATGGCGAGCAGACAGGTGGGATTAAAGGCGTCTGTGAGGCTTGGAGGAGGACGATCATCCAGGGCATGAGAACCACAGCCCTACTGTGAGTTGGATCAAATGGTGGGGTCAATCTGTGAGAAGAAGCCAAAAGCCCAGTTTACGCACTGAACCATGGATCTCAATTGGACAAGTCTAGGCTGAGCCCGTGATGGCACATGGACCTCGTCTCATCGACTCGATCTATCGAGGTCCAATGGCTGCATACAGAGCTGATGTATTCTGATGTTCTCGTGAATATGGGATGCTCCAAAAATACTAGTCTACCTAATTGAACAATGGCGCGGAAACCAAAAACAGGCTGAAGATCATACACTATGGAGGCAGTAGTCATAGGAGGACCAGACTAATGCGTGTACAAGGATTCCACACAGACCAATCCCAAACAACAGCTGGAAATTAAACAAACATTCACATGAACATTTCCATAATAATGAACTTTTCAAAAGTGACAGTTTCCCGTCTGTCCACCAGCCTAATGACTGTGAAAACTGCAAGGAAGATAAAGCAGACAAAGTGATAGTTTGTACCAACCAAAAAGTTGCTAGCGCATCACCACTCAATGGTGTGTGTCCAATAGAAACAGATGGTCCATGGTGTGTTTGCTACACAAGGGCTTTCAAACATGAGGAGGACGTGTGGTACCACCAGGCGAGATGAGGGAGACTGCTGGAACAAGCAGCAACTGCATCCATCCAGTACAGAAAGCGCCACATCAGTAGCCACCCTGTTGGCCGTGCTTTCCTGACAATAGTGTTTCGTAGTTACTATTTTATGCCCACCTTCACAGGTTTCTAAGTCAACTACACGCATGCAAAAAGGGTTCTTGGTGGCTGGTAGTTCAAAGACTCTAACGGATTCTGAAGTCAGGGCACTAAAGCGTGCTCTTTAAGTCAAAACAGAGGCTGCAGATAACAATGATTTTTACAAAAGGGAAATAAGTTAAGCCCTCACTGCTGATAGCTGGAATCAGCAGATCGCCCTGGAATCCCAGCATGGCCATCTAAGCCTTTCATCCTTCAGATGTTAAGCAACATTGACAATGGCCTCAGTAGAAAATACACCATTAATGCACCCTGAGGCCACAACAACCATCTTGGACATCACTTACATTTTCTTAGCAAAACAAAAAAATCCACACTTTACCCCATTGAGGGGGGCGCTAGAGAGCGCGCAAGCAGCATGGCCGCACTGATGTGAGGCTCCTGCTTCCTGGAACTGATATCCTTCACTTATCCTGAACAATTGGGCGCTAATTGGGGTAAATTGTCGAGAGATCGGTGGCGCTACCCCGCGGCTACAAGTGGAGTGAAGTGCGGAAGGATCGGCGGCGGACAATCGGAGTGGCGGGCGCCTGAAATCTGAGCCGCGCCGCCCGCCTGACCTGCATGGAGCTTTGACTCGGCTGCAGTGAATGGGAAAGGCCGGGGATTACCACGAGGCAACCAGGCCGCGCGTCCGGCAACGACACAGTGAATCAGCGTTATCGCTAACAACCGAGTCACGGCGCAGAGGCGGACTGCCTGTGCAACAGGACGCCAAGGAGGCATTTGTGGAGATAGTACTGCTGGGGGTGGCGGCGCAGTTTTCCATGAGGCCACTGCGCAAGAGACTTTGCCGAGAGCCATAATGGTGTTGCGATTTGATTGATGGATGCGGACATACTGACGGAGGCGGGGAGGACTGCGTAGGTGAATTTGTGGGGAGCCCACATAGCGCAGCGGTGGAGGATTGGCGCGTGTCCCCCCCCCGCTGTGAAGATCTAGTGAACACCGGGGCAGGATAATAAATATACTGAGGAGGCCGGACATACAATGGCGGCTGCGGGGAAAGCGCCTTTGGCAGGAGAGCCGTTCCGAGGTGTGGGGACAGGCTTCGCGAAGATACTGAGCAGTGTTCTTCCCCTACACGCCTCGGTTACGGTATGGAACAGTCTGTGTGATGCCCGTGGTGAGAGGGGAGATGGGCAGTGGCAGTGCGTGGATAGCCAGCTGAGACGAGAGTGCAAGAGGAGTGAGACCCTAACTGGCCGGTGCGGAGCGCCTGAAGTGACCTGCGACAGGTGCGATCAACCCCCTTGGAGCGGCGGAGCATTGGGTGGTGGTTTGACAGGGACTGTGACTGCCGGGCCGCCACGAGTACTCCACCCCCATATTGTGGGTGCTGGATGTCACAGGCTGCTGCGGTTTTACGGACTTAGCAACCTGCTGCCGTTGTGCCCTACAGGGCTTTAGAAGGGGCTCAAGTAGCTCCGTGAATCGCCATACATTGGTGGAGAAGGCAGCTGGCGATTATGAGGTGATGCTTCAGCGGGACACAGTCTTGGGCAAGTAGCTGACCCAGTGAGGTGAGAGCTGCTGAGAAGCGCTGGACAGAGCAAGCTGACGCGACAAGAGTGCGGGGCAGGATCAGCTGTTGACGACGAAAGGGCCATGTGGTGACTCGGGCTGGCCCTCACACTTCACCCTAGACTGGTGGTTGCCTTGATTACTCCTGATACATACGCAGAAGGCGTCGCACTCTTGCTGAAATATGGGGAAGACCGACACTCGTCAACCGAAACTAAATTTTGAAGCTGCAAAGAAGGGAAGCAAATCTACTGCTGACGACCAGGAGCAGGACTTGGCTGAGTGCGCTGGAGGGGGAGCCAATTCACAGGCCTCGGACATGGCCAATATACTACAAGAGATGCGGCAAGGATTTGCAACAGTGGTGGACAAGGTGGACCGGATGTCCTCTAGGATGAATGCCATTGCACATAAGCTAGATGGCCAGGAAGACTGCATTAAGGAGGCGGAAAGACACATATCAGAATCAGATGACGTCACTGCAACCCGTACAGTGCAACTTATGAGAATGGATAAACTGCTACCCATCATAGCCGCAAAAAATGAGGACTTGGAAGCGCGCAGTCGGCGCAACAACATACGCGTCATAGGCTTACCAGAATCGACAAATACTGGTAGAATGGAGGACTATATAGAAAAACTACTGCTGGAGTCCATTGGCAAAGACGCCTTTTCCTCGCAGTTCATAGTGGAAAGGGCGCACAGAACCCTCGGTCCACGTCCGGTGCCGGGAAGCCCCCCACAACCTATAATTGCACCATTACTTCATTATAGAGACCGGGATGTAGCCCTCAGAGCTGCGAGAAACAAGCAGAAGTTGACATATGATGATAACACCTTTTCCATATATCCAGACTTCACACCTATCATGCAAGAAGATCGCCGCAGTGTTTGTGGAAGTCAAGCGGAAGTTGCGATCGGAGCAAATTGATTACGCACTCCTCTATCCAGCCAAGGGAAGCAGCGATTCTTCACGTCTCCCCAGCAAGTCGAAGACTTCCTCCGAACATTGAAATGAGCAAACCGGGGTGGAGAGCGACTGGAGGCCTCGCAGTGGAATGGTGACATGAATAAAAATGAGGATGTGGAATGACTGACTCCAGCAAAGTAATCTGCACACATCCAAGGAAACTATTACGGATTGGTAGGCTTGGTCGGACAATCTAGCTGATGCGAGATGAGATCCTTCCAGTATGGCTCAATTGTTTACATGTTATTGTGGTTCCAGGCCTGCTCCCCCCTCCTCATGATAGGGCCGGCAGCGCCTTCGGAGGAGAACTTAAGGGGAGTGAGGAGACTGCATAGCTGTCTAGAAGGTCCCCCAACGGGTATTACCCCATGGAAGTACAAGTTCTGAACTATGAGGGGAGGGTAACGGAAGTGGGGTTCCAATTTGGAGGTAGGGTGGGAGGGTGGACGTGGGATTCTGGCAAGATTGGGTTGCTTCAGTGGGTGGGGGAGGGAATTTGCAGTTCTTGTTGATTAGACGTAGGTCTGTGGGGGGTTTGTTCGAGGGGGTTATTTGGTACATGTGGTTGTCAATAAGCACATCCAAGGGATTTACTGTATGGTTGTACACAAAGATTAATATTACTTTGAAATGTCGTTGTTGTACTGGAGCCGCAGTTGTTGAGTGACTAAAGGTGGTGGATCTGGAACAGAGGCGATGCTATCCGATGGAGCACTGTAAAGATGTACAAGGCCTAGCTCATGACCCCCATTGACAGCACTAAACTAAACATAATTACATGGAACGTACGGGGGCTGCGTGACCCGCGTAAGAGACGCCAAATGCTATTCTATCTTGACAGACACCAGGTACACGTAGCAATGCTGCAGGAGACACACTTCAACCCAAGACGTAACATCACATTTGCTTGTAAATGGGCGGCACACAGGATCTTTTCTTCTTTCTCTTCCTATGCGAGAGGTGTGGCGATTCTGGTTAAGAGGGGCACTCCATTCACACTAACGGGAGCCACGTGGGATGCCCAGGGGAGATATTGCCTGACTTGGGGGAGGTTGGGGTCTGATTCTGTTACCCTGGCCTGCTGTTATGGTCCTAATGTGGACGACCCCCAGTTCATTACAGAACTATGATTGTGGACATTGGGTCCGACCATATTGTGTGGGGAGGTGACTAATATTGCGCGGAGTCCGGATATTGATAGGTCCCACCCAGCTCCCCATCATTACACAAAAGCCCGTGCCATGCTGCATTCCACACTCACGGACCACAATCTGATAGATGCGTGGAGACACTTGCACCCTAACGACCTAGAGGGAACCCACTTTACTGCGCATGCGGCTACTGGGGCGAGACTGGACTATATTTTCTTGAGTGTCGGGCTATGTCCAGCGATTTTACAAGTACAACACTTAGCCAGGACTTACTCGGATCATGCACCGGTACGGCTTACATTGTCCTCCACAGATTATGGTCCTCCCAGAAGCAGCTGGAGGTTGCAACCTACCATACTACTAGACACTGTGTTTCAGGAGGAGCTCAGAGAGGAGATCAAAGATTTTTTCATACGTAATAAGGATTCGGTAGATAGCGTAGAAATTATCTGGGAAGCTTTCAAAGTGACGTTACAAGGTTTTTGCATAGCAAAGGGTGCTGGGATGCTTAAAGATATTTTGAACACGTTAAGTACACTTGAGACCAAACTTAAGTCATTGGAGAGCAGATTAGCTACTAGGCCGGATGGCATATCCAAAAACAATCTCAGTTTAGATCGAAACTCACAGCCTACATGGATGAGGCTCGCAGAGAGGCGAGATTTCGAGGGAAGTATTGGACGGCCCGCTGCTATGGCGAGGGGGAGAGGCCTGGGAAGGCGCTGGCAGAGACGATTCGGAGGTCATGAGGCTCTAATGTAATCCTAGAATTGGAAGGGTTGGACGGCATTGTATATAGGGACACTGCGCCCATACTTAATGCCTTCACTGAGCACTACACGGCATTGTATACAACCACTAGGACGGGAAAATTGAACCTAGACGCATATTTGGACGATATATCGCTGGGGTGGTTGAACGATACACAGCAGACATTTGTGTGTGCCCCGTTTGAGCTTGACGAGGTCAGGAAAGCCATCATGCATATGCAGTCGGGTAAGCCCACGGGGTCGGATGGTATCCCAGTTGAGTTTTATAAAACCTATATTGATATGATGGCTCTGTAGGAGAGTAGGGTCTGCAATCCTATGATCACCCAGATTTTTTGCTTTTGTTTCACTGGTTTACGACTTTCTCTGGCTGTGGGCCTGCTAATCAGACCCACAGCCTAGCTGTTCTCTCACTAAATTACAACGTGTACCTTAGGTGCATTTACCAATTGGTACTGGGCCACCTTATCAGACCCTGTAACTCAGGGCATAGGTGTACCCAGGGCCTACCAGGGGCTGAAGCATGTATTATGCCACCCCTGGCTGGCCATCTAAATCTGACACAACTGGCTGCATGACAGCTGGGGCAAGGTGGTGTAATCACCCTTTGCTTTAGATATAGTATACCTATATCTAACCCTAAAAATGGACACACAGATTCCTATCAGTCACTCCTATGGCAGGCCTTGACAATCCTGAAGGCAGAGTGCTTTGAATCGTGTGAGATGGTGCTCTGGCATGAGCTGAGCCCGTTTGCAGCTTGCGGAACCAAGTCCTAATAGCTGTTCCATGATAACGCGTACCATATACTCTTAAGTGCATTATAATCCTCGCGGTTAAATGCTATCTTTGGTATCGCTTTATCAAAACATTTTGAGTAAGGTGTCATACGAATTGGAATACTAACCCCTCGCCAATTCTGGCGACGGGGTTTGCATTCCACCCTTCTAGAGGGACACAACATGTATGTAACTGTGAACCCCGGTTAAAGTTAACTTTAGCCTCAGCATCACAAAATGGATGCTGCCACCACAGACACGAGTCTGACCCCCTACAGCTGGGAGTCCTTCCAGCGAGGGGAGCTTGGACAAAGGGTTTCCTGTCAGGGGCGGTGCTCGCACCATCCCAGACAGGGTTTTGTGTATCCTGGGTAGGCAGGGCTTTTCAGGAAGGTGACTGCAAGTGGCACCCCAGTGCTCACTACGCATCTGCCGGCTAGAACCAGTTCCAAGGGCACACCAGCCCCTGGCCTGGGGAAAGTCCGGCATGGGAGAGGGGTGTAACCACCCCCCTTCCTGGTCCCACCCCTAGGGCAGGACCTAGTCGCATACCCACCCCTTTCTTTAGGATAAAGGCAGGAGCGGGGACCCTTCCAAATTAGATCATCTTTGAATAAAGAAACTCCACGAAAGGAACTCTCGACTCTTCTCAAGATTTCTCCCTTGTGACTAAGGAGTAGTCACCCTGCATCCGCAGGCACCATCTAAGAACTCTGCGGGTTGCTGCACGTCCTTCCTCCGGAATCCGACTGACCAGCTCGACGAGACCCGGCTTCCCTGGCACCTCTGACCTCTACCTACCTCTACAGCTAAGCTGAGAACCGTAGGTGCGACGAGACCTCGAGGGACCGGCCATCATCAGAACTGCACGACTTCTATCCAGCACGACCGCCGAGGGATCCTCTGGTGAGTGCTTTGGGGTCTGAGAAGCCCCGACCCTGAGCAGCTCCAGCCCCGAAGTCCAGCCCCCCAGCATCCAAGAGATCTGCGTGGGGCCCTTCTGCTTTTTGGCTGCTCACTGCGTTGTCTGGCTACTAGCCCGCTGGCTTGTGGACTTCCCGACGACGCCCGACGACAAATGCGCTGCTGGTCTGGTTGCTCCAGACTGGCCCTTGCTCCCTTCCAAAAGAGGAGCACCACGGACCCTCCTGGTCCACTCAAGACGCCATTTTAGGTCCACCGCGTGGGCTTGAATTTGCCAAGACTTGTTGCCCCAATCCTGGGTCCAGCGACGTCGACAGCATCAACCATCGTGGGACAGCTCGCACCTCCATCCTGGTCACCGACAACGCCTCCTGGTCCGTGAGTCTGCAGAGCCCAGCGTCGCCCAATCACCTGGTCGAGGTGACTACCATCCGGTGCCCTCCTGGTGCCATCTGATCACTGGCTAGTGGTTAAGAACTTGGTCCCCTCTGCTTTCAGGTGTCATCCATCTTCGATCCAGGCTTGGATCACTTCGAACAATCTTCACTGGTCGCCTGCCAGCAACTCTTTCTTCAGGCTCCTGGTTCGTCAACGAGGATTCCCGACGTCTGTACATACCCATGCAGCCGCATCCCCTGGGCTAGGTAACTTCGGCATTTCGGTGCCCCAGCATAGCCTCACTATCCAAGGGTCCAGAGTCACTGTCGTTTTCGACCTACCTTATCGGGTTCGTCCGAGAACACTAACTTTGCTTTTACTAACTCCCATAGACTTTGTCCCGCATCCCGCGTGAGAGTGCACACTCTGCACCCGAGTCCCCTAGGCCTCCTACTAGTAATCTGAATGTTAAGTAACGTTGTCCTAGCGATTCCAAAGCCTATTAGTCCAGTACTTACCTGCTAGTAATTTTGCATTCCACTTTCATAGTATATGGTTTTTCGTGCCCCTCGGGCATTTGTGTAAATTGTGCAACTTAAAGTATTTTCGTAAGAGTTTTGTTGTGTGCTTAGTACCCTGTCCTCATAAAGAGTACAGGGCTGTTGTGATCTAAATAAATACACTGTTTATTTTCATAACACTTGTGTGGTGTCCTTTCACTTGGTGTTCAAGGGGTATATGTGATGGTATAACAGCTGGCTTAACACGCCCTCTAGAGTTTAGCCCGAAGACTGCTCTTGTCCATGCTACTAGGATAGCTGGTCTATCGGTTGACTTACAACCAATCACCATAAGGGTTGTTTGGACTGATACATAGTGATCACTAGAATAGTGAACACTGAATATCAGGCCAACTTCTCACATTGGTGAGCAGCGGTTGGGATTTGAGCTTGCTGTTGTTTTACCACACGTATCCTAAGAATATCTTTGTGAAAGATCACATAGGTTAAGGTACATATAACTTAGCATAGAATACTCTGAGTTCTACTGAACCAGCTGTTGTAGTTTAACAAAGCTTAGCACACCTTGACTACAACTCTTAGCAAGGGATCAGTAGGTAAACAAATAGTGTAGGTAGGTGCATCACTCACACCACACTAGAAGCATGTCTAACCACGGAGAGTCTTCAGAGACCCCTCTTGTGGTTGTGGACCCTCCACAGGTCCCTTCCAGATATGCTGCTCTTAGTTTCCAGGAGATGAGACAAGTGTGTACCTCCAGGAAACTAAAACAGGGTTCAAACCCTACCATTCCTTTTCTGATTGGTCTCTTAGAGACTTATGATGCTAGGAGGGCTGCTAATACAGATCCTTCTCATCCAGATGGGCACATGCCTCCCCTAGAGGGAACCCAGGGTGACCCTGACCGACACCTCCAGGCAGCAGACAGTGCTGAGGAGGGAGAGGAAGATGAGTTATCTGGGGATGAGGCAGAAACAGGTCAGGTAGAAGTCAGCAGACTTACTAGGACCAACTTAAGTAGGCACTAGAATGGATTTGCGGGACCCCCAGGGCCACTCTCAGGCAGACTTAACATTGGGAATGGATGAGTTAGATCTCTATCAAGAGGTTCTAATAGATCCATTCGAACCAATGGCTCTCAGGCCTCTTCTCATAGAGGGATGTCCTCCCCTAAGAGAAGGGAGCACGAAGCTAAGATGAGGGAAGCCAATCTGAGGATTGAAAGGGAAGAACTTGCCCTGGCCAAAGAGAGGCTTGCCTTTGCTAGAGAGCAAAAGTTAAGTGGACTAGATTCCGCTGGTGGCAGCATTCTCCCAAGAGAGAACAGGAGTTTAGATACTAGACACCTGAGTAATATAGTGCCCCCCTTAAACAAGGGGATGATATTCACAAATGGATAACTGCTTTGGAGAGGGCTTGCACTGTACAGTGTGTCCCCCAGAGTCAGTGGGCAGCTATAGGCATGGGCGGAAAATCCGTTCCGCTCGCGGATTTTGCGGATTTTCGGGAAATCCGCAATCCGCGAGATTTGCGAATCTCCCGCAAAATCCGCAAATCCGCGAGCAGCGGATTTTGCTCGCACTGCTCGCACTGTTCGCGTGAGTTCGCGCCCCGCGAATAAGTGCAAAATTGCAGAAACACGATTTTAGCAAAACTGAAAGTAACTACTTACCAGGTTCAAAAGTTCAGGCTCATCATTAGTAGCCATTTCCTGTAGTGCTTCCTGAGGGGCCCCTCCAGAGTTCAGTTGCCAGTTGAAACTATTATGTGACCCTGCTCTGAACCTCAGAATAGTTACACATATGCCACAAAGGTCCTGAATTACAGCTAAGGGAGACAAGCAGGAGCCAGGCTGGAAGTTAAAATCCATTAATCAGCCCCTAATTCATTATTGTCAGTTGGGGCAGGGCAGGTGTTGTAACTAATTTTGCAACAATGAAAGCACTTAGCAAGTGCAAAAGATCACTAATCAGGGCGCACTAAGGAAGCAGGTGCCAGCTAAAAAAATATTCTGTGACACATTAATCAGCCCCAAATTAATTCAGGTCACTTGAGGCAGGGAAGGTGTGCTTTGCTTTGCCGAAAATAATGTACACTGGACAACCAGAGGGTGTGGTGATGAAACAGAGGGTGGCATGGGTGGGCCAGAGGGTGGCATGAGTAGTCAGAGAGTGGCAGTGGTGACAGAGAGTGGCAGTGATGAAGAAGAGTGTCCCAAACAGGCTGGACACGTAGAAACAACAAGTTCGCGAAACTTGCGACCCGACAGGTAAGTTCGCAATTTGCGAAAGTGTACAAAACCCTTGCGAACTGGCAGAAACACGGGCGAACACAAAAAAAAAAAATCCGCAAATTCGCGGGAATTCGCGGATTTTGCGGATTGCGAATCCGCAAATCCGCAAAATTCGCGAACGCGAGATCCGCAAAATTCGCTCATGCTTAGGCAGCTATCTTGTGGCTCTCCTTTGAAGGTAAAGGTAGAGACAAGCTCCTCACTACTAGAGCTGAGGATGCTAATGATTACCAAGTCCTGAAAAATACACTGATAGATGGGTTTGGCCTAACCACTGAGCAGTACAGGTTGCTGTTCAGGGATACCCAGAAAACTCAGTCTCAGGATTGGTCTGACTTTGTAGATTGTGCCACTAAGGCTTTGGAGGGCTGGTTGCTGGGCAGTAAGGTTACTGATTATACAGGATTGTACAATCTGATCATGAGGGAACAGATTTTAAACAATTGTCAGAACCAGTTGTTGCATCAGCACCTTGTTGACTCGGATCTGACCTCTCCCCAAGAATTGGGAAAGAAGGCAGACAGATGGGTCAGAACAAGGGTTAAGCAGGGTTAAGCAGAACCAGGGCCAGAACCAGGGTGGTCAGAAGAAAGCAGACCAGAAGGGTAAAGATACCAAAGGCGAACAAAATGACCAGAAGTCTTCAAACAATCCAAAGAGGGTGGGGGTCAGGCTTCCCAGAAGAAGAAGAATCAAGAAGGCCAGTCTAAAAGGTGGTGCCAATACTGTAAAAGTAAAACTCACTGGTTTAGTGAGTGCACCAAGAAAGGAGGGCAAACTCCTGCCACTGCAGCCCCTAAGGCAACTGCACCCCCTAGTACAGCCAGCAGTGGTAGTGCACCTCCCAAGGGATTAGATGGGTTAACCTTGGGTTCTGAGGGGTATGACAACTTAGTTGGCACACTCACTCAGGCTGTCCTTGTCTGTACAGGGGGTGTGGATATATCCCCTGATGTCAGTCCCAATACCTTGGGCAAATACAGACAGACACCTTTGATGAATGGCAAAATGGCTCAGGCCTATAGGGACACTTGTGCCAGTGTCACCATGGTGACACCTAACTTTGTGGACCCTGGATAGATCATGCCAGGTACAGATTTCCTGGTGACCAATGCCAGCAACGTCACTACCAGTCATAGTATGGCGATTGTTGATTTCTCCTGGGGAGGGGTAAATGGCCAAAAGAAGGTTGTAGTTAGTTCAGACCTCCCAGTGGATTGTTTGTTGGGCAATGATTTGGAGTCATCACAGTGGTCAGAAGTGGAGCAGAGGACTCACATGGAGATGTTAGGCTTGCCAGCACATGTGCTTGCTGTGACTAGGTCACAGGCCAGAAGATGCCCCACTGAACAGGTGCTGGATCCTGGAACAATGGACCAGACACTTTCCAAGAAGAAGAGCAGGAGGGTTAAGGCATTGCCTTCCCCCTTGCCCCAGGTTGAGGATCAAGTCTCAGAGGAGGCTGACCTACAGGAACTGAGGGAAACTGAGCCTAAGGAATTTGAACTTGATCAAGTTGAATTTCTGGGCTCAGGGGGGCCCTCCAGAGCAGACCTGGGGAAGGAACAGTTAGCCTGCCCTTCTCTTGAACCCCTCAGACAGCAGGCTGCTGCTGAGGCTGCAGGGAACGCCACAGGTGCCCACAAGGTATACTGGGAAGATGGACTCCTATATTCTGAGGCAAGAGACCCCAAGCCTGGTGCAACCAGGAGGCTGGTCATCCCCTTGTCTCTGAGAGGTTTCCTTCTCACCTTGGCCCACGAGATTCCCCTTGCAGGTCACTTAGGCCAGAACAAGACTTGGGACAGAATTGTCTCACACTTTCACTGGCCTCACATGAATGAAGATACCAAGGAGTTTTGTCGCTCCTGTGTCACTTGCCAAGCCAGTGGTAAGTCAGGTGGCACAACAAAGGCCCCCCTTATACCAATGCCTGTGGTGGGGGTGCCCTTTGAAAGGGTGGGGATTGACATTGTTGGACCAATGGAACCCCAAACAGCATCAGGGCACACGTTTATACTGGTGGTGGTGGACCATGCCACCAGGTATCCTGAAGCTATTCCCCTTAGGACCACTACAGCACCTGTTGTGGCAAGAGCCCTAGTTGGAGTGTTCTCCAGAGTGGGCTTCCCTAAGGAGGTTGTCTCTGACAGAGGTGCAAACTTCATGTCAAGCTACTTAACTGGTATGTAGAAGGAATGTGGTGTCAACTACAAGTTCACCACACCCTATCACCCACAATGCAATGGGCTTGTTGAAAGGTTCAACAGGACCCTAAAAGGGATGATTCATGGACTACCTGAAAATTTCAGGCGTAGATGGGATGTCCTGATACCCTGCCTTTTATCCGCTTATAGAGAGGTCCCACAGAAGGGGGTTGGCTACAGCCCTTTTGAACTTTTGTATGAACATCCTGTAAGAGGACCTCTGTGTTTGGTAAAGGAAGGATGGGAGAGACCTCTCAAAAAAGCCTGCAACCAGCATAGTGGACTATGTACTTGGTCTCCGCTCCCGGATGGCTGAGTACATGGAAAAGGCATCTGAAAACCTTAAGGCCAGCCAAGAACTCCAAAAAGCTTGGCATGACCAAAAGGCTGTCCTGACTGTCTATCAGCCTGGACAGAAGGTGTGGGTGTTGGAGCCAGTGGCCCTAGCAGCACTCACAGACAAATGGTCTGGGCCCCACACAATTCTTGAGCAAAAGGGAGAGGTCACCTACCTGGTGGACCTTGGAACTCCCAGAAGCCCCCACAGGGTGCTTCATGTGAACAGGCTCAAAGCATATGTCGACAGGAAGGACATGAGCTTGCTCATGGCCATAGATGAGGGACAGGAGGAAGAGAGTGATCCTCTCCCAGACCTGTTCACTCAGAATCCTGATGATGGATCAGTAGATGGTGTTGTCTTTTGTGGCAGCCTCTCTGAACATCAACAGAAGGATTGCAAACAAGTTCTTCAATCCTTCAGGCATATGTTCTCTCTAACACCCAGTCACACCAATTGGTGTACCCATGAGGTTGACACTGGTGACAGCTTGCCAGTTAAGAGTAAAATCTACAGGCAGCCTGATCATGTTAGAGACTGCATCAAAACAGAAGTGCAGAAAATGTTGGAGTTGGGCGTCATTGAACACTCAGATAGCCCTTGGGCTAGTCCCGTAGTTCTAGTGCCAAAGCCTCACACCCAGGGTGGTAAGAAAGAGATGAGGTTTTGCATAGACTACAGAGGTCTCAATGCAGTCACTAAGACTGATGCCCACCCAATACCAAGGGCAGATGAACTTATAGATAGATTGGCTTCTGCCAACTACTTAAGTACATTTGACCTGACAGCTGGGTATTGGCAAATCAGGTTAGCTGAGGATGCCAAGCCCAAGACAGCATTTTCAACCCCTGGTGGACATTATCAATTTGTGGTCTGAAAAATGCACCTGCCACCTTCCAAAGGCTGGTGAATCATGTTCTCACTGGGCTGGATGACTTCTGTGCAGCGTATCTTGATGATATAGCTGTCTTTAGCTCCACCTGGGAGGATCACCTGGTCCACCTGAGGAAAGTGTTAGAGGCACTGCAAGCAGCAGGTCTCACTATCAAGGCCACAAAGTGCCAGATAGGGCAGACACAGGTTGTATACCTGGGCCACCTTGTAGGTGGAGTCCAAGTTCAGCCACTGGAGAGCAAGATACAGTCAATCAGGGACTGGGCTCCTCCAACCACCCAGACTCAGGTTCGAGCTTTCTTGGGCCTGACTGGTTACTACAGAAAGTTTGTCAGGAATTATGAATCAACTGTGACTCCACTTAATGAACTGACAAGTAAGAAAATGCCAAAGAAAGTTCAGTGGACAGCGAGCTGTCAAAAAGCATTCAATGACCTAAAGCAGGCCATGTGCACAGCACCTATCCTCAAGAGTCCAGACTACTCCAAACCATTCATTGTCCAAACAGATGCTTCTGAGTTGGGTGTGGGAGCTGTTCTATCTCAACTGAATTTTGATGGTAATGACCAGCCCATTGCTTTTATAAGCAGAAGGCTTACCCCCAGAGAGAAAAATTGGTCAGCTATTGAGAGGGAGGCCTTTGCTGTGGTTTGGGCCCTGAAGAAACTGAGGCCATACTTGTTTGGCACTCATTTCAAGATTCAGACCGACCATAAGCCCCTCTTATGGCTAAATCAGATGAAGGGTGAAAACCCCAAACTGCTTAGGTGGTCCATTTCCCTACAGGGGATGGATTTTACAGTGGAGCATAGACCTTGCACTGATCATGGCAATGCAGATGGGCTCTCCAGGTATTTCCACTTAGAGCAAGAAGACTCACCTGGTCAAGGTTAGTTTATTGTCCCAAAGTTTGGGGGGGGGGGGTCATGTAGGAGAGTAGGGTCTGCAATCCTATGATCACCCAGATTTTTTGCTTTTGTTTCGCTGGTTTACGACTTTCTCTGGCTGTGGGCCTGCTAATCAGACCCACAGCCTAGCTGTTCTCTCACTAAATTACAACGTGTACCTTAGGTGCATTTACCAATTGGTACTGGGCCACCTTATCAGACCCTGTAACTCAGGGCATAGGTGTACCCAGGGCCTACCAGGGGCTGAAGCATGTATTATGCCACCCCTGGCTGGCCATCTAAATCTGACACAACTGGCTGCATGACAGCTTGGTCAAGGTGGTGTAATCACCCTTTGCTTTAGATATACTATACCTATATCTAACCCTAAAAATGGACACACAGATTCCTATCAGTCACTCCTATGGCAGGCCTTGACAATCCTGAAAGCATAGTGCTTGGAATCGTGTGAGATGGTGCTCTGGCATGAGCTGAGCCCGTTTGCAGCTTGCGGAACCAAGTCCTAATAGCTGTTCCATGATAACGCGTACCATATACTCTTAAGTGCATTATAATCTTCGCGGTTAAATGCTATCTTTGGTATCGCTTTATCAAAACATGTCGAGTAAGGTGTCATACGAATTGGAATACTAACCCCTCGCCAATTCTGGCGACGGGGTTAGCATTCCACCCTTCTAGAGGGACACGACATGTATGTAACTGTGAACCCCGGTTAAAGTTAACTGGAGCCTCAGCATCACAAAATGGATGCTGCCACCACAGACACGAGTCTGACCCCCTACAGCTGGGAGTCCTTCCAGCGAGGGGAGCTTGGACAAAGGGTTTCCTGTCAGGGGTGGTGCTCGCACCATCCCAGACAGGGTTTTGTGTATCCTGGGTAGGCAGGGCTTTTCAGGAAGGTGACTGCAAGTGGCACCCCGGTGCTCACTACGCATCTGCCGGCTAGAACCAGTTCCAGGGGCACACCAGCTCCTGGCCTGGGGAAAGTCCGGCATGGGAGAGGGGTGTAACCACCCCCCTTCCTGGTCCCACCCCTAGGGCAGGACCTAGTCGCGAACCCACCCCTTTCTTTAGGATAAAGTCAGGAGCGGGGACTCTTCAAAATTAGATCATCTTTGAATCAAGAAACTACTTTCCACGAAAGGAACTCTCAACTCTCCTCAAGATTTCTCCCTTGTGACTAAGGAGTAGTCACCCTGCATCCGCAGGCACCATCTAAGAACTCTGCGGTTTGCTGCACGTCCTTCCTCCGGAATCCGACTGACCAGCTCGACGAGACCCGGCTTCCCTGGCACCTCTGACCTCTAGCTACCTCTACAGCTAAGCTGAGAACCGTAGGTGCGACGAGACCTCGAGGGACCGGCCATCATCAGAACTGCACGACTTCTATCCAGCACGACTGCCGAGGGATCCTCTGGTGAGTGCTTTGGGGTCCGAGAAGCCCCGACCCTGAGCACCTCCAGCCCCGAAGTCCAGCCCCCCAGCATCCACGAGATCTGCGTGGGGCCCTTCTGCTTTTTGGCTGCTCACCGCATTGTCTGGCTACTAGCCCGCTGGCTTGTGGCCTTCCCGACGACGCCCGACGACAACAACACTGCTGGTCTGGTTGCTCCAGACTGGCCCTTGCTCCCTTCCAAAAGAGGAGCACCCCGGACCCTCCTGGTCCACTCAAGACGCCATTTTAGGTCCACCGCGTGGGCTTGAATTTGCCAAGACTTGTTGCCCCAATCCTGGGTCCAGCGACGTCGATAGCATCAACCATCGTGGGACAGCTCGCACCTACATCCTGGTCGCCGACAACACCTCCTGGTCCGTGAGACTGCAGAGCCCAGCGTCGCCCACTCACCTGGTCGAGGTGACTACCATCCGGTGCCCTCCTGGTGCCATCTGATCACTGGCTAGTGGTTAAGAACTTGGTCCCCTCTGCTTTCAGGTGTCATCCATCTTCGATCCAGGCTTGGATCACTTCGAACAATCTTCACTGGTCGCCTGCCAGCAACTCTTTCTTCAGGCTCCTGGTTCGTCAACGAGGATTCCCGACGTCTGTACAGACCTATGCAGCCGCAGCCCCTGGGCTAGGTAACTTCGGCATTTTGGTGCCCCAGCATAGCCTCACTATCTAAGGGTCCAGAGTCACTGTCGTTTTCGACCTACCTTATCGGGTTCGCCCGAGAACACTAACTTTGCTTGTACTAACTCCCATAGACTTTGTCCCGCATCCCGCGTGAGAGTGCACACTCTGCACCCGAGTCCCCTAGGCCTCCTACTAGTAATCTGAAGGTTCAGTAATGTTGTCCTAGCAATTCCAAAGCCTATTAGTCCAGTACTTACCTGCTAGTAATTTCGCATTCCACTTTCATAGTATATGGTTTTTCGTGCCCCTCGGGCATTTGTGTAAATTGTGCAACTTAAAGTATTTTCGTAAGAGTTTTGTTGTGTGCTTAGTACCCTGTCCTCATAAAGAGTACAGGGCTGTTGTGATCTAAATAAATACACTGTTTATTTTCATAACACTTGTGTGGTGTCCTTTCACTTGGTGTTCAAGGGGTATATGTGATGGTATAACAGCTGGCTTAACACGCCCTCTAGAGTTTAGCCCGAAGACTGCTCTTGTCCATGCTACTAGGATAGCTGGTCTATCGGTTAACTTACAACCAATCACCATAAGGGTTGTTTGGACTGATACATAGTGATCACTAGAATAGTGAACACTGAATATCAGGCCAACTTCTCACAGGCTCCCATACTGCGTGAGGTCTATGAGGATGCACTGGAGGTAGGGCGTCTCCCCCCTTCCATGAGAGAGGCGATCATCGTCTCCCTATTAAAACCAGGGAAAACACCGCGCCACTGTGATTCGTATAGGCCCCTGTCACTGCTCAATTGTGATGTTAAAATATTAGCTAAGCTCATAGCTAATCGTCTCAGTCTACTCATGGAACATTTAATACTGCCTGACCAGTCGGGATTTGTGCCCGGACGTGCAACATCCCATAACTTGCAGACCATATTCACAATATTGAATAACGTTTCTTCGGAGTTACCTTTGGCAGCAGTTTTCCTGGATGCCACAAAGGCTTTTGACTCCATTGAGTGGGACTATTTGTTTGGTTTGATGTCCCGAATGGGGTTCCTCCCCTTTTCCTTTCCTGGATATGTTTGTTGTATTGCTCACCTACAGCTAGAATAGTGATTAATGGCAAAACTTCTGAGGGTTTTTCAATAACGAGAGGTTCGAGGCAGGGTTGCCCCCTGTCCCCCTTGTTGTTCGCGATCGCGGTGGAACCACTGGCGGCTAAATTGCGTCAACACCACCGTGACAGAGCATTGCAATGCAACATGAGGCAGATATTGGTTTCCCTCTATGCGGACAACATTACACTCTGCATACGAAACCCCCAACAGAACTTAAATATTATCCTTCGAGAATTTATAGTGTTTGGATTGCTTTGAGGGGTCTAGATAAACTGGGGTAAGTAGAGCATCTTTCCCCTTACTGATACAATGAGTCGCTTTCCCTTGGACTATCCGATGGCATGGTGCGAGGATGAACTGAAATATTTAGGCATCCGTGTGACGAGGGATAGAGATGAATTGATGTGTCTTAATTACGGGACCGCTATGGTTCAAATTGTGGATAATATATCAAAATGGATTACCCTCCATCTCTCCATGGCGGGCGTGTCTCTTTGATAAAGATGGTTATATTATTTCAACTATTGTATATGTTTCTTAATATACCCTTTCACCCGGGGTCATTTTTTTTTAAACAGTTGCGGTCAGAACTAACACGATTAGTGTGGGGGGGTAAAACCGCGAGATTACGGTGGGATGTATTGACGAGGCCTTATTCTCAGGGTTAATTTGGTGTACCTAATTTTGAATTAAACTATTACAGCCCACAGGCGCATTATGCCCATTTTTGGGTGCATCAACCACGTTATATGCCCCTGGTGGCGGCGGAGCATTGGCTCACTCTTCCCGTCCCCATTGAGGCGGCGGTGTACATTCCGACCCTCATGCGGGATAAGACGCCGACCACGGTGAGTTGCACGGTGGCGGCCTGGGCACATGTGAGTAAGATGTTGGATGCGCCTATGATTTACTCGCCATTGTTACCGCTGGTATATCATCCCGCCATGCCTCTTCTTCAGGAGACACTTTTCCACAAGTTTGAAGATCACATTAGGATACACAACTGGGGGGACATGTATCAAGAAGGGTCATTCCGCACAGTGGCGCACGTGTTCCAGAATATAACACAGACACCCCTAGAAACCTTCCTATACATTCGCCTGCGGCAGGGAATTCGCTCAATTACTCCTGATTTCCCTTCGGAGCCACCGACCTTTACACCGCTACAGCTGACACTTCAGAACGAGATGGCTAAACGGCTGGTGTCAATACTATACAAAGCAGTACACACACAGAAGATTGAGCAACCTGCAAAGGCAAGGGAAAGGTAGGACCTCGAACTGGGTATAACTCTGACGGATAAACAGTGGGAATTCTGCTCGCTGCAGACTAAGCGAATTTCAGCTAGCAGTAGGCTTAGGATTATCCACTATAAATTCCTACATAGACTGTATTATACCCCAGCCAGAATGTATAGATACAAATTGAGGGATACCGACTCGTGTGATAGGTGTCATGCTGAAGGCGCTGACTTCCTGCACCTGGCATGAGGCTGTCCGGAGATATATAAGTTTTGGGTGCAGATTTTTCAGGCTCTGTCCACTATGATTAATGCCCGGATTGACATGTCCCCACTGAAGGCTTTATTGGGGTATGTGGAGCAGCTAAGGGCGGAATATCGTAAATGTGTGGCCTTGACGTTGCTTCTAGCTAAAAGGAGAGTGGCATGCCGCTGGGGAAGAGGGAGAGCACCCACGTTTAAGCAGTGGCTTCATGAGCTAATATATTGTCAGGAACAGCAGGCGATCTATGCTATCACACCAGCTGGATTAGAACTGAGGGAGGGTTTGGGTGCTAGCTGCATAACTAGTGGTTGACCTGTTGGGTTGTGGTGGAGGTGCCCCCTTGCCCGCCTACCCTTTCCTCAATATGACCTGTTCTAGTCCCTGGGTTTCTATTGTTTCATTTCTTTTGTAATGGGTGTGTAATTTATCTGACTAGTTTGCTCAGATATAACAACGTTGAACAATGTAACGGGAAATAATTGATTTGCAAGACAAACACTAAATGTATGTTTATGACACATTGAAATAGCTGTATGTGTATGACAACATGTGTACCACGTTTATGGTTGTTTTCTAAAAATCAATAAAAAGATTTTCACAAAAAAAAACACTTTACCCAAATGAGCATCCCATGACAGCATCATCAAACACCTTCCCTTCCAGCGGAAATCTCAAACATGACAGTCGCTGGAAATCTTCCAGACAGCAACTTCGTCTTCAGGCCCAGCTCCAACCCTAGGAATCGGGGTCTCCCTGCTACTGTGGTAAATAGACTTCCACCACACTGTCAGCAGACACACTAGATATCATTGCTTATAGCAGGAACACAGCCCACTGTTGGAAATGGCAGACACGCTATCAACCAACGGTAATGGCAGACACGCTATCAACCAAAGGTAATGTCAGACACGCTCTCAACCAACGGTAATGGCAGACACGCTGTCAACCAACGGTAATGGCAAACACGCTGTCAACCAACGGTAATGGCAGACACTCTGTCAACCAAGGGTAATGGCAGACACACTGACAACCAAAGGTAATGGCAGACACGCTGTCAACCAACGGTAATGGCAGACATGCTGTCAACCAACGGTAATGGCAGACACGCTGTCAACCAACGCTATTGTGGTAAACAGACTTCCACCACACAGTCAGCAGACACACTGGAAATCATTGCTTATAGCATGCACACTGCCCACTGTTGGAAATGGCAGACACGCTATCAACCAACGGTAATGGCAGACATGCTATCAACCAAAGGTAATGGCAGACACGCTGTCAACCAACGGTAATGGCAGACACGCTGTCATCCAACGGTAATGGCAGACACGCCGTCAACCAACGGTAATGGCAGACACTCTGTCAACCAAAGGTACTGGCAGACACGCTGTCAACCAAAGGTAATGGCAGACACGCTATCAACCAAAGGTAGTGGCAGACACGCTGTCAACCAACGGTAATGGCAGACACGCTGTCAACCAACGGTAATGGCAGACACGCTGTCAACCAACGGTAATGGCAGACATGCTGTCAACCAAAGGTAATATTTACAACAAGGGGTGGTGAGGCACAGAGTCCCTGAATTAAGCAGAAGGCTCTCACCCAGTCAAGAGATCAGGGCTAGATCCAACACCGTTTTTTAGCTCACTGCACCATCCCAGTTTCAGAACCTGGCTGTATGCAAATTAGTCTGTACCTGCCCCAGTGCATGATGGGAACAGGGCAAACCAAACTACAAAAGCCAATTCTTACACTGGGAAGGAAACAAGCTCCCGGGGACCGGTTTCTGGCATTACAGCCGTCTTCGGCCCGGTTTGCTTGAATCCTGATGGTGCAATGAGCAAGGGTCTCACATCTGAGAATACCCTTCCACGCTTAGGGTGGACAAAAATATTTACAACAAGGGGTGGTGAGGCACAGAGTCTCTGAATTAAGCAGAAGGCTCTCACCCAGTCAAGAGATCAGGGCTAGATCCAACACCGTTTTTTAGCTCACTGCACCATCCCAGTTTCAGAACCTGGCTGTATGCAAATTAGTCTGTACCTGCCCCAGTGCATGATGGGAACAGGGCAAACCAAACTACAAAAGCCAATTCTTACACTGGGAAGGAAACAAGCTCCCGGGGACCGGTTTCTGGCATTACAGCCGTCTTCGGCCCGGTTTGCTTGAATCCTGATGGTGCAATGAGCAAGGGTCTCACATCTGAGAATACCCTTCCACGCTTAGGGTGGACAAAAATATTTACAACAAGGGGTGGTGAGGCACAGAGTCTCTGAATTAAGCAGAAGGCTCTCACCCAGTCAAGAGATCAGGGCTAGATCCAACACCGTTTTTTAGCTCACTGCACCATCCCAGTTTCAGAACCTGGCTGTATGCAAATTAGTCTGTACCTGCCCCAGTGCATGATGGGAACAGGGCAAACCAAACTACAAAAGCCAGAAACCGGTCCCCGGTAGCTTGTCTCCTTTCTGGAAAAGAATTGGCTTGGTAGTTTAGTCTGCCCTGTTCCCATGATGCACTGGGCCAGGGACAGACTGATTTGCATATAGCCAGGTTCTGAGCTGGGATGGGGCAGTGAGATAAATAACGGTGATGGATCAAGCCCTGATCTTTGGACTGGGTAAGAGTGGTCTGCTCAATTCAGACACTCTGTTCATCACCACCCCCTTTTGTAAATCGATTTTGGTATAGGTGTGGCAGGGTATACTCAGACATGAGTCCCTTTCTCACTGCTCCATCAGGATTCAAGCAAGCCGGGCCGAAGAGGCTGAAATGCCAGAAACCGGTCCCCGGTAGCTTGTCTCCTTTCTGGTAAAGAATTGGCTTGGTAGTTTAGTCTGCCCTGTTCCCATGATGCACTGGGCCAGGGACAGACTGATTTGCATATAGCCAGGTTCTGAGCTGGGATGGGGCAGTGAGATAAATAACGGTGATGGATCAAGCCCTGATCTTTGGACTGGGTAAGAGTGGTCTGCTCAATTCAGACACTCTGTTCATCACCACCCCCTTTTGTAAATCGTCAACCAAAGGTAATGGCAGACACGCTGTCAACCAAAGGTAATGGCAGACACGCTGTTAACCAAAGGTAATGGCAGACACGCTGTCAACCAACGGTAATGGCAGGCACGCTGTCAACCAACGGTAATGGCAGACACTCTGTCAACCAAAGGTAATGGCAGACACGCTGTCAACCAACGGTAATGCAGACATGCTGTCAACCAACGGTAATGGCCGACACGCTATCAACCAAAGGTAATGGCAGACACGTTATCAACCGAAGGTAATGGCAGACACGCTGTCAACCAGCGGTAATGGCAGACACGCTGTCAACCAACAGTAATGGCAGACACTCTGTCAACCAAAGGTAATGGCAGACACGCTGTCAACCAAAGGTAATGGCAGACACGCTGTCAACCAACGGTAAGAGGCAGACACGCTGTCAACCAAACGGTAATGGCAGACACGCTGTCAACCAAAGGTAATGGCAGACACGCTGTCAACCAACGGTAATGGCAGACACGCTGTCAACCAAAGGTAATGGCAGACACGCTGTCAACCAACGGTAATGGCAGACACGCTGTCAACCAACGGTAATGGCAGACACGCTGTCAACCAACGGTTATGGCAGCCATGCTGTCAACCAAAGGTAATGGCAGACACGCTGTTAACCAAAGGTAATGGCAGACACGCTGTCAACCAACGGTAATGGCAGACACGCTGTCAACCAACGGTAATGGCAGACATTCTGTCAACCAAAGGTAATGGCAGACACGCTGTCAACAAAAGGTAATGGCAGACACGCTGTCAACCAACGGTAATGGCAGACACGCTATCAAACAAAGGTAATGGCAGACACGTTATCAACCAAAGGTAATGGCAGACACGCTGTCAACCAACGGTAATGGCAGACACGCTGTCAACCAACGGTAATGGCAGACATGCTGTCAACCAACGGTAATGGCAGATATGCTATCAACCAAAGGTAATGGTAGACACGCTGTCAACCAACAGTAATGGCAGACACGCTGTCAACCAACGGTAATGGCAAACACTCTATCAACCAAAGGTAATGGCAGACACGCTGTCAACCAGTGGTAATGGCAGACACACTATCAACCAACGATAATGGCAGACACACTAACCACCGCTGGCAATGGCAGACGCGCTATCAAACAGTGACAATGGAAGACACGCGATCAACCATTGGTAATGGTAAACAGACTACCCATTATTGGTAATGACAGACACACTATCCATCATTGGTAATGGCAGTCCATGCTTCTTGGGGCCACTAGGCAATATAAGATTCATTGATATCATAAACCAGTTTTTCTTGCTTAAAAATTCTCCCTTGAAATGTGCTCACCACTGGCTTAAACATAAATTGAGGAACCTCCTACCTCTTAGGACAAAAACTATTTGCACTGAAATTCCTATACATCAGGAAACGAAACCCCAGCTCATACTATAAACATCCCTGCATGACTCTATATCCTGGCTAATTGACAAAGTATGATGTTACAACATTCATACAGGGTGTTTTTATATAAAATAAACAAAACCATGAAATTGGACTCTGCCTGTTCAGGCTTCTGTCCTCCCTGCTGCCTGATCCATCAACCCTACTCTTCCGCGTGGGCTCCCTGCCTGCTCAGCACTCTGCCTGCTCCTTCATCTACCCTCTCTGCTGCCTGCTTCAGCCACCTTGCTCATCCGCTTGCGCTCTGCCTGCCCAGTCCTCTGAGATCTCTGTGCCTACTCGGCCTCTAATGTCTGGGTGCCCGGGTGAGGTAAAGTGCGCATCAGAGAAGGCAGACACTTTGAGGAGTTGTGTGCACGGGGTTAGCAACACTTAGCAGATTTTCAGCCTTCCTCGCTCTGAAATTGTCGCTGCAGTTACAAAACTACAAATGAACTGCAGGCGCCCTTCGCAGGGACCCACAGCAGCAGTGCCGCACACTCTGTGCAGGCACACAAAGTAGACGCGCTGACAAACAGACACAAACCTATCCATGCACAGTGTGCCCAGCCCGCATGTACGCTGCTGTCACATTGGATAGCGCTCCCTACTTCTGTTTAGGTGCAGAATAGCTTTGTACAGAGCTGTGCGAATGTATGCACACTGGTACAAACTGCATCATCCGTATGTAAATGCAGACAGCATGCATGAACACTGCACAGGGCACTAGCACACATAGAGACGTGTATTTGTACATAGACACGCACATGTATGTACACACCTAGATATCCACACAACTTGTAAATCACGGTCCAAAGACCACGAACGTGTACGTATGGAAACGCGTTAGACATCCACATTTTAAAGTTCAATCGTATCATAGCAGTATTCTACGGATGCTTACACGCACAGCACCCCCCACACATGCGGGCAATGCACATGTATGTCACGTATGCCCTTCCGCAGGGAAGATGACATAGCAGGAGCGGGGCCTTTGACATGAAAAGTTTTGTGTTTGCAATAGGGTACAGTGGACAGGACTTGATTAGAATCAGCATTCCGGCCCGGAGGGCCACATGGGTATGAATGTTATGTTTTGAACAGATGGTGTTTGTCAACGGTGCGCTAAGGTCGGTACCGACCTTAGCACCCCTTGTGTTTTCCATTAGTCCATTAGGGGTAGGGTGTTGTTAGGTCTTTAATCTCGTACCCCCCTCAGACCCTTTCCACTTTTTGTCTTTTCCTCCGTTTGTCAACGGTGCCCATTGGGAAATACGTGACTTGCTATCAGTGACTACAAGTATCAGCATGCCGGGAGAACGGCACACCTGTGTGCAATGAAATGAGTGCATGCGCATAAATACTTTCAAGCCGTTTAAGCTGTTGAACACCATTTTCCTCTGATGAAGGAGCCGTAGTGCTCTGAAACGCGTCAGGATTAAAGGACATTACTTTGAACTCTAAAATGGTATGCTGTTTTATATCCCTTGTCCTGGTCAGCAGACTCCAGGAAACCTACAATATGAGTCTCACACTGGTGCAATGACAACATCAGTAAAATAGGCTGACTGCAATCCTCAGTAAGCTTTTTTTTTTATCATGGCACAGCAGAAATTAGGCAACTCAGAATATAGGCCATGGTCATTTGGCAAACCAGACACCATAAGCAATCTTGCAGGCAGGAAAGCATCATCATATCATGCCAGTGCAAACTTGCACTAGGGTTTTAAAATCTTGCACATTTAAGGTAACATTACAGATTCAGTCATTATAGGCAGGATCACCTACTCTTTCACTAGTGATAGTTGCCGAAAAATGTTGTGCACCTCCTCTGGGGTGTATAACTAGAAAAGGTAAGGAAGCAATAAGTGCCTATTGTGCTGTTCCTATTGAAGCAGGGTCAAGATTGATTTGCATTTGGCTTGGTCCAAACAGGTGGCATGGTGGGCAAAAGAACAATGTGTTGGAAAGCTATCCAGAACACTTGCCAGTGGTTAGATATATTGCAAGCATCCTCTCATCACCTTTTGTGAGTTTGTTGTAATGGTCCAAGTGGCTATATGTATGCTCAGTCATGGGTCCTCTCTCATGGTGCACTGGAGTCAAGCTAAACCTGACTGAAGAGCCCCAAACATGGTGATACCGGTCTTGGGTTGCAAATGGCTGGGTCCAAACTGGGATGGCATTGTGGGCAAAAGTGATTAGACAGAACATTATTTTCATCACCTTTTGTGCTTTTCCGATCTCGGATGTTCATGTCCTCTTTGTTCTGGTTCCCCTGGTCATCTGGTTCTCTTTGCCTTGGTGTGAGACTTCCTGAGCCTGCTCCTCCTGGGCTTCATAGTGATATTCCTGGTCTCCTTTGTCCTGGTCCTCCTAATGCTGGTCCTGTGCAAATGCCTATGCATGTAGGAATTGGAATCAAATTTGTAATTCCTTAACATTGGCTAATAGCGATTCGGAAGTTGCCAATCGCTATTAGCTAACGTGACTCCTTTCTTTCCTATGGGCCTGCAGGCCCATAGGAATGAATGGTAATGCATTTGCAAAGTGCAATTACCAAATTGGTAATCGTAAATTACAAATGGAAATCCAAGGGTGCCGGGGGCTCAAGGCCCCCCTGAAGCACCCCCCAAAAAAAGTAAGTGTGCGCATGTGAAGCAAAGTGCGCTACATGGCATGCTTCGAAAAATGCATTTTTGTGCATTTTTCGAATGATGCACAAATTGCCATCAACTTGAAGTTTATGGTAATTAGCGTTTCCTAATTGCACAGTTTGTATTTAGGAAAGGCATAAACGCCTTGGCATTACGGAATCGCAAATTGCGATTCCCTAAATGCATTCGCAATTTAGATAAATCTGATGACCTAAATTGCAAATGACAAAAGGTACCTGCATTGGAAAAGGCCTTTTTCCATTCGCAAACGGGCCAATTCTGCGAATCGGCCAGTTTGCGAATGGGAAAAGGCTTGATGCATGTCCCCCTAAGGGAATAAATTAAATGCAACTTTTAAATCCAGTACCATGTGCGTTAATTGAATTGCTTTCTGATAAGCATGACGTGAAAACTTCACTCCCTTCTTTTCAGTTGACCCGATTTGGGGCGTGTGCTAAATTTACTAAAATCTGCTGTGACAGGGGGCGGAAATCGGGACTGTCCTGGCAAATCCAGGACATCCTACTTATCAAGTACTGGGAAAAGAAATACTAGACTTAAAGAAGCACAAATGCAGTTTCCATATTCCAAGCATATTACTGATGTAGCTGCCTTTTATTTATGCTGAGGTTGTTGAGAATAATGAGAAAATCAACAAAACAGATATTTTTCCCAATTCACTGTACATATCAAAAACAAATACATGAAGAAAACACTTCAAAATAATTTTAGAGCTATCTATTCCTAAATTATTACCAGCGCACTCTCAGTGTTGCCAAGCTAACAAATTAACAGAAAATCATATTTAATTATCAGCTCCATGCCTTATTAGAATCCGGCAACATAAATAAAAGAGCAATATTTTTCTTCTGCGACCTTATTATATTACTGATCAAAAATGGGGCAAACATGCAAAGCAGGTGTAGATGAATGCCACATTTAAAATAGTTTAGCTTAGCCACTTGCACAGGCGGTACCTCACTGCTTTTTGGCTACATAAAACACTTCCAGTCTAAGCAGATACACACTTTTAAGCCATCTTTGTGTAGGTGTGCTCAAAAAAACAAAGATTCATTATGCTTTTGCCCTTTTTTAAGAGAAGCAATACAACATTAGCTGTAAAAAAAAAGGTATAAACGTGTAGCCTTACGTATGTTATGTTAAAAAAACACTTTACAGTTTACGGATTGGGACTGAAAATTCAAAAGCAAAATAATATTCTGTTGTCACATTAGGTTTTTGGAAACATCTAGTGGTTGATTTCAAGATGGCCGCCCCTTTTGTCCAGCAATGGGAGCCATTTGGTAGTCCTTTCTCTATTTACTGATGTTGTAGAATTTTCCAGAAGCAGAAGACATTCAGTTGTTTTACTGACTTGTGAGAGATTCTACAGTTGTTACATCTGCATTGTACAGTGAGTGCATGTTTCATTTTTATTTATTTGTCCTCAAAGATAGAAATCTTTATTTTGAAGAACACCTAGCTGAGCTTTTGATGCAGAGTGCAGGATAGTGAATTTTGCTGTGGGTTCAGATTTGAGTGCAGGTTTCAGTAGTGAATCTAGCATGTGCTTTAAGTTTTGAGGAAGCAGTTGTATTGTTTTGTATTGCAAGTGCTGGAATGTAGAGACTGCAGCACTGCTGTTGAGGCACAACCTGGATTTAAGCTCCATTGTACAGTGGGTGCATGTTTCATTTTTTATTTAATCGTCCTCAGATAGAAATCTTTATATATATTTGAAGAATACCTAGCTTTTGATACGGAGTGCAGGATTGTGAATTTTGCTATGGGTTCAGATTTGAGTGCAGGTTTCAGTAGTGATTCTAGCCTGTGCTTTAAGTTTTGAGGAAGCAGTTGTGTTGATTTGTATTGCAAGTGCTGCAATTTAGAGACTGCAGCACAGCTGTTGAGGCACACTCATAGCATGATTTCAAGGTGCAAGTTGATGGTTGCAGTTTATGGTTGCAGGGACCATGTTGCAGTACTCGAGTGTAATTCATTTTCAAAGTAGTCAAATATTTTGGAAGTTACAATTCAGCCATGGGTGCAGATGTCTCAAACTAAAGTGACATGCAGTTTTTCTTCTCAAAGTGACTACAAAGCAGTGCTATTTTGATTCAAACATATGATAGGTAAATTATATTGCAATCTCTGGTTGCATCTTTTGTGCAGGGTACTTTACAAAAGACCTCCATATTATGCCATGCAAACCCGACAAGCCTCAACCTTTTTAAAATAAGTTAATAATAATAAAATAATTTAAGGAATCATTCCAGATTCTCTGGGCTGCCAAGTTCTTGACCTGCTTTTACAAAACATATTTTTGCCGCTAGTGGGCTTATCTTTTTATTCATGTGAAAATACACTTGTAAACTAAAACTCAAAGCGCATAAGTAAATGTCTACCATAAAATAGATCCGTCATCAATTGTCTGAAGTGTGTTTTATTTAAATTGTGTATTTCTTTCCTGCTCCTCTTTCATGCTAGAAATCTGTGAGCACTCTTACCTCAGCATTGATCACCGTCGCTTGGATGGTGCTCTTCTGTGCGTTTGTCAGAGCTCTGTCGCTAGGACTTGGCAGTGTTCCTCAGCCAATCACAGCAGATGGAACATTCTGTGTTGATGCTACTGTTTAGATGTCACAGACATAACCCATTCCTTAGCCCACAGTCAAATGATATATCGAACCTAAACCTCCCTTTACAGAAAGATAATTTGGATGTCATTATTTAAACTTTGAGGTAAAACTATAATGAAAGGAATAATCAAAACCATTAAAATACAAAGTGCTTAAAATGAGTAATTTGTCAACCTCTGGTATGTGTTTCATCAGGGCACTAAAATTCTGTGGCAGGGAGAGGCCAAATTATCTGGCATGGTTGGCTAAATTATGTGGCAAGAAGATACAAATTATGTGGCATAGTATGGCACATTGTAAGGCAGTTTTATTTTGACTTTTGTAATATTTAATACATTTTAACAGTGTCTTACAGAAGTTTTCATCTCAGAACTACCAATTTAATACTGAGAATCAGCAGTTACCAACTGAATGGTGACCAGTCTTTGCAACTTGCATTTCAATGCGCAGATGCACGCGTTTCCACACTAATATTTTTTATTAAAATCTGCAAACATGCAGCAGATAAAGGATTATGTACAAATGCTACGAATCCATAACTATGCAGAAGATGCTGGAGCTTCTGACTCACATAATTCAAATGGCCTTGGTTTGAATAGGGCTGTACACTTTTCATCTCACAAATGAGATTACATGTGTATGCATTAGATTACAGATATTAGTATCCGATTCCTACCACATCCTTCAGTATTTCATATCTTATTGTGCAGCAATAGAGGATGAGGTTACCACTATAACAATAATCATAAGGTTATTTATGTAAACCTTTATAGAAAGGCATACCTTGAGGGCAAAATCTCGTTTAAGAACAGATTGCCCTAGTGTAGTAAAATAACCCTGTATAAGGGCCAGAGAGCCCTAATCTGCAGGCAGATTCTGATGTAAAGACCAAGGGCACAAAGTCAGATTCTAATATAAAGTCAGAGATCTCTAACATCAAGCTGATCCTAAAATGAAGGACAGAAAACCCCAATCTGTGGAGAATATTGGGGTTTCCTGGAAACACCTAACCTTAGGTCAGACACTCATGCCAGATGCATAGAGTCATCACCTAGGAGCAGAGTGTATATAACATAAATGGTAGTGAGAGCTATAACCTGAGAAAGAACCTGAAATAATAGGGAGAGGACCAGAACCAAGGACTGCAGGTGCCACAGGGAGATTAGAATAGATCACGATACGTGAGTCAGATAACTCTAACCTGGAAGCTGATCTTAATATATAGGCCACCAAACCTGAAGGCGGAACCTAGAATAATGGAAAGAAACCTCTAAAACACAGTGAGATCCTGATGTGACATGAATAGGGGCTTAATCTGGGAAGAGATCTCTTAACAGGGAACCTATACGGGCAGATCTTAAAATGAAAGACAGAGTTTACCTTTTTGTAGGGTAGAGAAAGTAGGTGCTGGTTTCTGATGTAAGGGGCAGGAAACCATAGAAAGAGATAGTGCTTGATATAAGAGGCAGAAGTATTTTACCTTTGAATATATCCTTTACAGTGTGCAGAGAGTTCTAAGCTTGGGAAAGACACTTTTTTAAGAATTAGAGGTCCTTCCCTGAGGATAATGTGCACCCTTATCAACCTTCTCCTAATGGAGAGAGGGGCTGGCCTATGAGGCAGATATGATGACCAAGGAGAGAGTTAAGAAGTACAAAATAAAAAATGTATATTTCTGATGGATACTTCTAAGTGTAGATTCCTCCCTTTTGAAAGCACCAGACTGCATCCAGAAATGTTTTCAGCAGTGCTCCTGCAGGCTGCTATGTGGAACCGTGTGGCTCTGTGCTGGCTCTGCCCTTCCCCGGAAGTAAGGGAGTAGTGCCTCATAAGCGCTATATACAAGCTCACCCCCTGTTCAATACACTAACCCATGCCCTCGTCATTCACCCACTCATTTACTTTTCACTATAAGCTCACTGTTCACTTGTCTGCTCTCATTTCTTATTCCTTGCTCGTCCACTCATGTACTGACATACTCGCACGTTTCTCTGCTTACTAACATAAACTCCATCTCTTAATCTTCAATAAATACTCACTCGCTCATTTCTCCTTACTCACTCCTTTAACATGCACACATTGCACCAGAGTTGTCAATTAGCTCCACATCACCATTCTTTTCTGGCAAGTCCTTCCTTTTTAGCTAACAGGAGTTTGGATTCAACTACCTTTGCTGTTGCTTTCCCAAATTATGATATATATAGGACAAGAACTATATATCAAAATGGTATTGTATAGAACAACTCAAGTGTCGTTAGGTAACTGATAACATTGCGCTTATTGGTAATTCTGCCCTTCACATATCCATTAGCTCACTCCACAGTGACAATCTATACTTATCCTTACTTAATACTCAAAGCCTCATGAATCAGTCCTTAGTCACTCAAAAGTCACAGATAATGTATTTGCTCTTCACACATACAGCACACACCTCTGTCTCACTTATTTCTTCCATATAATATCCTCTTTTGCTAACTTCTTACTCATTCACAGCTATTCCCACTCATACTTGTAGGAAAGTAGGATCTGGGTTTATGCTTACCCCCACTTTTCGCTTGGTGTTATGCTGTTTCTGACAAGTCTAACTGGGACCTGCTAATCAAGACCCCAGTCTCTGTGCTTTTTCCCCTGAATTGGATATGGTGAGGACTTGGATACATCCCAGATTGGCTACTGGTGTACACTTGTAAGTCCCAAATATATGGCACTGAGGTACCCAAGGAATAGGCACACTAGGGGCCTCCCATGGGCTGAAGCATGTATTATGCCACTCATGAGAGAACACTCAAAGTGTGACTGTAGACCTGCCATTGCAGCCTGTGTTTCTCTATATCTGAGGTCACTGCACGTGAAACCTATAAGTCACCCCCTTAGGCAGGCCTTTCAATCCCGAAGGCAGGGTGCTTGGTTCTAAGTGTTAGGGTACCCCTGCATGAGCAGGACACCCCTACAACCTTTTGAGTCCATTCACCCGGGTTGTAAGTGCATCAGCCATTATGATATATACAATGGCCATGCGTCATTACACGATGACCATCTCTAAATTAGCCAGAACAAACCATGCTGTGTTTGGTATCAAACATGTTGGAATCATACCCCCACACTGTTTGTGTGAGAGATATGACTCCATGTACTGTGAATCTCCTCCGGGTGGCCCTCAGTGCTCCCTGTACCAGTCTTTAAGAACCGGACAGCATGCTAGGGCTGCTGCCGACCAGAGACATGTTTCTGCCCTCATGCTGTTGAGCCAAGCTCAAGCAGGGGAAGGCAGAACAATAGATATCTTGTCACAGGGAGGTGTGACCTCCTCGCAGACAGGGCTTAGTATATTGGGGCAGGGTAGGGGTGCTTGCCAGTGCCACTAAGACTACGTGAAGGGCACACTTGGTGCCCTCTTTGCATAGTCCACTTCAAACCAGTTCAGGAGCCGTTGGTTGCCACTCTGGTGCGAAACCGGACAAAGGATATGGGAGTATCCTCTCCATTGTGCAGCCACTCCTCTGGGAGGGACCCCGGAATCGTCCCAACCCTTTCCTTAGGGTACTTAAGGGCTTACCTATGGGTGGGTCCCTAGATTCATTGTGGGACAAGATTCAGATCAGACACCACTTCATCTTTAACCGTCTGGGCACTCTGTACTTTGATGGACGTTTGCTCTGGACATCGAGACTGCAGCTGGGAAGACTTCTGCTGCTCCTGGTCTCGTTGTCCTGCTCATCCACTGTAACGTCTGTGCCTGTGCTCCATACAGGAACCTTCCAAGGCCTGTGGACATCCAAGACACCTGAAGGATTATACATTGAAGTGAAAGAGTCACTTCCCTGCATCTGCAAGCACCACAACTAATCTAACCGGTCTGCTGCTCCTGGGCTCCCATGGACTCCAGAAGGCTCAGCAACACAGGTGGTGGTTCTACAACTCCCTTGAGGCCTGCCCTGTCTTCTCCACGAGTTTGAGGCCAGTATCCCTCGTCGGAACTGCAGGAACCAAACCCCTGTGCACCGGGTTGACTTGTCGTTGCAAAGGCTTGTTAGCTCTCTTCCTCAGAGATCTTCAGGCTCCAAGTAGTCATCAACCACAAGCATCGGCTGTGAGTAAGATCTTTGTCCTCACCGCATCTCTTGCACCGTGGGCCTGCATCTTTGGTGAGCTGCTTCAGGTCCTCTTACGACTCCAGCGCCTCCCAACCTGCGGGTCCTCTTGAGGGTCTTCTTTGATTCCAGTGGGCTCCCCTGTTTGCCTGGGCCTACTCTGACTTTTCATCTTGTGGCAAGTCACTTGGACCTTGCTGGTCCCTACACTGTACCTTTTTTCCCTTGGCTGGAAGGAATGAAGAGATTAGCATGGATATTGGCCAATAGCAGACTTTTTGCTGTTGCTTTGAGGCATGAGTCATCGATGTAGGATCCGACCAAAAAGATCCAAGGCTCAGTTTTTCATACCAGGATTGAACATGCCTAAACCATGGGAAAGTTAGACATGTATTGGATTGGCAGCTGTTCCTTTAATGTGTTATGGTATAGCTTAAGCCCCTCTGCAGTCCAGATCCTTACCCAGTACATAAGGAGCCTGGGTTGGCAATATCTCCCACCTGTTTGGGAGCCACGTCAAGAAACATAGGTATTAAGAGATTATTCTGGGGGAGATGAAGGAGCATTCACAGGAATTTATTTTTATAAGAGTAAGAGAGTCTGTATTCACGTGGCCTCAAAGTTTCGTGCCATATAAGGCAGCTGAATAGACTTTTAGTCTGTATAACTCCATTGCCGGGAGTAGGGCCCTTGACTTTGTCCCATGATATGTTTTTTTAAAGATAATTGATGCCTGATGTTGGAGCACCGCCCTTCTCTTCTGGATGTGAGAAGACCATGAAACCCTACTATCTAGCATAATGCTCAAATATTTGAATCTAAAAACCTGCCTTACCTAAGGCTATGGTGTTTTTAAATGATCTGTTCGGTCTGACTACCATAAATTGTTTTTTTGAAATGTTAATCTCAAGAGCCATAGCCACACAGGAAGAATTAAAATTGTCTGAAAATTGCTGTTATCCCATAGGTGTGTGTAAGATTAGGAGAGTGTCGTCGGTGAAAAGTAAAGCAGGCGTGCTATCCTCTTCAAACTTGGGGGTGTCTATATTTCCTTTTTGGAGGGCCTCAATATCATCATTGACGAATAAGGAAAAGAGGGTGGAGGACAGCACACACCATTGTCTAACCCATCTGCGTATTGGGATCTGGTCTGTTAGGTATCCCAGAGGACCCCATTGCACTTGGGCATAATTATCTTGATGAAGTTTTACTAGTTGACCAAGCAGGGCATCCAGATACCTCGAGGGTTTTTAGTGACACCCATAGGAGCTCCTGGGGGACTTAGTCAAAGGCTGCTTTGAGGTCAACAAAGGCTATGTACAAATGGCCTTCTTTGAGCCTTTCATACTTCTAAATTATAAGGAGCAGAATCAGTACTTGGTCTGTCGTGCTGACTTTAGGTCTGAATCCAGCTTGTTAGGGGGTTAGGATATCTGCACCCTCAATCCACTCATTTAATTTGTTTAGCAACTGTCTCGCTTAAACCTTTTGGAGAATGTCAAAAAGGCTTATTGGCCTATAATTAGCAGGACTACACCGATCCCCCTTTTTGTAAATGAGACTAATCTTCGCCCCTTCCATGTATCTTGGATTGGAGCCCCTGCAGCTATTGCATTGCTCAGGCAGTTAACATAAGAGGCGCAGACTAACATGGGATTTTGTCTGCTCCTGGGGCCTTGACCAATTTAATTGCACTGATAGCTATCATGGTTTCTTCTAGTGTGAAGTGAAGGTCTAAAGGAGGAAAGTTGATGCGAAAAGGTCGATTGCGGCATGATTGTATAACTTAGTGAAGTGATCTACCTAAGCCTCAGGATTCAGATGACAGTCTACTTGTAATTTGGAACTCCTGCTCCCATGGGCAACTTTTTTCCAAAATGACAATTAACGCTAGACCTTGCAGCCATTACCAGATCGCTTCAGCTGGCATCCACTCCACTTGGCCCTTGCACTTCTTACTGTCTTCTTGTATAAGTCCCTGGCTATGCGGACCTCAGGTAGATTTTTAAGAGCATTCCCCAGTATTTGTTTTGCCAATCTACAATCCTTTGAGTACCATAGATTACTATCTACATTACGCGCCCTGGTAGGGGGCTTCTTTTTTTGGTGGTTGGGTCAAGATCAGTATTAAAGATGCTACCAACTTTGTGTGTATATAAGTGATAAAAATCCTTGGATTTTCCAGGCTATTTAGGTGAGACAGAACACTCACAAATATGTCATATATCTCTGTCATGGTCTCTGCATTCCCCACAATTGAGAGCAACCTGGTGGACCTATGGTTGTTTCCCATTATTGGCATTATTTGTGGTGCTGTAGGGGTGGGTAGTTGGAGCTACAACCCAGGATGTTTAGGTGTAAGGGGTAGTGGCTACTCTCCTCTCTTATCCACTTCAGAGTCCGCCAATCTTTCCCACATGACAACCCTGGTCATGATGCAATCAATGTTTGATCTTATAGAACCTTTCTTAAATGCAAATGCCCCAGCTTGTCAGATACAGATCTCCATTACATGCCCTCAGCCCATTTAGTGTCATGAAGTGGACAACCTGCATGGCAACCACTGAGCTTAAGATATAGGATCTTGAGCTGAGGGAAGGGAAGGGATACCCCACCACTAAATCACAGCCATATATGCTTTCAAAGTCTATATTAAAATCTCTACCTATAATGACCATATCCTTGGAGTTGATCTGTCTAACAGAATGTTGCAAGATGTTTACAGTAGACAATTCCACACTTCTGCTTCTGGGTCTACAGTAGACAATAAACAAATACCTACAAGTCTTCACTGGGGAATACATTTTTAGCCCCAAAATATCTGACGAGTCAATGTTTTGATTCGTCGGTTTAAATCAATTTGACCCAAGTCCAATGGCCCCCAATGGCCCCCTGATGCCCAGCCAGTGCTTTGACATGATATGTGGTGTAGCCAGATTTAAACTGGGGTTCAATTGCCCACATCTCTTGGAGCTTACATACATTGAATTGGTCTATATATTCTCTACAGTCTGGTGCGGCTCTTTGGACTTAATACTAGCAACGTTCCACAAGAGAATTCTGATTGTCCCTGCTGAGTTGGAGCTTTGGCTAGGGTGAGGAAAATTAGAGAACAGAGATGCCAGTCTATGGGATACACTTATTGGAGAGGACAGAGGTGCAAAATCGTTGTGTGTGCCCTTTGTTGGTGTCAAATTGGCAGTAGTTGTTATGCCATTAACAGGGTCAGAATCAGAATCAGGAACAAGATGCATCTATAGCGCAAATCATGGAGGAAGGGGAATCCACTGGAAGGAAATGAGCCCCCTTTGATGGTACTAGATTTAATGTACTTGCGAATCCAGGTTATTCTGGTAGTTCCCCCCTCTAGGGGATGTGTTGATGCCCCGAGTAACATTTTCACACATCGTCAATCTTGGGCATTCAAAAGTGAAAGGGGTTCAAAAGTGTTTTTTGTGACGATTTTGAAAATGAGTTGGCCATGGTTGCTGATGGGTGTATCCCAATTAGAGGTGAGCGCAGCAACTGGTCTTTCGAAATACATTTCTGGAAGCATTTTAATTTGGTCTAGAGGAGAAGTCATTGAGCTAAATCGCAGTAGAAGCAATTCTACCAATGACGGAGGCTTGAAGTTAACTAATACTCTGTCCCCAGAACAGTCATTCGGATGTTTGTCTAAACAAGGGACTCTTCCTACACATTTGCACACCAGGGGGTATCCCAGAAACATTCTGGAGGACAATCAGGTAGGGCGTGCACTTTGGGGACAATGGGGGTGGGGGTCAAACATTTGTCCCCGATCAAAGATCTGGGTTTAATCCATATTTTATGTTTTGCTCACCACTCCATACCAGTTGGTACCCAGCCATTTGCAAATCAGTCTTGACCCTGTCTCCCATGGAATAATCCAACCCAAAATGCCAGGCCACGCCCTCCCTGGACCAGAAACTAGCATCCTGGGACCAGTTCCCTGGTATCACCCCACATCAGCCAGGCTAGATTGAATCTAGTGGCATAGTGAGCCTGGGACCCACTCCTGGGCATACCTTTTGCACTTAGAGTGACTATAGCAACACAGAAAGATGATGGACAGAATGTGAACATTGTCAAACATTCACCATGGCTGGGTACAGACTGGGATGATGTGGTGAGCAAAAAACAATGGATTCAACCCAGACATGTGACTGGGGTGAATGTTTGCATTGTTAAACATTCCGCCCATTATCTTTTCGTTTTGCTCCTCCTAAATGGCCATTTGTGCTGGACATGCCTTTTCTTTCCACCAACTGCATTTTTGTTACTCCAAGCTCGTCCCTCTGGATTACCCACTAAGCCTGCTGCGCCCTCTCAAGTTTTACATTCAAGCAGACAGGGCATTTACAATAAAGGGAAAGGGTTGGGCCTTACTTGCTCAGCTTGATGTAACAGCACAATAGTGGGGGGAGATGTAATTCCTACCGCAGGGGGAGGAGGACTCCTAAGGGCCTCTATTTTGATGTCCAGAGCATCGAGGCGAGCTACTAAGGGAATAAGCTCTGCCCTTAGAATAATCTATTAATCTGTTTGTACAGCTTACAACTAGCATGGACATGTACTGGGATGGGGGTTCTTGAGGACCCTCGTTTTTCGCGGTCAGGAGGGACTGAGGATGCAGGTCGCACTGCAAAGCTTTATCTGGTAAGCAACTTGATTTGTTAGAGGAAGCGGGGTTTGTGGCCTTAGCTCCCTTGCTTGTTTGTTTTGGGCTTGTTACCCTTTTGGATTTGCGGGGGGCAAGGAAGTGGTATGATCAGGGGAATGGTTGTCATTCTCCACACTGGTGGCTTCCACCAAGGCCAGGGATTGTGGTTTCGATGTGGAACTGGGAATTAGACCCTGGAATGGGGTGGCAGGTAGGTCAAGATCTGTATGAGCCTCTGTTGAGAGGCTGGAAGGTCTGTAGGGGTTGTGAGGCCAGAGTTGGAGAGCCTAGATTTAACAACATTCTCCTTTCTGAGAGGGTGATCTTGGTGCTCACTACCCCTTTTTCCCTTTCGAGCATACGATCTATGGAATTAGGGTAGTGGTAAAGATGTGAGTCAGGGTCCCCTCTGCTGGCTTTTACTCCTGATGATATATACTACTCAGGCCTCTAGCAGGAATTTGGTTGAGTTAGGTTGGGTTCCTCTGTAAAGGTGGTGCCAAGTACAGTGGCCTAGCACATCTTCTTTCAGACTATGATGAAGTACGAAAGACCCAGTCTCTTCTGAGTTGCTGTGGGCTTAAGAATGTATGATCCTGAGCTCTTCATGGGTTGGTTGCTAAGCGACGTAGTCCCACCCCAGCCTTAGCAAAGTTTCACTATACAATATAAATGACCTGACAATCATTGTCATGGTTGGTAGGCTGTCCTGGGGTGACTAAGTGAGAGAGAGGGAGAGAAGATGTGAATGAGAGTGAGAAAGAATAACGAGAGAGAGAGAAAGAGAGAGAGAGAGAGATTACCAGGGAACATGATATATATATATATACATATATATGTATATATTTATAAATATATATACTATTAGAGAGAGAAGAAAAGGTAGGAGTGATAGATATCCTGACCGGTTCAGGTGACATGAAAATCAGGTGAAATTTCACCTTAGGCAAAACACGCCTTTTCTGAAGGACCCATCTGAGTTGCATGTTTTGGGGATTTCGATGAATTTCCATCTCTAAAAAAGAAAGCAAGTCAGCCCTTTGGATTCATTATAAACATTAAGTTCCAGCGTTTCCATGTTTATTTCTTTACCAAAGCGTATCATTTCTAATCAAAGTGCAGCAGTGTTTTCCCTCCTCCTCTAGCTTGAGTGTCTCCGGTTGATGACCATTACCTTCACTGTGTTTCCCGGGGAGTACGGCTACACCGAAGCCCTACACCTAAGGCTACAGCAAAGCCCTACACTAAGGCTACACCTGCAGGCATTGGTGGCATGAAAACACTATTCTTCGTGCTTTCCTTCCCTTTTGCTTGAAACAGACTTTAGGGCACACTAAATGATAGACTGCTCATGCCACATTTGTTCTTAATTATCTATAGTGCCAATGATCTTTGGCAATAGCTTGCATTAAAGTACTGTTTTACTTAAGTCAAATCAACAACTTTGCCTATTTGTTGGTGTTTTGATGGTAAATCATAAGATGTGTCCTTACCAACTGAGCTACCCTCCTCACACATTACTTTAGTATAGCTGATGTCGTAGTTTTGACTATTATTTCACATCTTATACCTGCTCTCAAAGTTATGATACAGTGCATCCTATTCTGTCATGTAGGTGAGTTAGATGAGCCTCCTTTACTGTAACATTAACAGGCTGACTGTCAAGATCACATTCGCCTTTAGGCTTCCCTCAAAGTTTGTGGGACCCTCCATGGGAACTTCCTCGTCCTCATCATGGTGGCTCGAGCTGTTGTGCATTTCTGTGATCCTCCCTTCAGCACACAATCTCCAGATTAGGACAAGGCCTGCTAGATTTGCACTTCTGTCCTAGGGGGAAGTGGTTTCTGGCTGGGTCAATCCAATGGACAACCCCCAATAAAAACACAGGCTGTTTTCTGGCTAGGACCTAGCAGAACTAGCAGCTTCAGGCATTTTCTCCTTAATGAATCAATTGGTGACTTTTGCTGCCCATGTTTTCTGTAATTGTAATTGTAAAAAGCATTTATATAGCGCATGGCTGCCCGGAGGCATCCCAGCGCTTACAGTTTAACCCTTTCGATGCTCATGACGAGCTCAGCTCGTCATGATGCACAGTTGAGCTGTGCTTATGACGAGCTGAGCTCGTCATGAAGAATGGCAATTCAAAAATTTCAGCACCCGGGAAGAATTGCCTTAGCAGCCAAGGTGTTAAAACAGGGGGATGTTACTCAGTTTGGAAAGAGGAATGTTTTCAGGGATCTACGAAAGGAAAAGTGGTTGGATTCTATGCGGAGGTGAAGAGGAAGGGAGTTCCAGAGTCCAGCAGCGTTAAATGAGAAAGATCGACCTCCGCTTCTTGCATTCCTAATTCTAGGAATAATGGCCAAGTTCTGGGTTTCGGAGCGAAGGGATCTCTTGGGCTCATAAGGCTGAATAATGCCCTGGAGAATAGAGGGTCCGGTTTTAAACATAGACTTATGAGCAATACACAAGGCTTTGAACTTAACTCTCTCCTGGACTGGCAGCCAATGGAGTGATTTAAGGGCAGGTTTAGCAGAGTGATGGTTGGGGATGCCCAAAAGAAGTCGTGCAGCCCAATTTTGAGTTGTCCTTAATTTGGAGATAGTAGCAGCAAGGGAACCCAAGTAAAGGGCATTAGCAAAATCCAATCTGGATAACACCAGCGCTTGGACCATTATTTTTCTTGCCTGGAAGGGGAGGAGGGGGAGGTTTTTCCGGATCATTTTAAGGATCCAGTAGCAAGAGGCAGATGTCTTCCGGGCCTGAGATTTAAATGTAAGTTTATGGTTCATCCAAACGCCCAGGCTCTTTAACTGGTTTTAGGAGTGGGGTAGGAGCCCATGGATTTAGGCCAGATTTCAGTCAAATCAAGGGGGGAGTGGTTACCCAAAATCATGATTTCACTCTTTTCCCCATTAAATTTTAGGAAGGAGTTGCTCATCCATCTTGCAATTTCTTCCATGCAAGGACGAAGACTGGAAGGAGAGCTTTCCGCTTTATTGAGCCCAATCACCAGTTGTGTATCATCCGCATAGGAGACTATGTGGACTCCAAAGGGTAAAACTGCCTCCGCAAGAGTGCAGGTATAAACATTAAACAAAGTGGGACTTAAAGAAGATCCCTGCGGCACTCCACAACGAAGGGGTGTCCGTTTGGACGTGACTTCCTTGTCAAAAACATGGAAGGATCTGCTGTTCAGAAAAGATTTTAGCCAGGCCAGGGCAATACCAGTGATACCTGATTTATGGAGCCTATGGATCAAAATCTGATGGTTTACAGTATCAAAGGCCGTGCTGAGGTCCAAAAGGAGGACCACTGCGGTGCCACCGGCGTCGACTATCCTTCTTAACTCTTCCACCACAGAGAGAAGGGCCGTCTTTGTTCCCTGTAATGGGCGGAAACCGGTTTGAGTCCGATGGAGAAGATTATGAGTCTCCAAGTGCGCTGATAGTATTAAATTAAAATATTTTTCAATAATTTTACTAACTCCAGGGAGCAACGAGATAGGGCGATAGTTTCCCAGGTCTGAAGGGTTAAGGCTTGATTTTTTAACAGAGCCTGTAAGCTGTAAGCAGCATTACACATTATCCCCTCCTACCCCGTGGATCTGTGAGGATTTCCCCTTCTGAGCTAGGGGCCCTGCTTCAGACGTCCTCCTTCGAGCTTCACAATCGGGTTGAGGTGGCTCTTGTCTACCTTGTGATACAGCTACACTCATGCTTGTGATTCCTCGGCTTGATCTGACCCATGAACATTGTGCTCACACTTACAATGGGCTGGTCTAAAATCACAGTGACTCAGGAGACAGAGTTACAGAGGCACTTTGTATAACCATACAGAGCCAGATACCCAAATACAACTTTAGAACTCAGTTTGCCGCTGACTACATGTAACATAGGCACAACTGGTTGGCCTCTACAAGCTGGCATCAGTCTAGTTGTCCTTCAATCATAGTTGCTGCAGGAGTAGATCTAAAAGCAGTGCATTGAAGCCAATATCGTGACCTAGCAAAGCATCCAGTTACAGGTCATACAAGAGGGTCTAACTAGGGCCTGAAATTGCTTCTTCTTTAATGTATATCAATTGGCAAAATACATTCCCCCTAATTTGTTTCGAAAATATCTACTTTTAAAATGTTGACATGTCTGAATGAGGCTGAACCGAATATATGATGTTACAACGCAAACAGTTACAACGCATGCCTTTACAACCTGGCTTTTACATCGCAGCATCCATTACAACGCATGATTTTACAACGCATGCCCTCACAACGCATTTTTAGAAACTAAATTTACAACGCATTCCATTACAACGCATACCATTACAATGCATGACATTACAACGCACAATACTTTTAGGGCAGGAGTAGTGTAAGTGTTAGATAGCGTAGGGGTAAAAATTACTATTCCCACTCCAGTGAGTGCACTAGTAGGGTAAGTGTCGGATAGTGTAGGGGTAAACATTTCTATTCCCACTCCAGTGAGTGCAACCGAAGGGTAAGTATTGGATAGTGTAGGGATAAGAATACTATCCCCATGAACCCCAAAACCCATACCCACCCTAAAACTAAAAAATCCCCATTACTTACCTTATAATGCGTTGCAATGGCATGCGTTGTATTGATATTCATTGTAATGCATGCGTTGTAGTGACATGCGTTGTAATGGCATGCGTTGTAATGGTATGTTATGTAAGGGCAGCTGTGTTGTAATGACTGCGTTGTGAAGGTAGTGCGTTGTAATGACTGCTATGTAAAGGTTGTTTCCCGGCTGGACTAGTTAAAGACTGTAGAAGTATTTTGCTTGTTAGGAGGGCCCAGTTATTGCCAAAAATTAATATGCTGTTTGTCCAGCAGTCTGGCTGAAAGAGGGCACACACTTTGAGTGGTATCTCTATCAGCTGGGTTGAACTTTTGACCTCTTCTGCCACCAGGGCAGAGGCTGGCAGGGACATTCTGAGAGAAGAATGCCCTGTGTCAGTATTCTGTGCCAACATTCTAAAGCTTCCCTGCCCAGCCCCCACTTCAAGCACCCTTCTCAGAGAGGAACATGAAAAGTGACAGAAGCTTTAGATACAGAGATCGGTTCTGGCTCATGTCACTCTTGCTTTGGCCAAATGATTGAACGTTACAACAACCTTTCCCAACACTCTCCAGGTTATCCCTGTCCCTCACTTCACTCACTTCATATTCATTACATACACCCGGTATTGTTCCCATTTCTATTTATTCCTAAATTGGTTACTATCCACAAACCCCTTGTTGCATTCATTTGCCTTGCACATTTATTTCCTATGCTGGTTCTCTGTGAGAGAAAGAGAGTGGCCTCAGTGAGATTTCCCTCAACACGGCGGCCATCTTGGACTGCCTCTGACTGCATTAAGTATCAGTTCACACAAAATGGAGGTTGTTCTCCAGTGCACCCATATCCAAATTTACAAACAGTTGTGAGCTTCAATTCTTTAATTTTATGCTAAAGAATCGTAAACAAAGAATAGTGTTATCAGTGAAAACACACTTTTATCTTTTACAAATGATAGCACAGCTGATTCAAATTTCCCTCACTAAACATTTGCTTTTTTAACAATATGTTTGTTGCCATCAAATACATAACATGATTTTTATAAAAACATTAATTTTCATTCATATTCTTTTAGGTATTGCTGTGGCATCACACCTTTTATCCTCAGCATAGCAGGCAGTTTTTGTGGTTCTCACACAGGCAAAAAACTAAATGTATAGTTGTAAACATGCTTTTCATTTACAAATCCAGTCAGAAAAAATGTGTTCCTTTGGTTATATAAGATACACTTTATTGGACTGTGGTTCTCTCACTGTACTGAACTGTTGCATTGATCACCTGGCCAGCTTTGTTTTACTTGGCCTTTCCTATTTAATAAATGACTTCATACAACATACAGCTATTGTTTGCCTACCCTGTATTGAAACAATGGGAGTCCACTTTTGGCTTTATTATGGTTCAGGGGAGTAGGGTAAAAGGCTTTTGTGACAATAGGTGCCCACCTATAAATGTGAACACTTAAACTCTCTTCAATGAGCATACATGCCAGCATACCTGATTCAAGCTTGAGACTACCAATGTTTTAGCCAAAATGTTTTTTTCTGTTTCTGACCTGAAATTTCTTCTTCTTTAATGTATTTCAATTGGCAAAATACATTCCCCCTAATTTGTTTTCAAAATATCTACTTTTAAAATGTTGACATGTCTGAATGAGGCTGAACTGAATATATGATGTTACAACGCAAACAATTACAACGCATGCCTTTACAACGCGTTTTTTACATCGCAGCATCCATTACAACACATGATTTTACAACGCATGCCATCACAACGCATTTTTAGAAACTACATTTAAAACGCATTCCATTACAACGCATGCCTTTACAACGCATTGCCATTACAACACGCAATACTTTTAGGGCAAGAGTAGTGTAAGTGTTGGATAGCGTAGGGCTAAAAATTGCTATTCCCACTCCAGTGAGTGCAACAGTGGGGTAAGTGTTGGATAGTGTAGGGGTAAAAATTGCTATTCCCACTCCAGTGAGTGCAACAGTAGGGTAAGTGTTGGATAGTGTAGGGGTAAAAATGTTGATTCCCACTCCAGTGAGTGTAACAGTAGGGTAAGTTGGATAGTGTTGGATGGTGTAGGCATAAAAATACTATCCCCATGTACCCCAGAACCCATACCCACCCTAAAACTAAAAAATCCCCATTACTTACCTTAAAATGCGTTGTAATGGCATGCGTTGTAATGATATTCATTGTAATGGCATGCGTTGTAGTGACATGCGTTGTAATTGCGTGCATTGTAATGGTATGTGATGTAAGGGCAGCTGCGTTGTAATGACTGCGTTGTGAAGGCAGTGCATTGTAATGACTGCTATGTAAAGGTTGTTACCCGGCTGAACTAGTTAAAGACTGTAGAATTCTGACCTGAAATTGCTTCTTCTTTAATGTATTTCAATTGGCAAAATACATTCCCCCTAATTTGTTTTCAAAATATCTACTTTTAAAATGTTGACATGTCTGAATGAGGCTGAACTGAATATATGATGTTACAATGCAAACAATTACAACGCATGCCTTTACAACACGGTTTTTACATCGCAGCATCCATTGCAATGCATGATTTTACAACGCATGCCATCACAACGCATTTTTAGAAACTACATTTACAACGCATTCCATTACAACGCATACCATTACAACGTATACCATTACAACGTGCATTACTTTTTGGGCAATAGTAGTGTAAGTGATGGATAGTATAGGGGTAAAAATTTCTATTCCCACTCCAGTGAGTGCGACAGTAGGGTAAGTGTTGGATAGTGTAGGGATAAAAATTTCTATTCCCACTCCAGTGAGTGCAACAGTAGGGTAAGTTGGATAGTGTTGGATAATGTAGGGATAAAAATACTATCACCATGTACCCCAGAACCCATACCCACCCTAAAACTAAAAAATTCCCATTACTTACCTTATAATGCGTTGTAATGGCATGCGTTGTAATGATATTCATTGTAATGGCATACGTTGTAGTGACATGCGTTGTAATGGCATGCGTTGTAATGGTATGTGATGTAAGGGCAGCTGCGTTATAATGACTGCTTTGTGAAGGTAGTGCGTTGTAATGACTGCTATGTGAAGGTTGTTTCCCGGCTAAACTAGTTGAAGACTGTAGATTTCTGACCTGAAATTGCTTCTTCTTTAATGTATTTCAATTGGCAAAATACATTCTCCCTAAATTACTTTCAAAATATCTACTTTTAAAATGTAGACATGTCTGAATGAGGCTAAACTGAATATATTATGTTACAACGCAAACAATTACAACGGATGACTTTACAACGCGGTTTTTACATCGCAGTATCCATTACAATGCATGATTTTACAACGCATGCCATCACAACGCATTTTTAGTAACTACATTTACAACGCATTCCATTACAACGCATACCATTACAACGCATGCCATTACAACGCGCAATACTTTTAGGGCAAGAGTATTGTAAGTGTTGGATAGCGTAGGGGTAAAAATTACTATTCCCACTCCATTGGGTGCAACAGTGGGGTAAGTGTTGGATAGTGTAGGGGTAAGAATTACTATTCCCACTCCAGTGAGTGCAACAGTAGGGTAAGTGTCGGATAGTGTAGGGGTAAACATTTCTATTCCCACTCCAGTGAGTGCAACAGTAGGGTAAGTGTTGGATAGGGTAGGGATAAAAATACTCTGCCCATGTACCCCAGAACCCATACCCACCCTAAAACTAAAAAATCCCCATTACTTACCTTATAATGCATTGTAATGGCATGTGTTGTAATGATATTCATTGTAATGGCATGCGTTGTAGTGACATGCGTTGTAATGGCATGCGTTGTAATGGTATGTGATGTAAGGGCAGCGCGTTATAATGACTGCGTTGTGAAGGTAGTGCGTTGTAATGACTGCTATGTAAAGGTTGCTTCCCGGCTGAACTAGCTGAAGACTGTAGAATTCTGACCTGAAATTGCTTCTTCTTTAATGTATTTCAATTGGCAAAATGCATTCCCCCTAATTTGCTTTCAAAATATCTACTTTAAAATGTTGACATGTCTGAATGAGGCTGAACTGAATATATGATGTTACAACGCAAACAATTACAGCGCATGCCTTCACAACGCGGTTTTTACATCGCAGCATTCATTACAATGCATGATTTTACAACGCATGCCATCACAACTCATTTTTAGTATCTACATTTACAACGCATTCCATTACAACACATACCATTACAACGCATGCCATTACAACGCGCAATACTTTTAGGGCAAAAGTAGTGTAAGTGTTGGATAGCGTAGGGCTAAAAATTGCTATTCCCACTCCAGTGAGTGCAACAGTGGGGTAAGTATTGGATAGTGTAGGGGTAAAAATTTCTATTCCCACTCCAGTGAGTGCAACAGTAGGGTAAGTGTTGGATAGTGTAGGGGTAAAAATGTCGATTCCCACTCCAGTGAGTGCAACAGTAGGGTAAGTTGGATAGTGTTGGATAGTTTAGGGATAAAAATACTATCCCCATGTACCCCAGAACCCATACCCACCCTAAAACTAAAAAATCCCCATTACTCACCTTATAATGCGTTGTAATGGCATGCGTTGTAATGATATTCATTGTAATGGCATTCGTTGTAGTGACATGCGTTGTAATGGTGTGCGTTGTAATGGTATGTGATGTAAGGGCAGCTGCGTTGTAATGACTGCGTTGTGAAGGTAGTGCTTTGTAATGACTGCTATGTAAAGATTGTTACCCGGCTGGACTAGTTAAAGACTGTAGAAGTATTTTGCTTGTTAGGAGGGCCCAGTTATTGCCAAAATGTAATATGCAGTTTATCCAGCAGTCTGGCTGAAAGAGGGCACACACTTTGAGTGGTATCTCTATCAGCTGAGTTGAACTTTTGACCTCTTCTGCCACCAGGGCAGAGACTGGCTGGGACATTCTGAGAGAAGAATGCCCTGTGTCAGTATTCTATGCTAACTTTCTAAAGCTTCCCTGCCCAGCCCCCACTTCAAGCACCCTTCTCAGAGAGGAACATGAAAAGTGACAGAAGCTTTAGATACAGAGATCGGTTCTGTCTCATGTCACTCTTGCTTTGGCCAAATGATTGAACCTTACAACAACCTTTCCCAACACTCTCCAGGTTATCCCTGTCCCTCACTTCACTCACTTCATATTCATTACATACACCCGGTATTGTTCCCTTTTCTATTTATTCCTAAATTGTTTACTATCCACAAACCCCTTGTTGCATTCATTTGCCTTGCACATTTATTTCCTATGCTGGTTCTCTGTGAGAGAAAGAGAGTGGCCTCAGTGAGATTTCCCTCAACACGGCGGCCATCTTGGACTGCCTCTGACTGCATTAAGTCTCAGTTCACACAAAATGGAGGTTGTTCTCCAGTGCACCCATATCCAAAAGTACAAACAGTTGTGAGCTTCAATTCTTTAATTTTAGGCTAAAGAATCGTAAACAAAGAATAGTGTTGTCAGTGAAAACACACTTTTATCTTTCACAAATGATAGCACAGCTGATTCACATTTCCCTCACTAAACATTTGCTTTTTTAACAATATGTTTGTTGCCATCAAATACATAACATGATTTTCATAAAAACATTAATTTTCATTCATATTCTTTTAGGTATTGCTGTGGCATCACACCTTTTATCCTCAGCATAGCAGGCAGTTTTTGTGGTTCTCACACAGGCAAAAAACTAAATGTATAGTTGTAAACATGCTTTTCATTTACAAATCCAGTCAGAAAAAATGTGTTCCTTTGGTTATATAAGATACACTTTATTGGACTGTGGTTCTCTCACTGTATTGAACTGTTGCATTGATCACCTGGCCAGCTTTGTTTTACTTGGCCTTTCCTATTTAATAAATGACTTCATACAACATACAGCTATTGTTTGCCTACCCTGTATTGAGACAATGGGAGTCCACTTTTGGCTTTATTATGGTTCAGGGGAGTAGGGTAAAAGGCTTTTGTGACAATAGGTGCCCACCTATAAATGTGAAGACTTAAACTCTCTTCAATGAGCATACATGCCAGCATACCTGATTCAAGCTTGAGACTACCAATGTTTAAGCCAAAATGTTTTTTTCTGTTTCTGACCTGAAATTTCTTCTTCTTTAATGTATTTCAATTGGCAAAATACATTCCCCCTAATTTGTTTTCAAAATATCTACTTTTAAAATGTTGACATGTCTGAATGAGGCTGAACTGAATATATGATGTTACAACGCAAACAATTACAACGCATACCTTTACAACGCGTTTTTTACATCGCAGCATCCATTACAACACATGATTTTACAACGCATGCCATCACAACGCATTTTTAGAAACTACATTTAAAACGCATTCCATTACAACGCATGCCTTTACAACGCATTGCCATTACAACACGCAATACTTTTAGGGCAAGAGTAGTGTAAGTGTTGGATAGCGTAGGGCTAAAAATTGCTATTCCCACTCCAGTGAGTACAACAGTGGGGTAAGTGTGGGATAGTGTAGGGGTAAAAATTTCTATTCCCACTCCAGTGAGTGCAACAGTAGGGTACGTGTTGGACAGTGTAGGGGTAAAAATGTCGATTCCCACTCCAGTGAGTGCAACAGTAGGGTAAGTTGGATAGTGTTGGATAGTGTAGGGATAGAAATACTATCCCCATGTACCCCAGAACCCATACCCACCCTAAAACTAAAAAATCCCCATTACTTACCTTATAATGCGTTGTAATCGCATGCGTTGTAATGATATTCATTGTAATGGCATGCGTTGTAGTGACATGCGTTGTAATGGCATGCATTGTAATGGTATGTTATGTAAGGGCAGCTGCGTTGTAATGACTGCATTGTGAAGGTAGTGTGTTGTAATGACTGCTATGTAAAGGTTGTTTCCTGGCTGAACTATTTGAAGACTGTAGAATTCTGACCTGAAATTGCTTCTTCTTTAATGTATTTCAATTGGCAAAATACCTTCCCCCTAATTTGTTTTCAAAATATCTACTTTTAAAATGTTGACATGTCTGAATGAGGTGGAACTGAATATATGATGTTACAACGCAAACAATTACAATGCATGCCTTTACAACACAGTTTTTACATTGCAGCATCCATTACAATGCATGATTTTACAACGCATGCCATCACCACCCATTTTTAGAAACTACATATACAACGCATTCCATTACAACGCATACCATTACAACGCATGCCATTACATAGCGCAATACTTTTAGGGCAAGAGTAGTGTAAGTGTTGGATAGCGTAGGGCTAAAAATTACTATTCCCACTCCAGTGAGTGCAACAGTACGGTAAGTGTTGGATAGTGTAGGGGTAAAAATTACTATTCCCACTCCAGTGAGTGCAACAGTAGGGTAAGTGTTGGATAGTGTAGGGGTAAACATTTCTATTCCCACTCCAGTGAGTGCTACAGTAGGGTAAGTGTTGGATAGGGTAGGGATAAAAATACTCTGCCCATGTACCCCAGAACCCATACCCACCCTAAAACTAAAAAATCCCCATTACTTACCTTATAATGCATTGTAATGGCATGTGTTGTAATGATATTCATTGTAATGGCATGCGTTGTAGTGACATGCGTTGTAATGGCATGCGTTGTAATGGTATGTGATGTAAGGGCAGCTGCGTTATAATGACTGCGTTGTGAAGGTAGTGCGTTGTAATGACTGCTATGTAAAGGTTGTTTCCCGGCTGAACTAGTTGAAGACTGTAGAATTCTGACCTGAAATTGCTTCTTCTTTAATGTATTTCAATTGGCAAAATACATTCCCCCTAATTTGCTTTCAAAATATCTACTCTTAAAATGTTGACATGTCTGAATGAGGCTGAACTGAATATATGATGTTACAAGACAAACAATTACAACGCATGCCTTTACAACGCGTTTTTTACATCACAGCATCCATTACAATGCATGATTTTACAACGCATGCCATCACAACGCATTTTTAGTAACTACATTTACAACGCATTCCATTACAACACATACCATTACAACGCATGCCATTACAACGCGCAATACTTTTAGGGCAAAAGTAGTGTAAGTGTTGGATAGCGTAGGGCTAAAAATTGCTATTCCCACTCCAGTGAGTGCAACAGTGGGGTAAGTATTGGATAGTGTAGGGGTAAAAATTTCTATTCCCACTCCAGTGAGTACAACAGTAGGGTAAGTGTTGGATAGTGTAGGGGTAAAAATGTCGATTCCCACTCCAGTGAGTGCAACAGTAGGGTAAGTTGGATAGTGTTGGATAGTGTAGGGATAAAAATACTATCCCCATGTACCCCAGAACCCATACCCACCCTAAAACTAAAAAATCCCCATTACTTACCTTATAATGCGTTGTAATGGCATGCGTTGTAATGATATTCATTGTAATGGCATGCGTTGTAGTGACATGCGTTGTAATGGCGTGCGTTGTAATGGTATGTGATATAAGGGCAGCTGCGTTGTAATGACTGCGTTGTGAAGGTAGTGCGTTGTAATGACTGCTATGTAAAGATTGTTACCCGGCCGAACTAGTTAAAGGCTGTAGAATTCTGACCTGAAATTGCTTCTTCTTTAATGTAGTTCAATTGGCAAAATACATTCCCCCTAATTTGTTTTCAAAATATCTACTTTTAAAATGTTGACATGTCTGAATGAGGCTGAACTGAGTATATGATGTTACAACTCAAACAATTACAACGCATGCCTTTACAACACGGTTTTTACATCGCAGCATCCATTACAATGCATGATTTTACAACGCATGCCATCACAACGCATTTTTAGAAACTACATTTACAACGCATTCCATTACAACGCATTCCATTACAACGCATTCCATTACAACGCATGCCATTACAACGCGCAATACTTTTAGGGCAAGAGTATTGTAGGTGTTGGATAGTGTAGGGATAAAAATTTCTATTCCCACTCCAGTGAGTTCAACAGTAGGGTAAGTTGGATAGTGTTGGATAGTGTAGGGATAAAAATACTATCACCATGTACCCCAGAACCCATACCCACCCTAAAACTAAAAGATTCCCTTTACTTACCTTATAATGCGTTGTAATGGCATGCGTTGTAATGATATTCATTGTAATGGCATACGTTGTAGTGACATGCGTTGTAATGGCATGCGTTGTAATGGTATGTGATGTAAGGGCAGCTGCGTTATAATGACTGCGTTGTGAAGGTAGTGCGTTGTAATGACTGCTATGTGAAGGTTGTTTCCCGGCTGAACTAGTTGAAGACTGTAGATTTCTGACCTGAAATTGCTTCTTCTTTAATGTATTTCTATTGGCAAAATACATTCTCCCTAATTTACTTTCAAAATATCTACTTTTAAAATGTAGACATGTCTGAATGAGGCTAAACTGAATATATTATGTTACAACGCAAACAATTAACACGGATGCCTTTACAACGCAGTTTTTACATCCCAGTATCCATTACAATGCATGATTTTACAACGCATGCCATCACAACGCATTTTTAGTAACTACATTTACAACGCATTCCATTACAACGCATACCATTACAACGCATGCCATTACAACGCGCAATACTTTTAGGGCAAGAGTATTGTAAGTGTTGGATAGTGTAGGGGTAAAAATTACTATTCCCACTCCAGTGAGTGCAACAGTAGGGTAAGTGTTGGATAGTGTAGGGGTAAACATTTCTATTCCCACTCCAGTGAGTGCAACAGTAGGGTAAGTGTTGGATAGTGTAGGGATAAAAATACTATCCCCATGTACCCCAGAACCCATACCCACCCTAAAACAAGAAAATCCCCATTACTTACCTTATAATGCGTTGTAATGGCATGCGTTGTAATGATATTTATTGTAATGGCATGCGTTGTAGTGACATGCATTGTAATGGTATGTGATGTAAGGGCAGCTGCGTTGTAATGACTGCGTTGTGTAGGTAGTGCAATGTAATGACTGCTATGTAAAGGTTGTTTCCCTGCTGGACTAGTTAAAGACTGTAGAAGTATTTTGCTTGTTAGGAGGGCCCAGTTATTGACAAAATGTAATATGCAGTTTATCCAGCAGTCTGGCTGAAAGAGGGCACACCCTTTGAGTGGTATCTCTATCAGCTGAGTTGAACTTTTGACCTCTTCTGCCACCAGGACAGAGGCTGGCTGGGACATTCTGAGAGAAGAATGCCCTGTGTCAGTATTCTGTGCCAACATTCTAAAGCTTCCCTGCCCAGCCCCCACTTCAAGCACCCTTCTCAGAGAGGAACATGAAAAGTGACAGAAGCTTTAGATACAGAGATCGGTTCTGGCTCATGTCACTCTTGCTTTGGCCAAATGATTGAACCTTACAACAACCTTTCCCAACACTCTCCAGGTTATCCCTGTCCCTCACTTCACTCACTTCATATTCACTACATACACCCGGTATTGTTCCCTTTTCTATTTATTCCTAAATTGTTTACTATCCACAAACCCCTTGTTGCATTCATTTGCCTTGCACATTTATTTCCTATGCTGGTTCTCTGTGAGAGAAAGAGAGTGGCCTCAGTGAGATTTCCCTCAACACGGCGGCCATCTTGGACTGCCTCTGACTGCATTAAGTCTCAGTTCACACAAAATGGAGGTTGTTCTCCATTGCACCCATATCCAAAAGTACAAACAGTTGTGAGCTTCAATTCTTTAATTTTAGGCTAAAGAATCGTAAACAAAGAATAGTGTTGTCAGTGAAAACACACTTTTATCTTTCACAAATGATAGCACAGCTGATTCACATTTCCCTCACTAAACATTTGCTTTTTTAACAATATGTTTGTTGCCATCAAATACATAACATGATTTTCATAAAAACATTAATTTTCATTCATATTCTTTTAGGTATTGCTGTGGCATCACACCTTTTATCCTCAGCATAGCAGGCAGTTTTTGTGGTTCTCACACAGGCAAAAAACTAAATGTATAGTTGTAAACATGCTTTTCATTTACAAATCCAGTCAGAAAAAATGTGTTCCTTTGGTTATATAAGATACACTTTATTGGACTGTGGTTCTCTCACTGTATTGAACTGTTGCATTGATCACCTGGCCAGCTTTGTTTTACTTGGCCTTTCCTATTTAATAAATGACTTCATACAACATACAGCTATTGTTTGCCTACCCTGTATTGAGACAATGGGAGTCCACTTTTGGCTTTATTATGGTTCAGGGGAGTAGGGTAAAAGGCTTTTGTGACAATAGGTGCCCACCTATAAATGTGAAGACTTAAACTCTCTTCAATGAGCATACATGCCAGCATACCTGATTCAAGCTTGAGACTACCAATGTTTAAGCCAAAATGTTTTTTTCTGTTTCTGACCTGAAATTTCTTCTTCTTTAATGTATTTCAATTGGCAAAATACATTCCCCCTAATTTGTTTTCAAAATATCTACTTTTAAAATGTTGACATGTCTGAATGAGGCTGAACTGAATATATGATGTTACAACGCAAACAATTACAACGCATACCTTTACAACGCGTTTTTTACATCGCAGCATCCATTACAACACATGATTTTACAACGCATGCCATCACAACGCATTTTTAGAAACTACATTTAAAACGCATTCCTTTACAACGCATGCCTTTACAACGCATTGCCATTACAACACGCAATACTTTTAGGGCAAGAGTAGTGTAAGTGTTGGATAGCGTAGGGCTAAAAATTGCTATTCCCACTCCAGTGAGTACAACAGTGGGGTAAGTGTGGGATAGTGTAGGGGTAAAAATTTCTATTCCCACTCCAGTGAGTGCAACAGTAGGGTAAGTGTTGGACAGTGCAGGGGTAAAAATGTCGATTCCCACTCCAGTGAGTGCAACAGTAGGGTAAGTTGGATAGTGTTGGATAGTGTAGGGATAGAAATACTATCCCCATGTACCCCAGAACCCATACCCACCCTAAAACTAAAAAATCCCCATTACTTACCTTATAATGCGTTGTAATCGCATTCGTTGTAATGATATTCATTGTAATGGCATGCGTTGTAGTGACATGCGCTGTAATGGCGTGCATTGTAATGGTATGTTATGTAAGGGCAGCTGCGTTGTAATGACTGCATTGTGAAGGTAGTGTGTTGTAATGACTGCTATGTAAAGGTTGTTTCCTGGCTGAACTATTTGAAGACTGTAGAATTCTGACCTGAAATTGCTTCTTCTTTAATGTATTTCAATTGGCAAAATACCTTCCCCCTAATTTGTTTTCAAAATATCTACTTTTAAAATGTTGACATGTCTGAATGAGGTGGAACTGAATATATGATGTTACAACGCAAACAATTACAATGCATGCCTTTACAACACAGTTTTTACATTGCAGCATCCATTACAATGCATGATTTTACAACGCATGCCATCACCACCCATTTTTAGAAACTACATATACAACGCATTCCATTACAACGCATACCATTACAACGCATGCCATTACATAGCGCAATACTTTTAGGGCAAGAGTAGTGTAAGTGTTGGATAGCGTAGGGCTAAAAATTACTATTCCCACTCCAGTGAGTGCAACAGTACGGTAAGTGTTGGATAGTGTAGGGGTAAAAATTACTATTCCCACTCCAGTGAGTGCAACAGTAGGGTAAGTGTTGGATAGTGTAGGGGTAAACATTTCTATTCCCACTCCAGTGAGTGCTACAGTAGGGTAAGTGTTGGATAGGGTAGGGATAAAAATACTCTGCCCATGTACCCCAGAACCCATACCCACCCTAAAACTAAAAAATCCCCATTACTTACCTTATAATGCATTGTAATGGCATGTGTTGTAATGATATTCATTGTAATGGCATGCGTTGTAGTGACATGCGTTGTAATGGCATGCGTTGTAATGGTATGTGATGTAAGGGCAGCTGCGTTATAATGACTGCGTTGTGAAGGTAGTGCGTTGTAATGACTGCTATGTAAAGGTTGTTTCCCGGCTGAACTAGTTGAAGACTGTAGAATTCTGACCTGAAATTGCTTCTTCTTTAATGTATTTCAATTGGCAAAATACATTCCCCCTAATTTGCTTTCAAAATATCTACTTTTAAAATGTTGACATGTCTGAATGAGGCTGAACTGAATATATGATGTTACAAGACAAACAATTACAACGCATGCCTTTACAACGCGTTTTTTACATCACAGCATCCATTACAATGCATGATTTTACAACGCATGCCATCACAACGCATTTTTAGTAACTACATTTACAACGCATTCCATTACAACACATACCATTACAACGCATGCCATTACAACGCGCAATACTTTTAGGGCAAAAGTAGTGTAAGTGTTGGATAGCGTAGGGCTAAAAATTGCTATTCCCACTCCAGTGAGTGCAACAGTGGGGTAAGTATTGGATAGTGTAGGGGTAAAAATTTCTATTCCCACTCCAGTGAGTACAACAGTAGGGTAAGTGTTGGATAGTGTAGGGGTAAAAATGTCGATTCCCACTCCAGTGAGTGCAACAGTAGGGTAAGTTGGATAGTGTTGGATAGTGTAGGGATAGAAATACTATCCCCATGTACCCCAGAACCCATACCCACCCTAAAACTAAAAAATCCCCATTACTTACCTTATAATGCGTTGTAATGGCATGCGTTGTAATGATATTCATTGTAATGGCATGCGTTGTAGTGACATGCGTTGTAATGGCGTGCGTTGTAATGGTATGTGATATAAGGGCAGCTGCGTTGTAATGACTGCGTTGTGAAGGTAGTGCGTTGTAATGACTGCTATGTAAAGATTGTTACCTGGCTGAACTAGTTAAAGGCTGTAGAATTCTGACCTGAAATTGCTTCTTCTTTAATGTAGTTCAATTGGCAAAATACATTCCCCCTAATTTGTTTTCAAAATATCTACTTTTAAAATGTTGACATGTCTGAATGAGGCTGAACTGAGTATATGATGTTACAACTCAAACAATTACAACGCATGCCTTTACAACACGGTTTTTACATCGCAGCATCCATTACAATGCATGATTTTACAACGCATGCCATCACAACGCATTTTTAGAAACTACATTTACAACGCATTCCATTACAACGCATTCCATTACAACGCATTCCATTACAACGCATGCCATTACAACGCGCAATACTTTTAGGGCAAGAGTATTGTAAGTGTTGGATAGTTTAGGGATAAAAATTTCTATTCCCACTCCAGTGAGTTCAACAGTAGGGTAAGTTGGACAGTGTTGGATAGTGTAGGGATAAAAATACTATCACCATGTACCCCAGAACCCATACCCACCCTAAAACTAAAAGATTCCCTTTACTTACCTTATAATGCGTTGTAATGGCATGCGTTGTAATGATATTCATTGTAATGGCATACGTTGTAGTGACATGCGTTGTAATGGCATGCGTTGTAATGGTATGTGATGTAAGGGCAGCTGCGTTATAATGACTGTGTTGTGAAGGTAGTGCGTTGTAATGACTGCTATGTGAAGGTTGTTTCCCGGCTGAACTAGTTGAAGACTGTAGATTTCTGACCTGAAATTGCTTCTTCTTTAATGTATTTCTATTGGCAAAATACATTCTCCCTAATTTACTTTCAAAATATCTACTTTTAAAATGTAGACATGTCTGAATGAGGCTAAACTGAATATATTATGTTACAACGCAAACAATTAACACGGATGCCTTTACAACGCAGTTTTTACATCCCAGTATCCATTACAATGCATGATTTTACAACGCATGCCATCACAACGCATTTTTAGTAACTACATTTACAACGCATTCCATTACAACGCATACCATTACAACGCATGCCATTACAACGCGCAATACTTTTAGGGCAAGAGTATTGTAAGTGTTGGATAGTGTAGGGGTAAAAATTACTATTCCCACTCCAGTGAGTGCAACAGTAGGGTAAGTGTTGGATAGTGTAGGGGTAAACATTTCTATTCCCACTCCAGTGAGTGCAACAGTAGGGTAAGTGTTGGATAGTGTAGGGATAAAAATACTATCCCCATGTACCCCAGAACCCATACCCACCCTAAAACAAGAAAATCCCCATTACTTACCTTATAATGCGTTGTAATGGCATGCGTTGTAATGATATTTATTGTAATGGCATGCGTTGTAGTGACATGCATTGTAATGGTATGTGATGTAAGGGCAGCTGCGTTGTAATGACTGCGTTGTGTAGGTAGTGCAATGTAATGACTGCTATGTAAAGGTTGTTTCCCTGCTGGACTAGTTAAAGACTGTAGAAGTATTTTGCTTGTTAGGAGGGCCCAGTTATTGACAAAATGTAATATGCAGTTTATCCAGCAGTCTGGCTGAAAGAGGGCACACCCTTTGAGTGGTATCTCTATCAGCTGAGTTGAACTTTTGACCTCTTCTGCCACCAGGACAGAGGCTGGCTGGGACATTCTGAGAGAAGAATGCCCTGTGTCAGTATTCTGTGCCAACATTCTAAAGCTTCCCTGCCCAGCCCCCACTTCAAGCACCCTTCTCAGAGAGGAACATGAAAAGTGACAGAAGCTTTAGATACAGAGATCGGTTCTGGCTCATGTCACTCTTGCTTTGGCCAAATGATTGAACCTTACAACAACCTTTCCCAACACTCTCCAGGTTATCCCTGTCCCTCACTTCACTCACTTCATATTCACTACATACACCCGGTATTGTTCCCTTTTCTATTTATTCCTAAATTGTTTACTATCCACAAACCCCTTGATGCATTCATTTGCCTTGCACATTTATTTCCTATGCTGGTTCTCTGTGAGAGAAAGAGAGTGGCCTCAGTGAGATTTCCCTCAACACGGCGGCCATCTTGGACTGCCTCTGACTGCATTAAGTCTCAGTTCACACAAAATGGAGGTTGTTCTCCATTGCACCCATATCCAAAAGTACAAACAGTTGTGAGCTTCAATTCTTTAATTTTAGGCTAAAGAATCGTAAACAAAGAATAGTGTTGTCAGTGAAAACACACTTTTATCTTTCACAAATGATAGCACAGCTGATTCACATTTCCCTCACTAAACATTTGCTTTTTTAACAATATGTTTGTTGCCATCAAATACATAACATGATTTTCATAAAAACATTAATTTTCATTCATATTCTTTTAGGTATTGCTGTGGCATCACACCTTTTATCCTCAGCATAGCAGGCAGTTTTTGTGGTTCTCACACAGGCAAACAACTAAATGTATAGTTGTAAACATGCTTTTCATTTACAAATCCAGTCAGAAAAAATGTGTTCCTTTGGTTATATAAGATACACTTTATTGGACTGTGGTTCTCTCACTGTATTGAACTGTTGCATTGATCACCTGGCCAGCTTTGTTTTACTTGGCCTTTCCTATTTAATAAATGACTTCATACAACATACAGCTATTGTTTGCCTACCCTGTATTGAGACAATGGGAGTCCACTTTTGGCTTTATTATGGTTCAGGGGAGTAGGGTAAAAGGCTTTTGTGACAATAGGTGCCCACCTATAAATGTGAAGACTTAAACTCTCTTCAATGAGCATACATGCCAGCATACCTGATTCAAGCTTGAGACTACCAATGTTTAAGCCAAAATGTTTTTTTCTGTTTCTGACCTGAAATTTCTTCTTCTTTAATGTATTTCAATTGGCAAAATACATTCCCCCTAATTTGTTTTCAAAATATCTACTTTTAAAATGTTGACATGTCTGAATGAGGCTGAACTGAATATATGATGTTACAACGCAAACAATTACAACGCATACCTTTACAACGCGTTTTTTACATCGCAGCATCCATTACAACACATGATTTTACAACGCATGCCATCACAACGCATTTTTAGAAACTACATTTAAAACGCATTCCATTACAACGCATGCCTTTACAACGCATTGCCATTACAACACGCAATACTTTTAGGGCAAGAGTAGTGTAAGTGTTGGATAGCGTAGGGCTAAAAATTGCTATTCCCACTCCAGTGAGTACAACAGTGGGGTAAGTGTGGGATAGTGTAGGGGTAAAAATTTCTATTCCCACTCCAGTGAGTGCAACAGTAGGGTAAGTGTTGGACAGTGCAGGGGTAAAAATGTCGATTCCCACTCCAGTGAGTGCAACAGTAGGGTAAGTTGGATAGTGTTGGATAGTGTAGGGATAGAAATACTATCCCCATGTACCCCAGAACCCATACCCACCCTAAAACTAAAAAATCCCCATTACTTACCTTATAATGCGTTGTAATCGCATTCGTTGTAATGATATTCATTGTAATGGCATGCGTTGTAGTGACATGCGATGTAATGGCGTGCATTGTAATGGTATGTTATGTAAGGGCAGCTGCGTTGTAATGACTGCATTGTGAAGGTAGTGTGTTGTAATGACTGCTATGTAAAGGTTGTTTCCTGGCTGAACTATTTGAAGACTGTAGAATTCTGACCTGAAATTGCTTCTTCTTTAATGTATTTCAATTGGCAAAATACCTTCCCCCTAATTTGTTTTCAAAATATCTACTTTTAAAATGTTGACATGTCTGAATGAGGTGGAACTGAATATATGATGTTACAACGCAAACAATTACAATGCATGCCTTTACAACACAGTTTTTACATTGCAGCATCCATTACAATGCATGATTTTACAACGCATGCCATCACCACCCATTTTTAGAAACTACATATACAACGCATTCCATTACAACGCATACCATTACAACGCATGCCATTACATAGCGCAATACTTTTAGGGCAAGAGTAGTGTAAGTGTTGGATAGCGTAGGGCTAAAAATTACTATTCCCACTCCAGTGAGTGCAACAGTACGGTAAGTGTTGGATAGTGTAGGGGTAAAAATTACTATTCCCACTCCAGTGAGTGCAACAGTAGGGTAAGTGTTGGATAGTGTAGGGGTAAACATTTCTATTCCCACTCCAGTGAGTGCTACAGTAGGGTAAGTGTTGGATAGGGTAGGGATAAAAATACTCTGCCCATGTACCCCAGAACCCATACCCACCCTAAAACTAAAAAATCCCCATTACTTACCTTATAATGCATTGTAATGGCATGTGTTGTAATGATATTCATTGTAATGGCATGCGTTGTAGTGACATGCGTTGTAATGGCATGCGTTGTAATGGTATGTGATGTAAGGGCAGCTGCGTTATAATGACTGCGTTGTGAAGGTAGTGCGTTGTAATGACTGCTATGTAAAGGTTGTTTCCCGGCTGAACTAGTTGAAGACTGTAGAATTCTGACCTGAAATTGCTTCTTCTTTAATGTATTTCAATTGGCAAAATACATTCCCCCTAATTTGCTTTCAAAATATCTACTTTTAAAATGTTGACATGTCTGAATGAGGCTGAACTGAATATATGATGTTACAAGACAAACAATTACAACGCATGCCTTTACAACGCGTTTTTTACATCACAGCATCCATTACAATGCATGATTTTACAACGCATGCCATCACAACGCATTTTTAGTAACTACATTTACAACGCATTCCATTACAACACATACCATTACAACGCATGCCATTACAACGCGCAATACTTTTAGGGCAAAAGTAGTGTAAGTGTTGGATAGCGTAGGGCTAAAAATTGCTATTCCCACTCCAGTGAGTGCAACAGTGGGGTAAGTATTGGATAGTGTAGGGGTAAAAATTTCTATTCCCACTCCAGTGAGTACAACAGTAGGGTAAGTGTTGGATAGTGTAGGGGTAAAAATGTCGATTCCCACTCCAGTGAGTGCAACAGTAGGGTAAGTTGGATAGTGTTGGATAGTGTAGGGATAGAAATACTATCCCCATGTACCCCAGAACCCATACCCACCCTAAAACTAAAAAATCCCCATTACTTACCTTATAATGCGTTGTAATGGCATGCGTTGTAATGATATTCATTGTAATGGCATGCGTTGTAGTGACATGCGTTGTAATGGCGTGCGTTGTAATGGTATGTGATATAAGGGCAGCTGCGTTGTAATGACTGCGTTGTGAAGGTAGTGCGTTGTAATGACTGCTATGTAAAGATTGTTACCTGGCTGAACTAGTTAAAGGCTGTAGAATTCTGACCTGAAATTGCTTCTTCTTTAATGTAGTTCAATTGGCAAAATACATTCCCCCTAATTTGTTTTCAAAATATCTACTTTTAAAATGTTGACATGTCTGAATGAGGCTGAACTGAGTATATGATGTTACAACTCAAACAATTACAACGCATGCCTTTACAACACGGTTTTTACATCGCAGCATCCATTACAATGCATGATTTTACAACGCATGCCATCACAACGCATTTTTAGAAACTACATTTACAACGCATTCCATTACAACGCATTCCATTACAACGCATTCCATTACAACGCATGCCATTACAACGCGCAATACTTTTAGGGCAAGAGTATTGTAAGTGTTGGATAGTTTAGGGATAAAAATTTCTATTCCCACTCCAGTGAGTTCAACAGTAGGGTAAGTTGGACAGTGTTGGATAGTGTAGGGATAAAAATACTATCACCATGTACCCCAGAACCCATACCCACCCTAAAACTAAAAGATTCCCTTTACTTACCTTATAATGCGTTGTAATGGCATGCGTTGTAATGATATTCATTGTAATGGCATACGTTGTAGTGACATGCGTTGTAATGGCATGCGTTGTAATGGTATGTGATGTAAGGGCAGCTGCGTTATAATGACTGTGTTGTGAAGGTAGTGCGTTGTAATGACTGCTATGTGAAGGTTGTTTCCCGGCTGAACTAGTTGAAGACTGTAGATTTCTGACCTGAAATTGCTTCTTCTTTAATGTATTTCTATTGGCAAAATACATTCTCCCTAATTTACTTTCAAAATATCTACTTTTAAAATGTAGACATGTCTGAATGAGGCTAAACTGAATATATTATGTTACAACGCAAACAATTAACACGGATGCCTTTACAACGCAGTTTTTACATCCCAGTATCCATTACAATGCATGATTTTACAACGCATGCCATCACAACGCATTTTTAGTAACTACATTTACAACGCATTCCATTACAACGCATACCATTACAACGCATGCCATTGCAACGCGCAATACTTTTAGGGCAAGAGTATTGTAAGTGTTGGATAGTGTAGGGGTAAAAATTACTATTCCCACTCCAGTGAGTGCAACAGTAGGGTAAGTGTTGGATAGTGTAGGGGTAAACATTTCTATTCCCACTCCAGTGAGTGCAACAGTAGGGTAAGTGTTGGATAGTGTAGGGATAAAAATACTATCCCCATGTACCCCAGAACCCATACCCACCCTAAAACAAGAAAATCCCCATTACTTACCTTATAATGCGTTGTAATGGCATGCGTTGTAATGATATTTATTGTAATGGCATGCGTTGTAGTGACATGCATTGTAATGGTATGTGATGTAAGGGCAGCTGCGTTGTAATGACTGCGTTGTGTAGGTAGTGCAATGTAATGACTGCTATGTAAAGGTTGTTTCCCGGCTGGACTAGTTAAAGACTGTAGAAGTATTTTGCTTGTTAGGAGGGCCCAGTTATTGACAAAATGTAATATGCAGTTTATCCAGCAGTCTGGCTGAAAGAGGGCACACCCTTTGAGTGGTATCTCTATCAGCTGAGTTGAACTTTTGACCTCTTCTGCCACCAGGACAGAGGCTGGCTGGGACATTCTGAGAGAAGAATGCCCTGTGTCAGTATTCTGTGCCAACATTCTAAAGCTTCCCTGCCCAGCCCCCACTTCAAGCACCCTTCTCAGAGAGGAACATGAAAAGTGACAGAAGCTTTAGATACAGAGATCGGTTCTGGCTCATGTCACTCTTGCTTTGGCCAAATGATTGAACCTTACAACAACCTTTCCCAACACTCTCCAGGTTATCCCTGTCCCTCACTTCACTCACTTCATATTCACTACATACACCCGGTATTGTTCCCTTTTCTATTTATTCCTAAATTGTTTACTATCCACAAACCCCTTGTTGCATTCATTTGCCTTGCACATTTATTTCCTATGCTGGTTCTCTGTGAGAGAAAGAGAGTGGCCTCAGTGAGATTTCCCTCAACACGGCGGCCATCTTGGACTGCCTCTGACTGCATTAAGTCTCAGTTCACACAAAATGGAGGTTGTTCTCCAGTGCACCCATATCCAAATTTACAAACAGTTGTGAGCTTCAATTCTTTAATTTTAGGCTAAAGAATCGTAAATAAAGAATAGTGTTGTCAGTGAAAACACACTTTTATCTTTCACAAATGATAGCACAGCTGATACACATTTCCCTCACTAAACATTTGCTTTTTTAACAATGTGTTTGTTGCCATCAAATACAAAACATGATTTTCATAAAAACATTAATTTTCATTCATATTCTTTTAGGTATTGCTGTGGCATCACACCTTTTATCCTCAGCATAGCAGGCAGTTTTTGTGGTTCTCACACAGGCAAAAAACTAAATGTATAGTTGTAAACATGCTTTTCATTTACAAATCCAGTCAGAAAAAATGTGTTCCTTTGGTTATATAAGATACACTTTATTGGACTGTGGTTCTCTCACTGTACTGAACTGTTGCATTGATCACCTGGCCAGCTTTGTTTTACTTGGCCTTTCCTATTTAATAAATGACTTCATACAACATACAGCTATTGTTTGCCTACCCTGTATTGAGACAATGGGAGTCCACTTTTGGCTTTATTATGGTTCTGGGGAGTAGGGTAAAAGGCTTTTGTGACAATAGGTGCCCACCTATAAATGTGAACACTTAAACTCTCTTCAATGAGCGTACATGCCAGCATACCTGATTCAAGCTTGAGACTACCAATGTTTAAGCCAACATGTTTTTTTCTGTTTCTGACCTGAAATTGCTTCTTCTTTAATGTATTTCAATTGGCAAAATACCTTCCCCCTAATTTGTTTTCAAAATATCTACTTTTAAAATATTGACATGTCTGAATGAGGCTGAACTGAATATATGATGTTACAACGCAAACAATTACAATGCATGCCTTTACAACGCGGTTTTTACATTGCAGCATCCATTACAATGCATGATTTTATAACGCATGCCATCACCACCCTTTTTTAGAAACTACATATACAACGCATTCCATTACAACGCATACAATTACAACGCATTGCCATTACAACGCGCAATACTTTGAGGGCAAGAGTAGTGTAAGTGTTGGATAGCGTAGGGGTAAAAATTACTATTCCCACTCCAGTGAGTGAACAGTACGGTAAGTGTTGGATAGTGTAGGGGTAAAAATTACTATTCCCACTCCAGTGAGTGCAATAGTAGGGTAAGTGTTGGATAGTGTAGGGGTAAACATTTCTATTCCCACTCCAGTGAGTGCTACAGTAGGGTAAGTGTTGGATAGTGTAGGGGTAAACATTTCTATTCCCATTCCAGTGAATGCAACAGTAGGGTAAGTGTTGGATAGGGTAGGGATAAAAATAGTCTGCCCATGTACCCCAGAACCCATACCCACCCTAAAACTAAAAAATCCCCATTACTTACCTTATGATGCGTTGTAATGGTATGCGTTGTAATGATATTCATTGTAATGGCATGCGTTGTAGTGACATGCGTTGTAATGGTGTGCGTTGTAATGGTATGTGATGTAAGGGCAGCTGCGTTGTAATGACTGCGTTGTGAAGGTAGTGCGTTGTAATGACTGCTATGTAAAGATTGTTACCCGGCTGAACTAGGTAAAGACTGTAGAATTCTGACCTGAAATTTCTTCTTCTATAATATATTTTAATTGGCAAAATACATTCCCCCTAATTTGTTTTCAAAATATCTACTTTTAAAATGTTTACATGTCTGAATGAGGCTGAACTGAATATATGATGTTACAACGCTAACAATTACAACGCATGCCTTTACAACGCGGTTTTTACATCGCAGCATCCATTAAAACGCATGATTTTACGACGCATGCCAGCACAACACATTTTTAAAAACTACATTTACAACGCATTCCATTACAACTCATGCCATTACAACGCATTGCATTACAACGTGCAATACTTTTAAGGCAAGAGTATTGTAAGTGTTGGATAGTGTAGGGGTAAAAATTACTATTCCCACTCCAGTAAGTGCAACAGTAGGGTAAGTGTTGGATAGTGTAGGGATAAAAATACTATGCCCATGTACCCATTTACCCCAGAACCCATACCCTCCCTAAAACTAAAAAATCTCCATTACTTACCTTATAATGCATTGTAATGGCATGTGTTGTAATGATATTCATTGTAATGGCATGCGTTGTAGTGACATGTGTTGTAATGGCATGCGTTGTAATGGTATGTGATGTAAGGGCAGCTGCATTGTAATGACTGCGTTGTGAATGTAGTGCGCTGTAATGACTGCTATGTAAAGGCTGTTTCCCGGATGAACTAGTTGAAGACTGTAGAATTCTGACCTGAAATTGCTTCTTTAATGTATTTCAATTGGCAAAATACATTCCCCCTAATTTGCTTTCAAAATATCTACTTTTAAAATGTTGACATGTCTGAATGAGGCTGAACTGAATATATGATGTTACAACGCAAACAATTACAACGCATGCCTTTACAACGCGGTTTTTACATCGCAGCACCCATTACAATGCATGATTTTACAACGCATGCCATCACAACGCACTTTTAGAAACTACATTTACAACGCATTCCATTACAACGCATACCTTTACAACGCATGCCATTACAACACGCAATACTTTTAGGGCAAGAGTAGTGTAAGTGTTGGATAGCGTAGGGGTAAAAGTTCCTATTCCCACTCCTGTGAGTGCAACAGTAGGGTAAGTGTTGGATAGTGTAGGGGTAAAATGTCTATTCCCACTCCAGTGAGTGCAACAGTAGGGTAAGTGTTGGATAGTGTAGGGGTAAAAATGTCTATTCCCACTCCAGTGAGTGCAACAGTAGGGTAAGTTGGATAGTGTTGGATAGTATAGGGATAAAAATTCTATCCCCATGTGCCCCAGAACCCATACCCACCCTAAAACTAAAAAATCCCCATCACTTACCTTATAATGCGTTGTAATGGCATGCGTTGTAATGATATTCATTGTAATGGCATGCGTTGTAGTGACATGCGTTGTAATGGCATGCGTTGTAATGGTATGTGATGTGAGGGCAGCTGCGTTATAATGACTGCGTTGTGAAGGTAGTGCGTTGTAATGACTTCTATGTAAAGGTTGTTTCCCGGCTGAACTAGTTGAAGACTGTAGAATTCTGACCTGAAATTGCTTCTTCTTTAATGTATTTCAATTGGCAAAATACATTCCCCCTAATTTGCTTTCAAAATATCTACTTTTAAAATGTTGACATGTCTGAATGAGGCTAAACTGAATATATGATGTTACAAAGCAAACAATTACAAGGCATGCCTTTACAACGCGGTTTTTACATCGCAGCATCCATTACAATGCATGATTTTACAACCCATGCCATCACAACGCATTTTTAGTAACTACATTTACAACGCATTCCTTTACAACGCATACCATTACAACGCATGCCATTACAACGCGCAATACTTTTAGGGCAAGAGTAGTGTAAGTGTTGGATAGCGTAGGGGTAAAAATTACTATTCCCACTCCAGTGAGTGCAACCGTAGGGTAAGTGTTGGATAGTGTAGGGGTACACATTTCTATTCCCACTCTAGTGAGTGCAACAGTGGGGTAAGTGTTGGATAGGGTAGGGATAAAAATACTATCCCCATGTACCCCAAAACCCATACCCACCCTAAAACAAGAAAATCCCCATTACTTACCTTATAATGCGTCAGGACACGTTTCTTAAGTAGAACCTAAAATGAAAATATCTGTATTCTTTTTTTTAACGTTACTTTTCTGTCTTTGTTTACTTTAGTTACCTGTCAGGGGTCATTAGGGCAGCAATAGAGCACATTTAAATTGTTTTCATCCTACATTTACTGTTTTAAGTATGTATTGAAAGAGGGAATAAATACAGTCTTTAGGTGATTTTTTTCATATTTTTGTACCTGTCATGCTGCTATAAAAGTGGCCAGGTGGCATCAATAGATACCTACGTCATTAATTTGCTCACTTGCCTTTCATTATTCGCTGTCCACTCATCTGTCCTCACTTCGTATTCGTTGCTCGCTCCCTCAAGTATAGAGACACTCATAAGTAATGTTTCCTGTGCTAGTTTTCCTCTGTATGTAGGATCGCAATATTTGTATGCACCTTTTTATCACTGTGTGCACAGCAGTATGTTGCGGTAAGCAGAGGGGAATAGTGTGAGAAACCGTGCCCACTTCACTTCAGGCTATTAGGAACACTCTCTTGTAGGAAAGTGGGTTTCTGGTTGCAGTAACCCACCTACACACTATTTGCCAGGTTTCTGATGCACTTTGACTTGATGTGTCCTGTGTCCCTGCCAATCAGGTTTCCAGGGCACTATGCTCTCTCCCAAAATGGTACCCTTTTGCGCCCGATTGTCACCTCTCTGGCCACATTTAAGTCCCTTGGAAAAAGTATAATGGGTACCAAGGACACTGTGCCCAGGGAAGCCCTCTATGGTCTGCAAAAACAACAATTGATGGACAGAATGCAGAACAATTTCATACATTCACCCCAGTACAGAGATCTGGGCCTAAATCCATCGTTTTTTTGCACTCCACAACACCCCAGTTCAGACATGGCCATATGCAAATCAGCCTTGACCCTGTGCCTCATGGAAACAGTCCAGACCGAACTGCCAAGCCATGTCTTTCCTGGACCAGAATTAAGCATCCTAGGACCGGTTTCTGGCTAACAGCCATCTTCAGCCAGGATAGCTTGACTCCAGTGGTGTGGAGAGCATGGGACTCACGTCTGAGCATACCCATCCTACTCGGGGTGACACATGCAAAACCAACAATTGATAGACAGAATGCAGAACAATGTCATACATTCACCCCAGTACAGAGATCTGGGCCTAAATCCATCGTTTTTTTGCACTCCACTCCACCCCAGTTCAGACATGGCCATATGCAAATCAGCCTTGACACTGTGCCTCATGGGAACAGTCCAGCCCGAACTGCCAAGCCATGTCTTTCCTGGACCAGAATCAAGCATCCTAGGACCGGTTTCTTGCTATCTGCCGTCTTCAGCCAGGATAGCTTGACTCCAGTGGTGTGGAGAGCATGGGACTCACGTCTGAGCATACCCATCCCACTCGGGGTGACAAATGCAAAAACAACAATTGATGGACAGAATGCAGAACAATGTCATACATTCACCCCAGTACAGAGATCTGGGCCTAAATTCATCGTTTTTTTGCACTCCACACCACACCACCTCAGTTCAGATATGGCCATATGCAAATCAGCCTTGACCCTGTGCCTCATGGGAACAGTCCAGCCCCAACTGCCAAGCCATGTCTTTCCTGGACCGGAATCAAGCATCCTAGGACAGGTTTCTGGCTATTAGCCGTCTTCAGCCAGGATAGCTTGACTCCAGTGGTGTGGAGAGCATGGGACTCACGTCTGAGCATACCCATCCCACTCAGGGTGACGAATGCAAAAACAATTATTGATGACAGAATGCAGAACAATGTCATACATTCACCCCAGTACAGAGATCTGGGCCTAAATCCATCGTTTTTTTGCACTCCACACCACCCCAGTTTAGACATGGCCATATGCAAATCAGCCTTGACCCTGTGCCTTATGGGAACAGTCCAGCCGGAACTGCCAAGCCATGTCTTTCCTGGACCAGAATCAGGCATCCTAGGACCGGTTTCTGGCTATCAGCTGCCTTCAGGCAGGATAGCTTGACTTCAGTGGTGTGGAGAGCATGGGACTCACGTCTGAGCATACGCATCCCACTCGGGGTGACAAATGCAAAAACAACAATTGATGGACAGAATGCAGAACAATGTCATACATTCACCCCAGTACAAAGATCTGGGCTTAAATCCATGGTTTTTTTGCACTCCACACCACCCCAGTTCAGACATGGCCATATGCAAATCAGCCTTGACCCTGTGCCTCATGGGAACAGTCCAGCCCGAACTGCCAAGCCATGTCTTTCCTGGACCGGAATCAAGCATCCTAGGACCGGTTTCTGGCTATCAGCCGTCTTCAGCCAGGATAGCTTGACTCCAGTGGTGGGGAGAGCATGGGACTCACGTCTGAGCATACCCATCCCACTAGGGGTGACCAATGCAAAAACAACAATTGATGGACAGAATGCAGAACAATGTCATACATTCACCCCAGTACAGAGATCTGGGCCTAAATCCATCGTTTTTTTGCACTCCACACCACCGCAGTTCAGACATGGCCATAAGCAAATCAGCCTTGACCCTGTGCCTCATGGGAACAGTCCAGCCTGAACTGCCAAGCCATGTCTCTCCTGGACCGGAATCAAGCATCCTAGGACCGGTTTCTCGCTATCAGCCGTCTTCAGCCAGGATAGCTTGACTCCAGTGGTGTGGAGAGCATGGGACTCACGTCTGAGCATACCCATCTCACTCGGGGTGAAAAATGCAAAAACAACAATTGATGGACAGAATGCAGAACAATGTCATACATTCACCCCAGTACAGAGATCTGGGCCTAAATCCATCGCTTTTTTGCATTCCACACCACCCCAGTTCAGACATGGCCATATGCAAATCAGCCTTGATCCTGTGCCTCATGGGAACAGTCCAGCCCGAACTGCCAAGCCATGTCTTTCCTGGACCGGAATCAAGCATCCTAGGACAGGTTTCTGTCTATCAGCCGTCTTCAGCCAGGATAACTTCACTCCAGTGGTGTGGAGAGCATGGGACTCACGTCTGAGCATACCCATTCCACTCGGGGTGACAAATGCAAAAACAACAATTGATGGACAGAATGCAGAACAATGTCATACACTCACCCCAGTACAGAGATCTGGGCCTAAATCAATCTTTTTTTGCACTCCACACCACCCCAGTTCAGACATGGCCATATGCAAATCAGCCTTGACCCTGTGCCTCATGGGAACAGTCCAGCCCGAACTGCCAAGCCATGTCTTTCCTGGACCGTAATCAAGCATCCTAGGACCGGTTTCTGGCTATCAGCCGTCTTCAGCCAGGATAGCTTGACTCCAGTGGTGTGGAGAGCATGGGACTCACGTCTGAGCATACCCATCCCACTCGGGGTGACCAATGCAAAAACAATTATTGATGGACAGAATGCAGAACAATGTCATACATTCACCCCAGTACAGAAATCTGGGCCTAAATCCATCGTTTTTTGCACTCCACATCACCCCAGTTCAGACATGCTCATATGCAAATCAGCCTTGACCCTGTGCCTCATGGGAATGGTCCAGCCCGAACTGCCAAGCCATGTCTTTCCTGAACTGGAATCAAGCATCCTAGGACCGGTTTCTGTCTATCAGCCGTCTTCAGCCAGGATAACTTGACTCCAGTGGTGTGGAGAGCATGGGACTCACGTCTGAGCATACCCATCCCACTCGGGGTGACAAATGCAAAAACAACAATTGATGGACAGAATGCAGAACAATGTCATACATTCACCCCAGTACAGAGATCTGGGCCTAAATCCATCGTTTTTTTGCACTCCACATCACCCCAGTTCAGACATGGCCATATGCAAATCAGCCTTGACCCTGTGCCTCATGGGAACGGTCCAGCCTGAACTGCCAAGCCATGTCTTTCCTGGACCGGAATCAAGCATCCTAGGACCGGTTTCTGGCTGTCAGCCGTCTTCAGCCAGGATAGCTTGACTCTAGTGGTTTGGAGAGCATGGGACTCACGTCTGAGCTTACCCATCCCACTCGGGGTGACAAATGCAAAAACAACAATTGATGCACAGAATGCAGAACAATGTCATACATTCACTCCAGTACAGAGATCTGGGCCTAAATCCATCGTTTTTTTGCACTCCACACCACCCCAGTTTAGACATGGCCATTTGCAAATCAGCCTTGACCCTGTGCCTCATTGGAACAGTCCAGCCTGAACTGCCAAGCCATGTCTTTCCTGGACCGGAATCAAGCATCCTAGGACCAGTTTCTGGCTATCAGCCGTCAACAGGCGGGATAGCTTGACTCCAGTCTTGTGGAGAGCATGGGACTCAGGTCTGAGCATACCCATCCCACTCGGGGTGACAAATGCAAAAACAACAATTGATGGACAGAATGCAGAACAATGTCATACATTCACCCCAGTACAAAGATCTGGGCTTAAATCCATGTTTTTTTTGCACTCCACACCACCCCAGTTCAGACATGGCCATATGCAAATCAGCCTTGACCCTGTGCCTCATGGGAACAGTCCAGCCCGAACTGCCGAACAATGTCTTTCCTGGACCGGAATCAAGCATCCTAGGACCGGTTTCTGGCTATCAGCCATCTTCAGCCAGGATAGCTTGACTCCAGTGGTGGGGAGAGCATGGGACTCACGTCTGAGCATACCCATCCCACTAGGGGTGACCAATGCGAAAATAACAATTGATGGACAGAATGCAGAACAATGTCATACATTCACCCCAGTACAGAGATCTGGGCCTAAATCCATCGTTTTTTTGCACTCCACACCACCCCAGTTCAGACATGGCCATATGCAAATCAGCCTTGACCCTGTGCCTCATGGAAACAGTCCAGCCTGAACTGCCAAGCCATGTCTTTCCTGGACCGGAATCAAGCATCCTAGGACCAGTTTCTGGCTATCAGCCGTCAACAGGCGGGATAGCTTGACTCCAGTCTTGTGGAGAGCATGGGACTCAGGTCTGAGCATACCCATCCCACTCGGGGTGACAAATGCAAAAACAACAATTGATGGACAGAATGCAGAACAATGTCATACATTCACCCCAGTACAAAGATCTGGGCTTAAATCCATGTTTTTTTTGCACTCCACACCACCCCAGTTCAGACATGGCCATATGCAAATCAGCCTTGACCCTGTGCCTCATGGGAACAGTCCAGCCCGAACTGCCGAACAATGTCTTTCCTGGACCGGAATCAAGCATCCTAGGACCGGTTTCTGGCTATCAGCCGTCTTCAGCCAGGATAGCTTGACTCCAGTGGTGGGGAGAGCATGGGACTCACGTCTGAGCATACCCATCCCACTAGGGGTGACCAATGCGAAAATAACAATTGATGGACAGAATGCAGAACAATGTCATACATTCACCCCAGTACAGAGATCTGGGCCTAAATCCATCGTTTTTTTGCACTCCACACCACCCCAGTTCAGACATGGCCATATGCAAATCAGCCTTGACCCTGTGCCTCATGGAAACAGTCCAGCCTGAACTGCCAAGCCATGTCTTTCCTGGACCGGAATCAAGCATCCTAGGACCGGTTTCTCGCTATCAGCCGTCTTCAGCCAGGATAGCTTGACTCTAGTGGTGTGGAGAGCATGGGACTCACGTCTGAGCATACCCATCCCACTCGGGGTGAAAAATGCAAAAACAACAATTGATGGACAGAATGCAGAACAATGTCATACATTCACCCCAGTACAGAGATCTGGGCCTAAATCCATGGTTTTTTTGCACTCCACACCACCCCAGTTCAGACATGGCCATATGCAAATCAGCCTTGACCCTGTGCCTCATGGGAACAGTCCAGCCTGAACTGCCAAGCCATGTCTTTCCTGGACCGGAATCAAGCATCCTAGGACCGGTTTCTGGTTATCAGCCGTCTTCAGCCAGAATAGCTTGACTCCAGTGGTGTGGAGAGCATGGGACTGACGTCTGAGCATACCCGTCCCACTCGGGGTGACAAATGCAAAAACAACAATTGATGGACAGAATGCAGAACAATGTCATACATTCACCCCAGTACAGAGATCTGGGCCTAAATCCATCATTTTTTTGCACTCCACACCACCCCAGTTCAGACATGGCCATATGCAAATCAGCCATGACCCTGTGCCTCATGGGAACAGTCCAGCCCGAACTGCCAAGCCATATCTTTCCTGGACCGGAATCAAGCATCCTAGGACCGGTTTCTGGCTATCAGCTGTCTTCAGCCAGGATAACTTGACTCCAGTGGTGTGGAGAGCATGGGACTCACGTCTGAGCATACCATCCCACTCGGGGTGAAAAATGCAAAAACAACAATTGATGGACAGAATGCAGAACAATGTCATACATTCACCCCAGTACCGAGATCTGGGTCTAAATCCATCGTTCTTTTGCACTCCACACCACCCCAGTTCAGACATGGCCATATGCAAATCAGCCTTGACCCTGTGCCTCATGGGAACAGTCCAGCCTGAACTGCCAAGCCATGTCTTTCCTGGACCGAAATCAAGCATCCTAGGACCGGTTTCTCGCTATCAGCTGTCTTCAGCCAGGATAGCTTGACTCTAGTGGTGTGGAGAGCATGGGACTCACGTCTGAGCATACCCATCCCACTCGGGGTGAAAAATGCAAAAACAACAATTGATGGACAGAATGCAGAACAATGTCATACATTCACCCCAGTACAGAGATCTGGGCCTAAATCCATGGTTTTTTTGCACTCCACACCACCCCAGTTCAGACATGGGCATATGCAAATTAGCCTTGACCCTGTGCCTCATGGGAACAGTCCAGCCTGAACTGCCAAGCCATGTCTTTCCTGGACCGGAATCAAGCATCCTAGGACCGGTTTCTGGCTATCAGCTGTCTTCAGCCAGGATAACTTGACTCCAGTGGTGTGGAGAGCATGGGACTCACGTCTGAGCATACCATCCCACTCGGGGTGAAAAATGCAAAAACAACAATTGATGGACAGAATGCAGAACAATGTCATACATTCACCCCAGTACAGAGATCTGGGTCTAAATCCATCGTTTTTTTGCACTCCACACCACCCCAGTTCAGACATGGCCAAATGCAAATCAGTCTTGACCCTGTGCCTCATGGGAACAGTCCAGCCCAAACTGCCAAGCCATGTATTTCCTGGCCTGGAATCAAGCATCCTAGTACCGGTTTCTGGCTTTCAGCCGTCTTCAGCCAGGATAGCTTGACTCCAGTGGTGTGGAGAGCATGGGACTCACGTCTGAGCATACCCATCCCACTAGGGTTGACCAATGCAAAAACAACAATTGATGGACAGAATGCAGAACAATGTCATACATTCACCCCAGTACAGAGATCTGGGCCTAAATCCATCGTTTTTTTGCACTCCACATCACCCCAGTTCAGACATGGCCATATGCAAATCAGCCTTGACCCTGTGCCTCATGGGAACAGTCCAGCCCGAACTGCCAAGTCATGTCTTTCCTGGACCGGAATCATGCATCCTAGGGCCGGTTTCTGGCTGTCAGCCGTCTTCAGCCAGGATAGGTTGACTCTAGTGGTTTGGAGAGCATCAGACTCACGTCTGAGCTTACCCATCCCACTCGGGTGACAAATGCAAAAGCAAAAATTGATGCACAGAATGCAGAACAATGTCATACATTCACCCCAGTACAGAGATCTGGGCCTAAATCCATCTTTTTTTGCACTCCACACCACCCTAGTTTAGACATGGCCATTTGCAAATCAGCCTTGACCCTGTGCCTCATTGGAACAGTCCAGCCTGAACTGCCAAACCATGTCTTTCCTGGACCGGAATCAAGCATCCTAGGACCGGTTTCTGGCTATCAGCCGTCTTCAGGCGGGATAGCTTGACTCCAGTGGTGTGGAGAGCATGGGACTCAGGTCTGAGCATACCCATCCCACTCGGGGTGACAAATGCAAAAACAACAATTGATGGACAGAATGCAGAACAATGTCATACATTCACCCCAATACAAAGATCTGGGCTTAAATCCATGTTTTTTTGCACTCCACACCACCCCAGTTCAGACATGGCCATATGCAAATCAGCCTTGACCCTGTGCCTCATGGGAACAGTCCAGCCCGAACTGCCAAGCCATGTCTTTCCTGGACCGGAATCAAGCATCCTAGGACCGGTTTCTGGCTATCAGCCGTCTTCAGCCAGGATAGCTTGACTCCAGTGGTGGGGAGAGCATGGGACTCACGTCTGAGCATACCCATCCCACTAGGGGTGACCAATGCGAAAACAACAATTGATGGACAGAATGCAGAACAATGTCATACATTCACCCCAGTACAGAAATCTGGGCCTAAATCCATCGTTTTTTTGCACTCCACACCACCCCAGTTCAGACATGGCCATATGCAAATCAGCCTTGACCCTGTGCCTCATGGGAACAGTCCAGCCTGAACTGCCAAGCCATGTCTTTCCTGGACCGGAATCAAGCATCCTAGGACCGGTTTCTCGCTATCAGCCGTCTTCAGCCAGGATAGCTTGACTCTAGTGGTGTGGAGAGCATGGGACTCACGTCTGAGCATACCCATCCCACTCGGGGTGAAAAATGCAAAAACAACAACTGATGGACAGAATGCAGAACAATGTCATACATCCACCCCAGTACAGAGATATGGGCCTAAATCCATGTTTTTTTTGCACTCCACACCATCCCAGTTCAGACATGGCCATATGCAAATCAGCCTTGACCCTGTGCCTCATGGGAACAGTCCAGCCTGAACTGCCAAGCCATGTCTTTCCTGGACCGGAATCAAGCATCCTAGGACTGGTTTCTGGTTATCAGCCGTCTTCAGCCAGAATAGCTTGACTCCAGTGGTGTGGAGAGCATGGGACTGACGTCTGAGCATACCCGTCCCACTCGGAGTGACAAATGCAAAAACAACAATTGATGGACAGAATGCAGAACAATGTCATACATTCACCCCAGTACAGAGATCTGGGCTTAAATCCATCGTTTTTTTGCACTCCACACCACCCCAGTTCAGACATGGCCATTTGCAAATCAGCCTTTACCCTGTGCCTCATGGGAATAGTCCAGCCCGAACTGCCAAGCCATGTCTTTCCTGGACCGGAATCAAGCATCCTAGGACCTAATTCTGGCTATCAGCCGTCTTCAGCCAGGATAGCTTGACTCCAGTGGTGTGGAGAGCATGGGACTCACGTCTGAGCATACCCATCCCACTAGGGGTGACCAATGCAAAAACAACAATTGATGGACAGAATGCAGAACAATGTCATACATTCACCCCAGTACAGAGATCTGGGCCTAAATCCATGTTTTTTTTGCACTCCACACCACCCCAGTTCAGACATGGCCATATGCAAATCATCCTTGCCCCTGTGCCTCATGGGAACAGTCCAGCCCGAACTGCCAAGCCATGTCTTTCCTGGACCGGAATCAAGCATCCTAGGACCGAATTCTGGCTATCAGCCGTCTTCAGCCAGGATAGCTTGACTCCAGTGGTGTGGAGAGCATGGGACTCACGTCTGAGCATACCCATCCCACTCGGGGTGACAAATGCAAAAACAACAATTGATGGACAGAATGCAGAACAATGTCATACATTCACCCCAGTACAGAGATCTGGGCCTAAATCCATTGTTTTTTTGCACTCCACACCACCCCAGTTCAGACATGACCATCCCCTTTTGTACCGCTTTGTCGCCATAAGTTGGCAGGGTATGTCAGACGTGAGTCCCTTGCTCACTTTGCCACTGGATTCAAGAAAGCCTGTCTGAAGATGGCTGTAATGCCAGAAACCGGTCCTAGGACGCTTGATTCCGGTCCAGGGAAGGTATGTCTTGGCAGTTCGGGCTGTACTGTTCCCATGAGGCACAGGGTCAGACTGATTTGCATATGGCCATGTCTAAACTGGGGTGGCAGAGTGGGCTAAAGAACGGTGATGGATCAAACCCAGATCTGTTGGCTGGGTGTGAGTGTTTGATTGGTTCAGATGCTCCGACCATCACCACCCCCTTTTGTACCGCTTTGTCGCCATAAGTTGACAGGGTATGCTCAGTTGTGAGTCCCTTGCTCACTTTGCCACTGGATTCAAGCAAGGCTGGCTGAAGACGGCTGTAATGCCAGAAACCGGTCCTAGGACGCTTGTTTCCGGTCCAGGGAAGGCATGGCTTGGCAGTTCGGGCTGGACTGTTCCCATGAGGCACAGGGTCAGACTGATTTGCATATGGCCGTGTCTAAACTTGGGTGGCAGAGGGGGGGGGGGTAAAGAACGGTGATGGATCAAACCCAGATCTGTTGACTGGGTGTGAGTGTTTGATTGGTTCAGATGCTCCGTCCATCTCCTCCACCTTTTGTACCTCTATGGTCTGCAGCACATATTGTGCCACCCTTAAAGGCCCTATACCTTAACACACACACACTGCCATTGCAGGCTGTGCGTTTTGGTGCAGAGAAAAGTGAAGAGTCGACATGGCACACCTGTGTGCCATGCATGCATCCCACTGCCTATGGTACAGGTCAGCCACCCCTCTAGCTGGGTGCACTATACCACTGGTGAGAGTACAGTTACATGAGCACTGTACCCCTACCGTGTTAAGTCCATTCTTAGACATTTTAAGTGAAGTGAAGCCATATAGATTATATAGTCTGGGAGTTTGTCATTACGAACTCCACAGCACCATAATGGCTTTACTACATTCTGGGAAGTTAGGTATCAAACTTCTCAGCATAATAAACCCACACTGATGGCAGTGTTGGGATTTATTATACCATGCACTCAGAGGGCATCTTAGAGATGCACCCTGAAAAAGAGAACAGCCTCTGGTGGGTTCCCTAACTGGTAACCACCAGCCTGCCATCACAAGACATGTTTCTGGACCAATGGGATGGGAGCCTTTGCTTCCTCAGCCCAAAAACTAAGCCTTTCCTGGGCGGAGGTGGTCACACCTCCCCCAGGTTATCTGTGGTAGGGGAGCTTCAAAGGCCTTCCACCTTTGTAACATGACCCCGAGCCTCTCCTGCTATCAGGAGCTGGCCCTCTTCCTGTCTCTCCCCCTTTTCGGTGGGAGGCCAGGCAGGAAAAATTAGAACAACCCAAATGGTGTGCCCACCTATGCCAACCCCACCCCTCAGGTGGGAGACGCGAGGTGGGTGAAGCTCACCCTTCAGTGCCCACCATCTTGCAGATGGCAGGCACTCTCCAATCAGTGTTAGGGATTGTGCCCCCTCTCCCACATAGGGTGAGCACACCAAGGGTGTAGTCACCCTTAGGTCAGAATTTTATTGGTACCTGACGCAGAGACCCATAAAATGCCCCCTAAATGCAGTATTTAGGGGGCAGTCCTGAACCCAGGATGCAGATTCCTGATACCTACGAAGAAGAAGGATGAAAGAAGACGGCCAGCAGAGGAGAATGCAGAGAAGAACTGGCTTGGCCTCAGCCCTTATGGCCCGCCTGCAGTTTCCTGAGATTCTGCGCCAAAGATGGCCTTGTCCTGCAGCCAGCAATCTCCAGAACTCCTGTGAGGACTGACTCCCTACAACAAAGACCGGATCTCCAGCAGCTCTGTTCAAAAGAATCACTAAAGAAATACTCAGAGCCTGCTGAGGACAAAGAAACCTGACGCCTGGAACAACCACTGCACCTGACGCCTACGGCCTGTGTCTTGAGGTTGATGTAGATATCAAACGAATTAACACATAATCCTAACTTGGGGAAGATCTGATAATGTCTGAGTAAAGATTTCATTTAAATACAAACATCTCAGAGCAGATGGTCCTTCCCTTTGAAGCCTTATATTTCTGATTGACTGATTGTTATGAATTAATCACGTGTGATAGTAATTGTGGCCACAAATGATTAAAATCTCACCAATTTTTCAAATGGGATGTTAACTGATTAACAGAGGGTTTTTTCATAATAGGATCCAAAACTTGAAATGCATAATTCTGAAGGGGAGTATAAATAACCATAACACTATTGTTATTAAATGAATATTTTCAACATTGTATTTATATGAAAGTTATAGTAGTAACAACTAATTTTTAATTTAGTTTCTTGTGTGTTATTATAACCTCTTCTTTAGGGTGTAAAATTTTAAATAGTACTAATACTCATATTAACTTAAATCATGAGCATCACATAGTGCCCTCTGCAGCTTTCTTGTTTTTTATACTTCTTAGCAATTTGTCCATTTTCTACATACTTTAATAATCACCTATAATGAGGACTTTCAGTTATCAGGTTGCTGCAGTCACTTAATACACCCTCTATTTCTAGGTAATTTGTACTTAATAGTTGCCAACACAAGTTTTTCCGGATATAAATTCAAACAGTTTGACTAGGTGTTCATCACACCAAGATCACATCTCCTTCGTGCCACTATCTCATCACAGATCATAGACTGTTTTGACTTAAAAGAAATATAACAATCAGAGCGAAGGAGCTAACTTTTTCTTTCAGGTATATTTTTTCCAGGGTAGAATGTTGTCTTTGCCTGCCAAAAATTGTGAGAGGTCTAATTAATAATCATAAGGGGATTTTTACACTTTCCCTGGGAGCACTAAGAACTGAGTACTGATCATTGCAATTCAAGATGCTGGTAATTATAGGTCTGTGGTTGTCTCCACAATTTTGTTTACACCTAAAACAATGGTGGGCTTGCTTTATGAGAAATAATCAAAAATGGTAGAGTGAAAGCCCCAAATTAGCTTTTCTACAAATAGCTTCCTACCTAGCACCTGAATCCGCCCTCTAAAGTACCTTATCAGATATTGATCCTTTAGGTCCTTAAACCTTGAATTTAAGTATGGCATGTGCTGTCTTATGAGCATTTAATCAAATTTTTTCACCCCTTTTACATTTCATGTTGTTTTTCATCAGCAATGAATAGTATGTTTGGGTTGCTCTTCCTCAGAGGATCAAGAATGCTGTTTCCCCTTTGCTGCTCTGTTGCTGATAATCTGCTGTCCAGTGCTATTGAAGATCTGTGAATACTTCTATCTTTTTATGCTTCTAATGTACATTGACCATTCCCAGAGCTAAAATCCTTTCAGTCATAAACTATTGCCTATATTGAGTGCACCAGAAACAAAATGACTGAAAGTGGTATTATAATGGCCATTTGGGGACGGATTAGAGCCAAAGGCCTAATATGTATAGCATGAGTCCATTTTGTCTGGATTCTGATACTTGTATGGTTGTTGACTTCACTCAAACTTCAAAGTGCTGCTGGTTATGAAATAGAGGTGTTTGTCAGTGACAAATAGCCTGGGGCCATTTTGTAACAAACTCCTCACTTAAACAGTTATTTACTAACTATAACTAACTGATTGCTCATTATGTCACTTTCCTCACTCACCTCATTTAATCCTTGTTAGTTTATACATTTCTTCACTCATTCTTCCTCATTATCTTCTCTACTCACTCTAAACTTACTCCTCTGTGTCTCTCATGCTCTTAACTCTGACAACATCTCACAGATCTTTTTACTTTATGATGGACACTTCTACCTGCAAATTCCTCATCTTTTTGAATATCCCCAGTGCCAATCAGGATCCGGAAACTCTTCAATAGCTCTCCTATGCAAATATGATGTGCTGGCTCCACTTCATTGCCATAAGTGGCATCACTGCGAAGTCACTAGAGCCATAAAATTCACCTTTAGGAGTGCTGACATCAGTTTCCTTCTTTGTGCTACACCTGTACATTCTGGAGCACTCCAAACTCTTCTCAGGAGTGTTGAAGTCATGGGCGATTTCTTAAAAAATATAAAAAGTTTGGTTACAGTTACCTCACGATGATACCAGCCGAGCGGTATGGCTTTAAACCATACAGAGATTGTAATGGCCAAATCTCCATCAGAAATCCTACAACATGTGCCTCTGGTGCCTGGGATTTGACCACGACCCACAGGCCTGCAAATCATGTCAGTGTATGCATCCAAAGGTGAATAAAGAACAAGAGGCAAAGATGTTTATGGCCTAGCACAAGACAAGCATTGGGGACGACAAAATCGAGACAGTGATTGAAGTTGCTGCAGTAGCCATCTTCATCAAAGTCACCGAAGAAAAAAGAAAAATTTATAGAAGAGGCATGAGTCTCTCCGACATACTTCAAGAAGTAAGTCTCCACAACCCAGACTTTGCCACATTCAATGTCGGACAAGGAACCAATGGTAGTCCCCATGGAGTCTATGGCGCATGTGGTTTCTTCAGACCTGCAGCTGGCTTCGGAGTCAATTTTTCTGCATCATCGATCCGAAGGCCCATGGCCAGTCAGCTTTGCCCATATTTTCCGATTTGTTGGGTGGAGGACCCTTCAGCATCCCTGAGTGACATGATAAGCATTTTAAGCAGATCTGTGGTCCCTTCTAGAGTGCTCGCTGGTCCCACAGGCCCAATGACTTGCTCTTGTCGAGCACTGGAAGGCTACCAGCGTCATTCCACTCAACGCCCTTTTCACCCTTTTTTCCCTAGCCCGCATTATCATGGTCAGCAACACAGACTCAGTGCCACCACAGCATTCGGGATCAGCGCCGCGGCTACCACCTCCACTGAACAGCCCTTCTTACTCGCCTTCAGCGCCAGACCAAAACACCTCTCTGGTGCCACAGATGACGTCTCTAATTCCACTAACTCCACTGACAATACCCTGGTGCTGCTACTATTGATTCTTCCACCTCTTCTGACTCCACCAGTTCAGCTGACCACTCGAACAGACTCTCTTCCATTTATTAACCATCAACTTTATCGCTCCAGGAGAGGCCAAAGGTTAATAGAAGAAGGCAGTTTCTTCTTTGGGGCTCAGATCTAAATGCAGATGATTAGGATGGTTAGTATACACTGGACCTGGACTTTACAGACCTGAAAGATGCAAGTGGTATTGACACTTCACCAGAGAGGGAGCTTCTCTCACTAACGGGTTTGCCCCTACCAGAGGTTCATTCATACCACTCGGTCATTAGGAGGGTCGCTAATACCTCCAAGTGCCGTCCATAGAAACAAAGATCAGACCCCCTTATTGAGGTTGTACATTTAACCCCTCATACAGTAGAATTGTTACTTCCTTTCAATAAGGCCCTAACAGAGCATAGTCTAGCTATTTGAAAAAAACAATAACTTCTACTGAGATTTCTGGAACCGATACCTGACACTATAAGCCATTTCCAGGAGGTCCCACCTTCCTCTCGTCTCACCCATCCCTGGAGAGCCTAGTAGTGCAAACTTGTTATTTTTCCAAGCTAACACCTGGTGCCTTTCCCACAACATAATCTGAGGTTTTAGCAGGGGATTTACTTTTGGGACCATCAGCAATACACCCAACAGCAGCACCAACAACAGGGGATCTTCCCTCTACAAATAGTAGAGAGGACAAAGCAAGGTAACACCTGATGCCTTTCCCACAATATAATCTGAGGTTTCAGCAGGGGATTTACTTTTGGGGCCATCAGCAATACACCCAACAGCAGCACCAACAACAGGGGATCTTCCCTCTACAAATAGTAGAGAGGACAAAGCAAGGGAAGAACAGATGCTCTACCCCTTTCTCCCTCCTCCTCTTCTTCCCCAACCACTACAGGGAAACAGCCATAGTTACCCTTGTCCGAACACACACAGTCATTTTGGGGACAGACATCCCATTTTCACACGTTTGGACCCCTCAGACCTTTCACAAGTGTTGAGGATTCCAGACCTTTGGGTCTTGTAGATTGTAGAAAGGAGTATGGCCTATCCTTCCAGCAGAACCCCCAACCATCTCTTCCAGTTACCAGTACTCCTGCCAGACCATCTGACTGTCCTTCAGCAAGAGGTTCTGACCTTACTAGTAATGGGTACTGTGGAGTGTGTTCCAGAGCAGGAGAGGGGCTAGTGATCCTGTCCCTAGCTCTGGTTCTTCTAGCACTGGAAATGGAAGTCTAGATTGTGTCTGTTGACCTGCAAGATATCTACTTCCACCTTCCTATCCTGCGGATACACAGGAATTTTCTATGCTTCATGGTCCGATCTGAACACTATTAGTTTGCTGTTCTCCCATTTGACCTCACTTCGCTCCTCCAGTCTTCACAAAAGTGGTGGTGGTAGATTCAGACCTTCACAGATGGCAATTAATTCCAGAATTCCTTTACCGGGATAACTGGCTCCTAAAAGCCAACTCACCAGGGATGTGTCCTACCATTTGCACACAACTGACAAGTTGTCGGTCAATATGAACTTTTCCATCAACAATCCTATGTCTCCCCTAGTTCCCTTACAGTGCATCCGGAGGCATATTTATCAAAGTTTTGCATTGCCCTTTCACCGCGCAAGGCAGTGCAGGGCTACACAAAACTAGAATGAGATTTACCAAGCCTGGCTAGATTAACAAAAGGCTGCACAAGTCATTGCCTTGCTCTACTCTGCCCTGACAAGGCGTTCCATGGGTGAAGCATGGATGTTTCTATGCATCCATCCATTGATTTTGGTGCATTCCCCGAATAAATCTGGGAATGTGTCAACATTCTACACCTTCCCAGGGGAGGTACAGCGAGGAGAAATATGTCTATATATTCTTATTGTTTCCGCTTTCTAAGTGTTCGGCATTCTGCAACACACTTAGTTGAGGGAAGTGTCTTTCAGCGTTGTGTTTGTGCAGGAAGATGCCCCTTCCTGCACAAAAACAATACTGCACCCCTGTGCAAGGGTGCCTGCTCTGGTGCAAGCAGTACATGTTGCACCATCACAAACAGAGGACAGGAATATGCCAAATAATGTTAAATATGGCACATTCCTTCTCTCTCCCTTTTGTGCAGAGCAGCAAGGTATCTTGCAGCAATGCTTTGCTTGAAGACGTGATAAATTGGAAGGGTTGGGATGGTATACCATTGCAAATTGAGCCTTCCCTTCTTCTCAGAAGGTTCACAACATCCAGGCTATGATTGTGATGTTTCAAAATGGAGCGATTGTTCCAGTCCTGATGGTCTTATGCCGCTTCGATCTGCAATCCTCCTTCATCCTTCTGATCACCTATGCATGCTGACACATGAGGGCACTCCAATGATGTCTTTGCAGGCAGTGGTTCAAGCACCTTGGAAACACTTTAGTGGCCTTACAGTGGTAGAGGATGGACAGCAATCTATCCCAAGTAAGTCCATTTCACTCTATCCCTCCGGTGGCAACAGTTATCACTGATGCCTCCACTCTAGAGTGGGTAACATATCTGGAAGAATGTGAGCTCAGAAGTCCCTGGTCCCTAGATGAACGGAGATTGCTCATTAACCTCTAGGAATTACAGGTCATAATTTTGGCACTCAAGGTCTTCCTCCATTCCCTCAGTGATCAGTGTTTTCAGATCTTGATGGACAATAAACTATGTAGTATATCATCAAGCAGGGGTGGGTAGGGTCATACCTCTCTACCAAGAAGCTCTGAGACTCTAGTCTTGGGTTCAGGAACATTAGATTTGCCTGGTGGCACATCACCTTGCAGGTGTGCTCAATGTGCTAGTGGATAGTTTCAGTAAGAATCATCTTGCCAACCACAAGTGGCATCTGGAATCGGAAGTAATCCAGGACATATTCCAGCCTGGAGGACTCCTGATATTGACCTATGTGCCACTCACGAGAACGCTCAATTCCTGAAATTCTGTGACCTCTAGTTTCCGATGCAGGGAGCATTGGGGGACATGTTTCAGTTGAAGTTGAACTTTTCGCTCCATTATGTGTTTCCTTCCATTCCCTTGATTGCTCAAATTCTGAGGAAATGTTTTCTTGATCAGGCCGAAGTAATCCTCATTGCCCCCAGATTTGCCACAAAGGGTGTAAAATGTAGACCTTATTCGCTTCTCCCTGTGCCCTCCGCTCTGTCTCCCTCACAGAGTAGACCTCTTGTTGCAGTCACATGGCGGGTTCTCCATCCCAACTGCTAAAGCCTCCACCTGTCTTTCTAGAGATTTAACGGGCAACATGAGATCTCTTTCTTTACCTTCTGAAGGTGTGGATATTAATTTATGTGCCCACAGTCATGTCACCAAGATAGTGTTCTGAGGCAGATGGAATTCATTTACCAATTGATATGTAGACAGCTTAGTAGACCCTCTTCAGGTTCATCTGTCTAACATCTTAGGTTTGTCCTTTCACTAGCTCAGCAGTGGGGCGCAGTGGGTACTGCTAAAGCTCACTTATCAGACTTTTCGGCTTTTCTTTGTTTACCTGACCAGCTGTCCCTTTTCAAACCATCCATAGTTATGAGGTTCCTAAAGGGACAATTAACACGTTTCCACCAATCCCTTTTAGGATGCCTCAATGGGGCTACAACTTGGTTCTCATGTTTCTTTTATTTTCCCCTTTTGAACTATTACATAGTTGTCCTTTATGTTACTCACATTTAAGGCAGTCTTCCTGATCACTAACACATCAGCTAGACGTGTTAGCAAATTGCAAGCTTTTAGTGTCAAACATATATTCATTTCTTTCAGTCCTAACAGATTGGTGTTAAGAACCAAGGCTGCCTTACTGCCATGCAGACTCCCAACCTTCTTCACTCATCCACAGGCAACCAAGTAAGAACAGAGACTGCATCGTCTTGATCATAAGAGAGCAGTTAGCTTCTACGTGGACAGAACATGCGAGTTAAGGCTAGATGATCAGCTGTTTGTGGGCTATATGGGGAAGGTGAAAGGCAAGAAAGTGCATAAGAGGACATTATCAAGATGGATAATCCTATGAATTACGATGTGCAGTGCTCTGGCTAACAAAGAGCCATCAGAAAGTATTCAAGCTCATTCCACCAGAGCAAGTTTTGTACTTCTGCAATGGCAACAGGAGTTCCGATAGCACACATCTGCAAAGTGGTGAGTTGGGTGTCCCTCTACACTTTTGCGTAGCATTACCATTTGAACTCAGAAGGGAGAATGGAAAGTAATTTCGCTCGCTGGTTCCTTGAGAAGTTCTTGGTAAAAACAGCCATGCACCCACACCTTGTCTTGTGACTGTTGGGGGAATTTATTCAAAAGGTGAGGAATCTGCAAGAAGAGCAAATACGCCCTGGAAAGCTCTCTATCCACACACACAGAAATATGTATTTAATCAATCAATCAAATCAAGCTTTATTAGGATCATAAAAAATGTCCATAAAAGCATTCTATGAAATACAATAAAATCCATTTATAACCAAGAATATGCAAAAGAAACAACATCTTAACATAATTAAAATAAGCACAATCATTATACATGTGTACCTATAGTAATTCTTAGTTCAATTTTTCTAAGTGAACAAGTTCATTCCTTTGTTTTTTTGCTGACATTATTTAACAAATTACTGCATTGCAGACTGGTATTTTTTCCAAATTCCGTTAATAATTAAAAGAAGTTTTATAGGATTACAGGCAATTATCTTTAAAAATTGGACGGAGATACATTTTTCTAATTTCTATATAAAAATGTCAAAAGAGTAAAAATTGAAGGTTGCTTTGTTTGGATCTACCATCACACGGGCAGTTTAGAAGATTAGCACACCACTTGCCCCTTTTAGGAAAAGCAAAAAGATAGTGTAATGTATTCATCCGTAGTCTGGTTAGGTAGAATCTATGCTGTACCTTAGTTATAAAAACGAGGTATGGCTGCAGACCCATGGCGATTGGTCCCTTAAGATAAGATATAGCAAATTTCTTAGAACCTGAAACCTCATCTCTTAAGGCTGTCCTAACATTCAGGAGACTCCTTTTCAAATCAACCTTACTGATGTGTTGTATGTCTTCAGGTTGATTTCCATTCAGGGGCAAGTTGCATTCTTCTAAGAGACCACTAATATAACTCAACCAAGGTATTTTCTTGCATCGGTCTTGGGACAAACAGTCTAAAATAATATCCCTCGTAAAGCGAGTTTCTTCCCTAGTCCAGATACGGTGCCACAAATTTAAGGCGGCTATGCTAATCAAATCGTGTATATATGGTGTTCCGGTTTCTCTATGCAAGATAATGAAAGGTGTTCCGGTTTCTCTATGCAAGATAATGAAAGGGGTGAAGGCCGGTACGGCTAACAAACGTCTTAAAAAGTTGTTTTCAAGAATTTGTAATGGCAAAGTATCCGTCTGGCCCCATAGTGCTCCCCCGTAACAACTCCCGGTGATGCACTTTGCTCCGTATAGCTTGAGAATCTCCCGTACGGATTTTTTACCAATTGTTTGGGAGAATCTAAAAATAGCCTCCACCAATTTCACAAATTTCAACTTGCATAGAGTTATATGTGTATTCCAAGTACCTTTACTGTTAAAAAGAATCCCTAAGTAAGAAAATGTAAACATTCTCTCTATTAATGTCTCGTTAATATAATGTGATTTTGTTTTAATATTCTTTTTACCTTAGGACATAACCAAAGTCTTACTCAGGTTACTTTTTAAATGTTTTCCGTCATAAAACTAGTAAAATTGTCCATCAGGGTCTGTAATCCGTTCGCTGTCCTTGAAATTAGGACAGCATCATCGACGTACAATAATAGGGGTGTTGCCCGCTTACCGATCATTGGGACATCTACCCCCAAATTCTGTCGTAAAATATCAATGCCATTTATATGAAGTGAAAACAGAAGAGGTGCAAGTGTGCAGCCTTGTCTTATTCCATGTGTAATATTAAAGTGCTTTGTGCATTCCCCATGTATTCCATAACGTATATTTGCGGACAGACAAGCATAGATTTGAGATAAGAAACTAATAATATCCTCCGGGGCTCCCATCCCTCCCAACGTCTCCCATAAAATGCACTTGACAAATCTACAAAGCAAAGGTGCAAGGATCCTTCCCTAGCGAAGGTGTATTTTCCTATTATTGTTGTTGTAATACTTTATTCGATATAATCATATCATAAAAGTACAAACATTCAAGTTAATAAAAAATGGCATATATGATAAAAATGTACAATTCATAAGATAAAAAACAATAAAAATACTATTTACACTTTAAAAACAACTCTGATAGCGGTACTAAAGTGCAACAACGGTAATATACATGTGGGCTTTCTGTACATGCAGGATCTATACTTTATTAGTATTTAGCAATCTGGTGCGAGTAAGCCAGGCACTTGATAGGTACTTTGCAACTCCGCATACAACAAATAAAGATGTTGTATCGGTTAAGAGAATGCGGAGGGCGACCCTAAAATCTCTAACACCCAACTCCCTGCATACTGGCTTCAACCATCTCGATCTCGCCCTCTTGTATGCTTTGCAACCAAACAGAAAGTGTGGTAGGGATTCGGTCTCACATGGACAGCTTGGGCAGGTGCCATTTGAGACCCGCGTTCCTTTCCATCCCCTAATAAATTTGTTAAGGGGTAGTGTCCCATACCTCATTTAAAAAAGAATTGATCTGTCTTTTAGTATTTGGATGAAATCTAATAATGGTTCAAACCTCCTAGTGGGCTTATGCTCCAAAAATTGTGTGGTTAGAGCTCCCCATTTTGTACTCTTCTGTTCCTCAGTGTGTACCCACTCCCAGTGCATTTTCTTAACAACTTGCTTTGGAGGAGGGGACTGTGAGGTCCAGGATTCAGCCAATCCCAGCTTCATGACCATTTGCCTCAATTTGTTTAGCCACTGGATCTTATTCACACTATTCAAGGATAGCAGTTCGTCCATCACCAGGGCGTAAATTGCTAGTTCTGAGGTCCTTCTCAGGCGCACCCAGAACAGCACAGGGCGAAGGCGTACTATGTCTAAAATCGAGCGTTTGCCCATATCACGAAAAAGGGGCTTCAATGGGGTTGAGATAGTAACGGCAACATAGTCCCTTATAAACTTATTCTCGGCTCTAACCAGATCGGTGACATTTTCGCAGCCCCACCGTTCCGACCCATAGACTGCGGAGGACAGCACCTTCCCTTCATATACAGCTAGAGCCGGGGCTATAGGCCTGCTGACTGACATACGCTGACTCCTCAGAATGGCTCCCGAGACTCTCTTGAGGTTTAGCAGCATCTTGGCAACATGGGAGTCCCATTTCATTCTATTGTTAATCCTGATTCCCAGGTAGTCAAAATCCTCCTCCACCTCAAGAGGCGACCCATTAAGGGTGAAATTAATTTTCTTTGCTTTTTTTGAAGGGGCAGCACCATTAACTTGGTTTTGGATGTATTAATGGTCAGCCCACGTTCATCGTAAAATAGACTGAATCTGTCCAGTAGTTTCTCCAGCCCTGAGGGGGTTTTGGACAACAGGAGGGTGTCATCTGCAAAGAGGAGGGTTGGTGTTTTCTCCCCCGCCAGGACCGGAGCATCGGCATTGTCCTCCCTCAAATGGTCTACCACCCCATTGATAAAGAGGGAGAACAATGTCGGGCCATCACACAGCCCTGACGTACCCCCCTATTCACCTGTTAGCTGTCCCTCATTCCCCATCTAATTCTAGCATAATTATCTTTGTGAAGTTTAACTATAAACTCCAGGAGGTAACGCGGGAACCCCATTTCCAGCAGCACCCTCCAGAGTTTATCACGAGGCACCAAATCAAAGGCGCTTTTGAGGTCTATGAAGGTCAGATATAAATTCCCCTTCATAATGGTTACTGATTTCCAGTATATTGCACAAAACCTGAAAACATGGTCCATAGTACCCACATTCTGGCAGAAACCCGCCTGGAAGTGGGACAGTATATTCCCCTCCTCTAGCCACATACCTACTCTATTTATAATGACCCTGCCAACTATTTTCTGAGCAGCGTCGATTAAACTAATCGACCTGTAGTTGGCAGGGTCCTCCCTATCGCCTTTCTTATGGATAGTAACAACTTCAGCACCCCTCCACGAGTCAGGGACAGGGTATCCTTGAAGGATTCTATTCATTAGAGGAGCAATAAAATCAGACCACAGCTTAGGGTCATGTATGTATAGATCGCCCGGTAACCCATCCGGGCCTGCCGCTTTAGAGGGTGTTATGCTCCTGATAGCATCAGAAACTTCTCGGGCTACAAAGGGTTCTACAGGTGTAAGTTCCTCATTAATAAAGTTATTTTGTACCCTCCATGATTGAACTAAATCATCTTCACCACAATACAGATTTGAAAAATGGGAATGCCATGGTTGCTCAGTTATATGGTTAGGGAGGGGCTCTACTTCTCTCCTGTCAAGTTTGTTTATCAAGTTCCAAAACAGGGTAGAGTTCTTCGAACTGGCAGCGATCTTAAGTTGTTGCCAATATTCTTCCTCCCAGTCCTTCTTTGCACTTTTGATGCAATCGCTATATTCCCTTCTAGCCGTCCTAACTGCTATAGCGTCCTTTCTCCTAATGGCATTTGCTATAGCCCTTCTCTTTTCCCTACAACCTGTTGTATACCATAGGGTGCCACTTTTTGGTGGATTCTTCTTCCATGGTCCACTAGTATCTCTTATAGTGAAGAATGAACCAATTTTCTCTATTAGACTCTTGTAGGAGTCTATAAAATTCAGACTTTGTTTGGTTGACTGGGCGGAGGTATGGGATAGGAGTTCCCTAGTTTCTGCCTCTACTAGTTCTTTAATACGGATCAAACTATCTTCTTGGCACATCACCCTGTTCCACTTTAATCTGTGTTTGCAATTAGATGGAACTACTTCTTTTGTGATCATAAGTGGGGCATTTAATGCTTCCCTCTCATTACCCCATCTTATTTCCATGCAAAGTGGATTATGATCGCTATGCCCATCTAGAACACTGCGCTCCTCCAATTCTTCTGATCTGGCGGTCCCCCGAACCAAAACTGTCAATTGGGGTGATAGGCGGTTCCTAGTAGCTGCACCGAAATTGTGGAATACACTTCCATATTCAATTAAGGCCAGCACCTCTCTCAGGTCCTTTCGAAAAAATCTTAAAACCTGGCTTTTTAACCTCTCATCCTTTTTAACCTTCGTACTTTCTGTCTCCCTGGGTTAAACACAGCAGTTCTTTAGCGCCGAGATGCCCTCGGGCCTTCGTTCGCGCTTTACAAATGTTTCAAATAAATAAATAAATAAATCCTGTGACTGTCTGACTTCCATGTCAACTAGTCTGTTCCAGGAACCGGTATCGAGCAGAATGTAATCAATACGGGATGGACAACTAAATCTGTTATAGGTCATCATACCATTTGGGTCTGAGGTTGTCCTACCATTCAGGGCACGTAGGTTATATTCTAGTGTTAGGACATTTATTTGGATCGCTCTTGGCGTCCATTTTCTGATTGGCGCTTGGCGCTATGGTTAGAGGCGGGATGGACTGTCTAGAATCCTCTTCATTAAGTCCCAGGAGATCTTCTTTGCTTAGGGGTTCATATGTACAGTTAAAATCTCCCCCTACAATAATGCTAGACAATGGGGGGATACCTGCTAGCACCACCTCGAGTAAGGCTATAGTGGGTGAAGTTTGACCTCCTGGGCAACCTCTAGCATAAATATTAAACAGCTCCATCGAGCTTCCAATATGGGAGCCCTTAGTGGAGATTTGTAGTATGTCCTGCGATGGTAAAGTATGCGCAGTAAGTGCCCAATTCAAAGCCACACTAAACCATACGTGCAGTCCTCCCGATGGGCGACCTCTCCCTGAACTAATTGCCGGAATAAAGTGGGTGGAATATCCGCATTTATATAGGGGAGACATGCTCCATGTTTCCTTGAACATACAGATGTCGAACGTATCTATGAATTGGTTCCATTCTGGATTTGCCATATTTTTTTGAAGCCCCGCTATGTTCCAGGAAAACAATTTAATCATGTTTGTGTTTGTAACCCTCTCTGTGTGAACTACTTCTGAAGCTAGTCTTACAACTGCTGTTAGGGGATATTGAGCGTTGACCACTTCATTAGACCTTTCTTCCCCCGAGGAACAACCTCATCATTAATCTTCATAGCCTCCATATCTATAAGGCTTGTGGTGGAATTGGTCTGACCCTCGGGCTTGCACATATTGTGTGTTTGTCTTACACTATTCAGATAGTTATCCTTTAATGGTCAGTCTATGTTGTTTAGACCCGATGCGTCCTCGAGCCTAGATTTAGACCATAGAGGTGCATGTCTGATTTGTATGTTACAATTCCTAGGGGGGCATGTCCTACTAGGTTCTCTGCAATTGCTATGTTACCAAACTGTATCTCAATACAGTCTGTTGATGAACTAGGCAAGGAAATTCTTTTAACATTAATCATATCCTCCCTAATGACTGATCTGCACCCTCTCACGTGGCGAAGCCCGTGAATGGCTTTATTGCGTATGGATTCACTGTTCTCATAAGTGTTAGCAGCTCCAAGCTTGGTGACCCCGGTCATGTAGACAATACCACAAGGGGATCTGTATGGTGTGTTTATCTGTTTGTTACTCCAATTAGTTGTTTCAACCATGTCACTATAATATTTATTATCCCCCTGCAGGACCCTGCATTGTGATATTGACCCCCTCAATTTTGCTACTTCGGCATATGAGCCCGAGGTGTTTTGCCTGGCGGGCATTTTAGCTAGGGGGTTATGAGCTGGGATTTTGGGTCGTAACTCTACTACAGTTTTGGAGACACATAATGGAGCTGTTAGTGTATTGGGTTTAGATAGGGCCGCTCCTGCTGTTTGGTTTGGTGGGGCCGATCGCAAGATAGGGGCTTTTACCAGGTTGTACACTAACACTGGGTGTAGAGTGTTTGTTATGTGTAGTTCCTCCCGTTTTGTAAAGTCCATCATGAATTTCTTAATAATAGCTATATCCCTTTCCAGGCTTTCCATTTTCATCATGATTAAATTATTAAAATTCAAACATCTGGAGCATTCACCTGGACTATTCACAGCCTCCACAGTCCCCCCAGCCCTTGCGATAAGACCTCACTTAATTCCCTGGATTCCCCTTCCAACACTGAAAAGCGATTAGTACAAGTGATGCCCATTTCACATGCTATCACCTGCGAGGACCTGTCTATATTCCCAGTTGATATAGCTGGAAGTTCGGCATTAGCACTCATGTTTGCCCCTCTTAATGCCTCTGTAACATTTACCTCAATGGGGCAAGCAGGGTTAGAATGCATATCATCTACTGAGCACTTGGATGTTGGTCTTTTAGAAAAAATAGCTGGGATCACTTTGCTCTTTATCTGCAGTAAACCGTCAACCAGGGGATCAGGGTTATCCACATTTCTTAAGGATGGGGCCGTCAATAGCATGTCCTCAAAATCTTCAACAATAGATTCGATGCTTGACATAACACAATTAGCGGCAGCATGTAGCGACTTTTTTGACTTCTTCCTTTTTTTAGTTGTAATGGCAAGTGCTCCCCCCCCCCTCCGTTACCTTCCTTTTACCCATTGCTAGCTACAACTTTCCCTGGTAAATGGGATAATATCCAACAACTCGAAGGTGGCCCAACACTATCTTGTGTATCAGGGAGCAGTCAACTTGACGAACAAGCACAGTACCTTTTTTTTTTATATGGGTGGTTCAAGTTCACACATGTAAGGGGCGGGGCCCTGCCCTGCCTCGGTCTGCCTAGGACAGCGGCAGATGGCCCCGCCCTTGTCCCGGACTTCTCCCGGCGCGCTCCCGCATGCGTCCCGCGGGACGAGGTTCCAAGGGATCCTTTATGCGCCTCGTGGCGCTTCCGTCTGACGTCCGCGGCGTCCTTGCCTCTAGTGGGGCTGCTGGGAGGTGTAGTCACAGGAGTGGAAGGGGCCCGGCGGAGCCAAGCCCGGCCGGAGGAGCGAGCGGAGCAAAGCCCGGCCCACAGGTGCTGCCACAGGAATGCGGGGCTCGGCGGAGCCAAGCCCGGCCAAGATGATGAAGCAGAGCAATGCCCGGCCCTCAGGAGCGAGTACAAGCAACAGGTAAAGTTCCCCCGGGACTCAGCACCAAGGGAGCCTTTATGCGCCACCTGGCGCTTCCGTGTGACGTCCGCGGCATCCTGGCCACTAGTGGGGCTGCTGGGAGGTGTAGTCACAGGACTGGAAAGGGCCCGGCGGAGCCAAGCCCGGCCGGAGGAGCGAGTGGAGCAAAGCCCGGCCCACAGGTGCTGCCACAGGAATGCAGGGCTTGGCGGAGCCAATCCCAGCCAAGATGATGAAGCAGAGCAATGCCCGGCCCTCAGGAGCGAGTACAAGCAACAGGTAAAGTTCCCCCCGGACTCGGCACCAAGGGAGCCTTTATGCGCCTCCTGGCTCTTTCGTGTGACGTCCGCGGCGTCCTGGCCGCTAGTGGGGCTGCTGGGAGGCATAGTCACAGGAGTGGAAGGAGCCTGGCGTAGCCAAGCCGGGCCGGAGTAGCGAGCGGAGCAAAGCCCGGCCCACTGGTGCTGCCACAGGAATGCGGGGCTCGGCGGAGCCAAGCCCGGCCAAGATGATGAAGCAGAGCAATGCCCGGCCCTCAGGAGAGAGTACAAGCAACAGATAAAGTTCCCCCCGGACTCGGCACTAAGGGAGCCTTTATGCTCCTCTTAGCGCTTCCGTGTGTCGTCCGTGGCGTCCTGGCCGCTAGTGGGGCTGCTGGGAGGTGTAGTCACAGGAGTGGAAGGGGCCCGGCGGAGCCAAGCCCGGCCGGAGGAGTGAGTGGCCCAAAGCCCCTGCCCACAGGTGCTGCCACAGGAATGCGGGGCTCGGCGGAGCCAAGCCCGGCCAAGATGATGAAGCAGAGCAATGCCCGGCCCTCAGGAGCAAGTACAAGCAACAGGTAAAGTTCCCCTATTAGTTCCAAGCTCAGAAACTGTTCGACCACCCCAACACCTCGTCTGAAGCCATACTGAGCTACAGATAAGATGTTCTTTTCTTCTACCCATTGCTCTAGCCTGGCCAACAGCATTCTTGCCATTACTTTAGAAGAAGAGCCAAGCAAAGATATTGATACAGAAAAGGGGGTGGTGATGAACAGAGTGTCTGAATTAAGCAGACCACTCTTACCCAGTCCACTGCACCATCCCAGCTCAGAACCTGGCTATATGCAAATCAGTCTGTCCCTGGCCCAGTGCATCATGGGAACAGGGCAGACTAAACTACCAAGCCAATTCTTCACCAGAAAGGAGACAAGCTACCGGGGACCGGTTTCTGGCATTTCAGCCGTCTTCGGCCCGGCTTGCTTGAATCCTGATGGTGCAGTGAGAAAGGGACTCATGTCTGAGTATACCCTGCCACACGTATAGTGTCCAAAAACGATACAGAAAAGGGGGTGGTGATGAACAGAGTGTCTGAATTAAGCAGACCACTCTTACCCAGTCCAAAGATCAGGGCTTGATCCATCACCGTTATTTATCTCACTGCACCATCCCAGCTCAGAACCTGGCTATATGCAAATCAGTCTGTCCCTGGCCCAGTGCATCATGGGAACAGGGCAGACTAAACTACCAAGCCAATTCTTCACCAGAAAGGAGACAAGCTACCGGGGGTCCTGATGGTGCAGTGAGAAAGGGATTCATGTCTGAGTATACCCTGCCACACCTATAGTGTTCACCATAAGCGTGAAAGGGTATACTCAGATGTGAGTCCCTAGCTCATTGCACCATCAGGATTCAAGCAAGCCGGGCCGAAGACAGCTGAATTGCCAGAAACCGGTCCCCGGTAGCTTGTTTCCTTCCCAGTATAAGAATTGGCTTAGTAGTTTGGTCTGCCCTGTTCCCATGATGCACTGGGCCAGGGTCAGACTAATTTGCATATAGCCAAGTTCTGGCTCTGAAGTCCAGTAAAGAGGTTCCCGCGAAGCGGGAGCTGCGAGCACCTTTATGCACCTCCGGGTGCGAGAGAATGGCGGCAGCGCCTCTTGGCGCGGTAATCAGGCAAAGCAGCGTGGGCTCTAAAGTCCAGTAAATATACTCACATAGAAATCTATATGCTAGTCAATCTTTTCTAAGTCTACACATATACTTTATGCACAGTAGCACTAGGGTTTCCTTACTCTTCATTTTCTGTTGAGAATCCCTTTTGTCCTTGAACATGTTTAAATGCTTGGAAATATTGTGTAGCAAGTGGGAGAAGTAACATTTGAAAAACATGTTTCACTGTTGAGTAATCTCTTCATCTGTGCCATCTCCGAAATTCCTTCCTATTCCCACTCTGGAAACAAATTTACTCCACCTCTTGTGAGAAGTGAATCTTAAATTGTTCCCCGGGTGGAAATTGGCAGAGAAAGTGTTTGTGGACAGTTACAAACTCACAAGTTTGCCGGCACACATATACTTTGTAAGGCAATAAATCCCTTAAAATGTCTCTACATACCCACATAAAAATATTTATTCACATAGATATCTGTATGTTTTTTTATCTTTTTCCAAGTGTACACATGTACTTTGTGCGCATTAGCACTTTGTCTTTCTTTGAATTGAGATAAATGTATGCCATATGTAGTTCTCTTTGAGTTACACATTTGTAATATAGTGCTTAATCTGATAGACGCTTACTGTTAAAGGAATAATGATAATATGGTACTCTTAATTATGGATAAATTAACATGAACTTTTTCAATACAACATGACGTGAGCATCGATAACACCATCAAGACTAAGCATGGGCGCAAAATCTGTTCAGCTCGTGGTTTTTCGGCAAATTCGCGATCCGCGTATTCCCTTGAATTTGCCGAAAATCCGCGAGCGGAACGGATCCGGGGGGCAAAAGTTCAAGCTTCAAGCTTGTAACTATTTTAGAACGGCGCCGGCAAGCTGCCAGCACCATTCTAAAATAGTTACTAAGTTAGCTTCAACAGGAAGCACTAATAGATAAAATGCAGGTGCTCGAGCACGTGCTTTATTTTATCTATTAGTGCTTCCTGATGAAGCTAACTTAGTAACTATTTTAGAATGGCGCTGGCAGCCTCCTGGAGCCATTCTAAAACAAAACAGGAGTGGGGCAGAGGGCAGAAGGTCACAGAGTGGGGCAGAGGGCAGAAGGGCACAGCAACAAGTGGGGCAGAGGGCAGCAGGGCACAACAACAAGTGGGGCAGAGGGCAGAAGGGCACAACAACGAGTGGGGCAGAGGGCAGAATGGCGCATCGCGGTCTCGCACAAAAAAAACCCCCGCGAACACGCAAAGCGCCCCGCGAACACGCCAAGCGCCCCGCGAACACGCCAAGCGCCCCGCGAACACGCAAAAATAAAAAAATCCGCAAATTCGTGAATTTTGCGGATCGCGAATTCGCAAAATTTGCCGATCAAGACCATGCGCACAATCCACTCAGGCTCTCCGTCAGACCCATTCCCGCACCACGTCTTCAACAGAGCAAGCAGCTCCATTGAACCCCACCTGCGCAACGTCATCAATCTCTCCCTCGAGACCGCGACCTTCCCAGAGATCTGGAAACACGCTGGGATCAACGACCTAATCAAACAAGCATTTGCAATGCAATAGGTCTCGCATTAGGAAAGTTTGAGCTATTGGTATTGTAAATGACAAATTTTGTATTTATGTGTTGGTTTTGAAAATAGCTAAATTAATAGCTTTGTCATTTACAATGCCAATAGTTTTAGCTTTCGCAAATGTGACACCTATAGCATTTGTAATGCAATATGTGTTGTATTTACGTGACTTAGATGTATTGAAATTACAAATAACGAAGGCATTTTTTTAAATAATTAATACTTAAATAAAAGTTATTGTAATGTATAATGGCAATAGCTTAAACTTTTGTAAATAACTTTTGTGAAGAATATGTTGTGACATTTGTAACATTTGTAATAAAGCTTGAAACATTGAGAGAACATATTTGAATCAGTTGTTGTTGAATGGTTGCACAGATTGATGCTGTGGTGGCGCTGAGTGATGTTGTGGTGGCGACAAGTGATGCTGTGGCGTTCAGTGATGCTGTGGTAGCGCATAGTGATGTTGTGGTGCCCCTGAGTGATGCAGTGGTGCCCTGGAGTGATGCTGTTGTTGTGTGATAGATAGTTAGAGTGAGGGCGATAGGTAGCTAGAGGGAGGAGGAAAGATAGATAGAGTGAGGGCGATAGATAGATAGAGGGAGGCAGCCGCGGGCCGTGGAGGGAGTTGTGGTGGGGCAGGGAGGCGGGGAGGGGGAGGGGCAGGGTGGAGAGGACTAAAAACCGGCATATGGATAATTACAGGTAAGTGAACAATTTAAACAATAAAACGAATTTCGTAGCGAGCACTGCACTGCATTTTGCGATGCAGTGCGCGCTACGAAATTCGTTTTATTATTTAAATTGTTTACTTACCTGTAATTATCCATATGCCGGTTTTTAGCCCTCTCCACCCTGCCCCTCCCCCTCCCCGCCTCCCTGCCCCACCGTAACTCCCTCCACGGCCCGCGCCTGGAGGGAGGGCAATAGATAAAGGGAGGGAGGGCAATAGATAGAAGAAGGGAGAGCGATAGAGGGAGGGCGATAGATAGATAGATAGATAGATAGAGGAAGGGTGATAGATAGAGTGAGGGAGGGCGATAGATAGAGTGAGAGCGATAGATAGATAGATAGGCAGATAGATAGAGTGAGGGCGATAGATAGATGTTTTATATAGCTCGAACTGGGCGATGGATAGAGTGAGGGTGATAGATAGAGTGAGGGCGATAGATAGATAGAGTGAGGGTGATAGATAGATGTTTTATATAGCGCGAACTGGGCGATGGATAGAGTGAGGGTGATAGATAGAGTGAGGGCGATAGATAGAGAGAGTGAGGGCGATAGATAGATAGATAGATAGACAGATAGATAGAGTGAGGGCGATAGATAGATAGATAGATAGATAGATAGATAGATAGATAGATAGATAGATAGATAGATAGATAGATAGATAGATAGATAGATAGATAAATAGAGTGAGGGCGATAGATAGAGTGAGGGCGATAGATAGATAGAGTGAGGGCAACAGATAGATAGTGAGGGCAATAGATAGAGTGAGGGTGATAGATAGAGTGAGGGTGATAGATAGAGTGAGGGTGATTGATAGATAGATAGATAGATAGATAGATAGAGTGAGGGCGATAGAGTGAGGGAGATAGATAGATAGAGTGAGGGCGATAGAGTGAGGGCGATAGATAGATAGATAGATAGATAGAGGAAGGGTGATAGATAGAGTGAGGGAGGGCGATAGATAGAGTGAGAGCGATAGATAGATAGATAGGCAGATAGATAGAGTGAGGGCGATAGATAGATGTTTTATATAGCTCGAACTGGGCGATGGATAGAGTGAGGGTGATAGATAGAGTGAGGGCGATAGATAGATAGAGTGAGGGTGATAGATAGATGTTTTATATAGCGCGAACTGGGCGATGGATAGAGTGAGGGTGATAGATAGAGTGAGGGCGATAGATAGAGAGAGTGAGGGCGATAGATAGATAGATAGATAGACAGATAGATAGAGTGAGGGCGATAGATAGATAGATAGATAGATAGATAGATAGATAGATAGATAGATAGATAGATAGATAGATAGATAGATAGATAGATAGATAGATAGATAGATAGATAGATAGATAAATAGAGTGAGGGCGATAGATAGAGTGAGGGCGATAGATAGATAGAGTGAGGGCAACAGATAGATAGTGAGGGTAATAGATAGAGTGAGGGTGATAGATAGAGTGAGGGTGATAGATAGAGTGAGGGTGATTGATAGATAGATAGATAGATAGAGTGAGGGCGATAGAGTGAGGGAGATAGATAGATAGAGTGAGGGCGATAGAGTGAGGGAGATAGATAGATAGATAGATAGATAGATAGATAGATAGATAGATAGATAGATAGATAGATAGATAGATAGATAGAGTGAGGTCGATAGATAGATAGAAGTGTAGAGAGAGAGGTAGAGAGAGGGGTGTAGAGAGAGAGGGGTGTGTAGAGAGAGAGGTGTAAAGATAGAGAGGGATGTAGAGAGAGGGGTGTAGAGAGAGAGTGGGGTGTAGAGAGAGGGGTTAGAGAGAGTGGGGTGTAGAGAGAGGGGTGTAGAGAGAGGGGTGTAGAAAGAGTGGGGTGCAGAGAGAGTGGGGTGCAGATAGAGTGGGGTGCAGATAGAGTGGGGTGCAGAAAGAGAGGGGTGCAGAGAGAGGGGTGTAGAGAGAGGGGTGTAGAGAGAGGGGTGTAGAGAGAGGGGTGTAGAAAGAGAGGGGTGTAGAGAGAGAGGGGTGTAGAGAGAGAGGGGTGTAGAGAGAGAGGGGTGTAGAGAAGAGGGTTCTAGAGAGAGAGGGGTGTAGAGAGAGAGGGGTGTAGAGAGAGAGGGGTGTAGAGAGAAAGGGGTGTGGAGAGAGGGGGTAGAGAGAGAGGGGGTGTAGAGAGAAAGGGGTGTAGAGAGAGAGGGGTGTAGAGAGAGAGAGGGGTGTAGAGAGAGAGAGGAGTGTTGAGAGAGAGAGGGGTGTAAAGAGAGAGGGTGTAAAGAGAGGGGTGTAGAGAGAGGGGTGTAGAGAGCTGTGCCCCTGGGGGTCAATTTGACACTAAGAAGGGTGCTAACGGTGGGTCAGGGGGAGGGGGGCATTCAAAGGTTATGGAGCAGACACAAGGGCACAAATCTCATACAGTGGGTCCTGTGGGTCAATGTGACACTAAGAAGGTTGCTAACGGTGGGCCCTGGGGGTCAATGACACACTAAGAAGGTTGCTAACAGTGGGTCATGGGGGGGCGGGCTATTCAAAGGATAGAAGCAGACATCCTTATAAAAGCGATAAAAATAGCACGTATCACTGGTGTCAATTTATATTTAAATCAAGATAAGGAAAACTGACAAGTGTGTAATATGTCCCGTGTTCAGTTTGCACACCTAATCATTAACAATAATAATATGTGTAGTGCTTGCTCTCATAACGCTACTAGTAGTAGCGGTCACTGTTGCCCAAAATAATGGTACTTCTTTTATAGGCTAGAGGGAGAGGAAAGGCAGAGCAAGAGTAGGGAGGATACATATGAACCCAAGACGTGCAGGTTGCACACTGATTTCAGTAGTGAGCTCTTAACTCACTGAACTAGATTCTGAGCCATTGGGCTTCCCTGCTCCATCATTTGAAGCAAGTTGTCCTGGATGCTTTCCAAATTTGCACAGCCTGTAACTACTGCATGAATAGGGATGCTGCTCGTCCCTTTCAAGCTGCTTGCACTTGTTTTAAACACTTTACGTTCGTATGAGCTGATTTGCACGGTCCGTACCTTTGGTCCGCCCTATAAATGAAAAAAGCAGGTATGACATTAAGGGCTAGATGTAGGTAATTCCCATTTACAGACTCTTAAATACCGAATTTTACTGATTCGGTATTTAAGAGTCTGTAAATGGGAAGGGGGCAGATGTAGGAATTTTAAAATCTGAATTACCCAATCTGTAGAATTCGGTATTTACCGATTGTGTAAATACTGGATCGTTATTTCCCATTGATTCCTATGGGCTTTGAAGCCCATAGGAGTCAATGGGAAATACCGATTCTGTATTTACAGAATCGGTAAATACCGAATCCTGCAAGGGTGCAGGGGGTGTCACTTTGACACCCTCTAGTACCCCAAGTACAGGCTTGTGTGACATGTGGCACACATACATGCCCTAAGGGCATATCTGTGTGTCACATTGCACAGGTGTGCATGCACAGATGTGCATACACATCTGAATTCGGTATTTTACCACCCAATGGGATTGGGTGGTAAAATACCGACTCTTAAGGGCCTGTGGCACTGTAAACTGTGCCACCGACATTTGTAATTACAGAATCGGTATATTTACCGATTCGGTAATTTACCGAATCGGTAATTTTACCGAATCGGTAAATATAGCGATTCTGTAATTTTCAGCCCCCTACATCTGAAAACCCTAATACCGGTCGGAAACGGACGAAATCTGCCGTTTCCGACCGGTATTAGGGCTCCTACATCTGGCCCTAGGTGTCCTAGCGCATATACAGACAAACATACAGAAATAATGAGTGCGTGCAATAATAGCACATTAAAGGTAAACGGTTGGCTTTGCCGACAAAGAGAAGCACTGTCACGCTGTTCCCCTCCCAACTTCCAGTGACTGGCGAGTTAAGAGATGAAGGGGAGGTGAAGGGCATTGACTAATGGCAGCAACGGGTGAGGAAACAGTGGAAATGACAAGCGGACGAGGGGAGGAATGCCAGACGGGTATGAGGGGACATGGAGAGATATGCCAGATGGGTGCAAGGGAAGCGGCCAACAGCGAAGAGAAAGAGACGTGCAGCAATAAGCGCTCTGACATCTTCGGGTGAAGTCTGCGCTATATAAAAACACATAAAATAAATAAATAAAAGGAAGGTAGTGATTCCTAATGGTGAGTGTAGGAGGGAGCCTTGTGACAGATGTTGAGAGCCTTAAAAAGCTGAATTGATATGGGTAAGCAAAGATTTGAGTGAAAATGTATTTAAGAGTACGTGCGGGAGGGAATGAGAGTGCCCTATGTGCGTGCTGTGGCGGGGTGGGCGGGGGAGCTGCAGCCTTTGAAGTCTGATGCCTAGGCACAGACAAATGGTGGTGCGCGATGTGCACGAGGGCGGCGGGGAGCGGCAGCCTTTGATGTCTGATGCCGAGGCACAGACAAATTGTGGTGTGTTATGTGGCTGGCGTGCACGCGCCTGTCTCACATGAACTGTATGGGATCCGCAGCCATTTTGGTAGACTTTTCTTTTCCACTTACTATAATTCTCGCCAGCAATGCGCAAGCGCATTGGCAGGCGAGACCTAAAAACCTAAGGCAGACCCAAGAGACCTCAAGAACTTCCGGCCCATTTCTCTGCTCCCCTTCCCAGCCAAGGTCATCGAGAAAGCCGTCAACAGGCAGCTAACCCGATACCTCGAAGAAAACAGAATCCGCACCCTTCCCAGTAAGTGTTCTGCAGCAACCACAGCACAGAGACTGCCCTCATCGCCGCCACCGACGACATCAGGACCCTGCTGGACAATGGCGAGACCGCAGCACTCATCCTCCTAGACCTTTCTGCCGCTTTGACACCATCTGCCATCGCACACTACGTGCACGCCTCGACGCCGCAGGGGTCCGAGACAAGGCTCTGGATTGGATCACCTCCTTCCTCTCTGGCAGAACCCAGAGCGTCCCCCTCCCCCCATTCAGTTCCAAAGCCTCCGAGATCATCTGCGGTGTACCCCAGGGATCCTCCCTCAGCCCGACGCTGTTCAACATTTACATGGTCCCGCTCGCACACGTAGCCCGACAGCACAACCTCAACATAATCTCCTACGCCGATGACACTCAGCTGATCCTCTCCCTCACCAAGGACCCCATCACCGCCAAAGCCGACCTCCACGAAAGAATGAAGGCCGTCGCCGACTGGATGAAGACCAGCCATCTGAAGCTGAACTCGGACAAGACGGAGGTCCTCCTCCTCAGCTCTAACTCTTCAGCCTGGGACGACTCCTGGTGGTTGACGGCACTGGGGGCAGCCCCAACACCCACCGACCACGCACGCAAGCTGGGAATCATCCTCGACTCAACGCTCTCTATGACCAAGCAAGTCAACGCTGTCTCCTCCTCCTGCTTCAACATTCTCTGCATGCTCCGCAAGATCTACGGATGGATCCCGACAGATGCAAGAAAGACAGTCACCCAGGCCCTCGTCAGCAGCAGACTCGACTAAAGAAACGCACTCTACACGTGAGCCCCGACCAAGCTCAAGAAACGACTACGATGTATTCAAAATGCTTCGGCACGAATGATCCTTGATGTACCACGCCACGGTCACATCACCCCCCACCTGAGAAACCTGCACTGGCTCCCCGTCAACAAGAGGATATCCTTCAAGCTCCTCATCCACACACACAAGGCACTCCACAAGACCGGCCCAGCCTACCTCAACAGACAGCTCTCCTTCTACTTCCTTAACCACCAGCTCCGCTCTGCCGACCTCTCACTCGCCACCGTCCCGCACATCCAAAGAACAACCACCGGTGAGAGATCCTTCTCCCACCTCGCCGCCAAGACATGGAATACCCTCCCACCGAACCTACGACAGACGCAAGACCTGCTGACCTTCAGGAGGGTACTCAAGACCTGGCTGTTTGATCAGTAGCGCCCCCCCAGCGCCTTCAGACCCTCACAGGTATGTAGTGCGCTTTACAAATGATTGATTGATTGATTGATTGATGTGACTCTGTGATAGAAGAAGCACACATGTCCAAAATACACCAAAATGTGGTCCTCATTGTGTTGGATAAAAACACACAATTGTGACACACATCTTTATACAATCCTCATTGTGATGGGAAAAACACCAATCTCTGTAATAGGCAGCATAATATTTCTTGTGACAGATAAAGGCATACAAACCTGTTGTACACAATTTAATATGGTTCTTAGTTACACCACTGCCTATAGGACCGTAGGTCACATTTAAATAGGAGCTATTGTAAAGCACCAAAGAGCACAATCTTGTGACACACAGTATGAAATGGTTTTCAGTGTCCAGAACAAACGTTCATATGCTTGAAACATATAAAGTTGTGGCAGTGTGTATTACATGTTTAAAATGGCAACACAAAACTGTAACATGCGTCATGATGTGCTCCTTTTTGCAATGGATAAAAGCTCACATGCTATACACGTGGTCACATGAATTGCATAACACAATGCAGTCTTCATTGTGATGGATGAAAATATGTGTGAGATGTTGTTTTCAGAGTGAGGTGTTATAGCGCAGAATTAAAACACGCACTGTGATGTAATTCATATTCATTGACAACAGAGGGGACCAGTCTCTCACAGGAATGCACATGCAATGACGAACAGGTTTGTTTCTATTAGGTATCTTAAGACATCAGGTGCTCGATGCACATGATGAACTCAAATGAATTTGTAACTGTGTCACAAGGTCGAGGATGACTTATTGGAGGAGATTCCATACTCCCCGGTGACTATGGTGAATGAGGCACTCTTCCTCTGTGTGCAGGATTTTTCTCCGGTCTGTCCCTTTAAGGAACAGGACTCTGACACCCAAGAAGAAGGTGGTCAGCAAGTCCGGATGACGTCTCTGCCCCCTGACCAATGGGGAGAGAGAGCCCCGCTGATGAAAGCGGAAATGGATTTTGGAACGGATGCTGAGGAAGAAGTGAGACCTAAAGAACGCGGAGAGAGCCAGGTGAACCAGAGCGCGTGATGGAGAAATGGGACCTCATCGCCTGCAACAAGTGGGGAGGTAACCCCTGCAGAGGAGGAGTCGCCAGGAGGCCAACCGTTTCACGCTTCGCTCTGCCACGCTCTAGGAGGAATGTGGCTGAACAAGGTACAGTCCGGCTGCGGGCTGCTCACGGGCACTGGGCTGGAAGGCACCAAAGTAAGTAGAGGACACACCTCTGCTAAACCGGTGGGTTAACCGGACTACACTTGGTGGTGGTGGCTTCTTTGAGTGTGGTGATACTCCCTGCACTGGCCCTCTACACTTCTACATATTGTCGATGTTCCGACGTTCACCAGTGGTTTTCTGACTGAGGAACATACGAGTCCATGACTGACCTGGTGGCCTCATAAGAGGAAGAACGGAAGCAGTATTTATACCTAACCTCTACTAGCTGTGTAAACAGACGAACTCGGACGTGAAAAAGTAAAAACATATTCAAACCATACCTAATAAAAGGGATAAAAGAATAAAGTCGCACGTTGATTCCTTCCGGGGCTTAACCCCTTCCTTGACGACCCGGTGACAAAAATATAATGTAATATAATCCTATTTGTGATTGAAAGAAGTTTATTCTTGGCAACAGTAGTTTAGATAATAGCACATCTCTGCAACAGGCCTAGTGGTGTCGTCCTTGCAGTGCTAGGAAAAAGCTCAGATATGTAACACACAACATCATACAATCCTCGTTGCGATGGATAAAAACAAACAATTGTGATGCACACCAAGACTTGATTCAAAGTATAATAGTAGCTCACTTATATAACTCCCCAAAACACCTGTAACATTCCAAGCTATGGTCATTGTGCAGGGTATGAGCAATCCACTGGAAAGATTGTGATTGTGACCCTGCTGTGATTCATGTAGACAAACACCTTTATACCCCTTCATCATTGGCTCAATTCCAAAAACCAAGTGCTTTGTTTAGTATCATCATTTTGGATTACAGAGCAAGCTGCTTTTTAATTCACAAAGGTTGTCTTGTTGACTATTAGCTTATAGCTACAGAGGATATATTTCAAGGAGTAGGCTTCATTTTCATTTGAGAATTCCATTTTCCCTTGAACAAGTTTACATGCTTACATTTCTGAAAATATTACAAAGCAAGTAGAAGTAATAACATTTGAAAAACATTTTCCCCTGTCAAGTAATCCCTTCAGCTATGCCATCTACAATTTTTAGTCTGATTCCTTTCACTTTCCATCCTGGAAACAGATTTAATCCGGCACTTGTAGAAGTGAATCTCAGATTGTTCCCTGGGTGGGAATGGGCTGAAGAATTGTTTGGGGACAGTTACAAAGTAACACATTTGGAGGCACACAACTAGTTTGCAGAGCAACAAAGCCCTGTGAAGATCACTTTCCACACACACAAAAATGTTTGCTCACATTCAATAGTCATCTTTTTCCAAGTGTACATATATGCTTGTTCACATTAGCCTCTGTGCTTTTTTGTGATGGATCGTTCGATGGATGATGCATGTCCTATGGACCAGGCTGTATAGAGCCGTCATTGTGATGGATAAGTGCATGCATTTCTAAAGTACAATACAATATAGTTTTTTTTGTTACTCAAGGTCATACACTTTACTAATACACAGCATAATGTTATACATGCTTTCTGTTAAAGGAATAGGTGATAACACTAATTCACATTAATGTGGTACTTTTAATGATGGCTAAATTAACATGAACTTTTTCAATACAATATGATGTCACTCTGTGATGGAAGAAGCACACTTGTCTAAAATGCACCAAAATGTGTCCTCATTGTGTTGGATAAAAACACACAGTTGTGACACACATCTTGATACGGTCCTCATTGTGATGGATAAAAACACTAACCTCTGTAATAGGCAGCATATTATTTCCTGTGGCAGATAAAGGCACACAACATTAGCCCTTGGGATTTTTTGTGATGGTGATAAATTCATGTCCTACGGACCAGGCCTGCATAGAGCAGTCAGTGTGATGGTAAAATGCATTAATTTCCAAGATAAAATACAATATAGTTTTCTGAGTTACCTAAGATCATACACATGACAACTAAACAGCATATTGTTAAAGCATCTTACTGTTAAAGGAGCTTTCTGTTAAAGGAATATGCGAAAACACTGAATCACATTAATGTGGTATTTTTAATGATAGCTACATTATCATGAATTTGCGCAATGCAACATGATATTTCTCTGTGATAGAAGCACACATGGCTAAAATGCCCCAAAATATGGTCCTCATTGCATTGGATAAAAACATGCAATTGTGACACATCTTGATAAGGTCCTCATTGTGATGGATAAAAACACCAACCTCTCTAATAGGCAGCATATTTCCTCTGGCAGATAAAGACATTCAAACCTGTCTCACACAATTTAATATGGTCCTCAGTTTAACCCTTAAAGTGCACATAGGAGCATAATCTCAATATCTCAACAAAATTCTGTAACATGCGTCATGATGTGCCCTTTTTTGCAATACATAAAAACTCACATGCTATACACATGGTCCCATGAATATTCGCCTACCACGATGTAGTCCTCATTCTGATGCATAAAAACATGCATGTGATTTTTTTCTTTCAGAGTGCAGTGTAATAGCACACAGAGTTAAAACATGCAGTGTGATGCTGTTATGAGTTTGATGGACTACTCTTCATAAACAATTCATATTTACTGACACCAGAGGGGAACAGTCTCTCACTGGAATGCAGTCTTAATGAGGAACAGGTCTGTGTCTATGAAGTATCTTAAGGCAGCCTTATGATCGTATGCAAGCACATCACAAATTCTCTGCAATGAATTACAAATGAAGAGGTAAACCATCAGGCAGTTTTAGTGCACCTCATGATATTGCCCTCTTGGTGATGGTTAACCCCTTCCATGCTCATGACGAACCCCAGCCGTCATGCACTACGGTGCTCGTGTGCTGATGACGGCTGGGGTTCGTCACGGCCCGCCCCTGTTCGTGCTGTTTACAGCACACCAGGGGAATCGCGGCCGCATCGAAGGGGTTAAAGCAGGCACATCTTTGTAAAACAGTGCATGAGATTGTCCTCTGTTATACATAGATACTGTCTCATATTACTAACAGAATTCATGATGTGCTACTTAATGTGATGTATCAAGGTAAACAATCTTGTAACACTTAAAGGCATCTAGTGATCATTGTACTTAATAAACCCACATTAATTTGTAATATACAATGTAATATAATCCTATATGTGATGGAAAGAAGTTCATTCTTGGTAACAGTAGTTTAGATAATAGCACAACTCTGCAACAGGCCTAGTGGTGTCGTCCTCGCAGTGCTAGGAAAAAGCTCAGATATGTAACACACAGTATCATACGGTCCTTGTTGCGATGGATAAAAACAAGCAATTGTGATGCACACCAACACTTGATTCAAAGTATAATAGTAGCTTACTTATATAACACCCCAAAACACCTGTAACATTCCAAGCTATGGTCATTGTGCAGGGTATGAGCAAAGCACTGGAAAGATTGTGATTGTGAACCTGCTGTGATTCATGTAGACAAACAGCTTCATACCCTTTAATCATTGGCTCTATTCCCAACACCAAGTGCTTCGTTTATTATCATCATTTTGGATACAGAGCAAGCTGCTTTTTAATTCACAAAAGTTGTCTTGTTGACTGTTAGCTTATAGCTAAGGAGGATGTATTTCAAGGAGTAGCCTTCATTTTCTTTTGAGAATTCCATTTTCCTTTGAACACGTTTACATGTTTACATTTCTGGAAATATTACAAAGCAAGTAGAAGTAATAACATTTGAAAAACATTTTCCCCTGTCAAGTAATCCCTTCACCTATGCCATCTCCAATTTTTAGTCTGATTCCTTTCACTTTCCATCCTGGAAACAGATTTAATCCGGCACTTGTTAGAAGTGAATCTCAGATTGTTCCCTGGGTGGGAATAGGCTCAAGAATTGTTTGTGGACAGTTACAAAGGAACACATTTGGAGGCACACAAATACTTTACAGAGCAACAAAGCCCTATGAAGATCACTATCCACACACAAAAAATGTTTGCTCACACTCAATAGTCATCTTTTTCCAAGTGTACATATGTAATTGTGCACATTAGCCTCTGTGCTTTTTTGTGATTGATTGTTCGATGGATGATGCATGTCCTATGGACCAAGCTGTATAGGGCCATCATTGTGAGTGATAAGTGCACGCATTTCAAAAGTACAATACAATATACTTTTTTTTAGTTACTCAAGTCATACACTTTATTAATACACAGCATAATATTATAGATGTTTTCTGTTAAAGGAATAAGTGATAACAATAATTCACATTAATGTGGTACTTTCAATGATGGCTAAATTAACATGAACTTGTTCAATACAATATGATGTTACTCTGTGATGGAAGAAGCACACGTGTCTAAAATGCACCAAAATGTGTCCTCATTGTGTTTGATAAAAATACACAGTTGTGACACACATCTTGATATGGTCCTCATTGCAATAGATAAAAGTACTAACCTCTGTAATAGGCAGCATAATATTTCCTGTGGCAGATAAAGGCACACAACATTAACCCTTGGGATTTTTTGTGATGTAGATAAATTCATGTCCTATGAACCAAGTCTGCATAGAGCCGTCAGTGTGATGGAAAAGTGCATTCATTTCCAAGATGAAATACAATATAGTTTTTTGAGTTACCTAAGATCATACACACTGCAACTAAACAGCATATTGTTAAACCATCTTACTGTTAAAGGAGCTTTCTGTTAAAGGAATATGCGAAAACACAAAATCACATTAATGTTGTATTTTTAATGATAGCTACATTATCATGAACTTGCTCAATGCAACATGATATTCCTCTGTGATACAAGAAGCACACATGCCTAAAATGCCCCAAAATATGGTCCTCATTGCGTTGGATAAAAACATACAATTGTGACACACATCTTGATATGGTCCTCATTGTGATGGATAAAAACACCAACCTCTCCAATAGGCAGCATATTTCCTCTGGCAGACAAATGCACACAAACCTGTCTCACACAACGTAATATGATCCTCAGTTTAACCTATAAAGTGCACATAGGAGCATAATCCCCATATATATAGGAGCAATTGCAAAGCATAAAGGAGCACAATGTTGTGACACACAATATGAAGTTGTTTTTAGTGTCCTGAACAGATGTTCATATGATTGATACACTTATAAAGTTGTGGCAGGGTCTATAATATGTTACAAATCTCAACACAATTCTGTAACATGCGCCATGATGTGCCCTTTTTTGCATTACATAAAAGCTTACACGCTATACACATGGTCACATGAATTGCCTACCACAATGTAGTCGTCATTCTGATGGATAACAACACTGTTGTGTTTTTGTTTTAGAGTGCAGTGTAATAGCACACCGAGTTAAAAACATGCAGTGTGATGCTGTAATGAGTTTGATGGACTACAGTTCTTAAACAATTCATATTTATTGACACCAGGGAGGACCAGTCTCTCACTGGAATGCAGTCTTAATGAGGAACAGGTCTGTTTCTATGAAGTATCTTAAGGCAGCCTTATGATGCTAGGCAAGCAAATCACATATTCTCTGCAATGAATTACAAATGAAGAGGTAAATCAACATGCAGTTTTAGTGCACTGCATGATATTGCCCCACTGGTGATGGTTAAGCATGCACATCTTTGTAAAACACTGTATGAGATTGTCTTTTGATATACATAGATATTGTCTCATATTACTAACAGACAGCATGATGTGCTCCTTAATGTGATGTATTAAGGCAAACAATCGTGTAACACTTCAAGGCATCTAGTGATCATTGCACTTAATAAACCCAAATTAATTTATAACATACAATGTAGTATAATTCTATTTTTGATGGAAATAATTTCATTCTTGGTAACAATAGTTTAGATAATAGCACAACTCTGCAACAGGCCTAGTGGTGTCGTCCTCGCAGTGCTAGGAAAAAGCTCAGATATGTAACACACAGTATCATACGGTCCTCGTTGCGATGGATAAAAACAAGCAATTGTGATGCACACCAACACTTGATTCAAAGTATAATAGTAGCTCACTTATATAACACCCCAAAACACCCGTAACATTCCAAGCTATGGTCATTGTGCAGGGTATGAGCAAAGCACTGGAAAGATTGTGATTGTGACCCTGCTGTGATTCATGTAGACAAACAGCTTCATACCCTTTAATCATTGGCTCTATTCCCAACACCAAGTGCTTCGTTTATTATCATCATTTTGGATACAGAGCAAGCTGCTTTTTAATTCACAAAGGTTGTCTTGTTGACTGTTAGCTTATAGCTAAGGAGGATGTATTTCAAGGAGTAGCCTTCATTTTCTTCTGAGAATTCCATTTTCCTTTGAACACGTTTACATGCTTACATTTCTGGAAATATTACAAAGCAAGTAGAAGTAATAACATTTGAAAAACATTTTCCCCTGTCAAGTAATCCCTTCACCTATGCCATCTCCAATTTTTAGTCTGATTCCTTTCACTTTCCATCCTGGAAACAGATTTAATCCGGCACTTGTTAGAAGTGAATCTCAGATTGTTCCCTGGGTGGGAATAGGCTCAAGAATTGTTTGTGGACAGTTACAAAGGAACACATTTGGAGGCACACAAATACTTTACAGAGCAACAAAGCCCTATGAAGATCACTATCCACACACAAAAAATGTTTGCTCACATTCAATAGTCATCTTTTTCCAAGTGTACATATGTACTTGTGCACATTAGCCTCTGTGCTTTTTTGTGATTGATTGTTCGATGGATGATGCATGTCCTATGGACCAGGCTGTATAGGGCCGTCATTGTGAGTGATAAGTGCACGCATTTCCAAGGTACAATACAATATACTTTTTTTTAGTTACTCAAGTCATACACTTTATTAATACACAGCATAATATTATAGATGCTTTCTGTTAAAGGAATAAGTGATAACAATAATTCACATTAATGTGGTACTTTCAATGATGGCTAAATTAACATGAACTTGTTCAATACAATTTGATGTTACTCCGTGATGGAAGAAGCACACGTGTCTAAAATGCACCAAAATGTGTCCTCATTGTGTTTGATAAAAATACACAGTTGTGACACACATCTTGATATGGTCCTCATTGCAATGGATAAAAGCACTAACCTCTGTAATAGGCAGCATAATATTTCCTGTGGCAGATAAAGGCACACAACATTAACCCTTGGGATTTTTTGTGATGTAGATAAATTCATGTCCTATGAACCAGGTCTGCATAGAGTCGTCAGTGTGATGGAAAAGTGCATTCATTTCCAAGATGAAATACAATATAGTTTTTTGAGTTACCTAAGATCATACACACTACAACTAAACAGCATATTGTTAAACCATCTTACTGTTAAAGGAGCTTTCTGTTCAAGGAATATGCGAAAACACAAAATCACATTAATGTTGTATTTTTAATGATAGCTACATTATCATGAACTTGCTCAATGCAACATGATATTGCTCTGTGATACAAGAAGCACACATGCCTAAAATGCCCCAAAATATGGTCCTCATTGCGTTGGATAAAAACATACAATTGTGACACACATCTTGATATGGTCCTCATTGTGATGGATAAAAACACCAACCTCTCCAATAGGCAGCATATTTCCTCTGGCAGACAAATGCACACAAACCTGTCTCACACAATGTAATATGATCCTCAGTTTAACCTATAAAGTGCACATAGGAGCATAATCCCCATATATATAGGAGCAATTGCAAAGCATAAAGGAGCACAATGTTGTGACACACAATATGAAGTTGTTTTTAGTGTCCTGAACAGATGTTCATATGATTGATACACTTATAAAGTTGTGGCAGGGTCTATAATATGTTAAAAATCTCAACACAATTCTGTAACATGCGCCATGATGTGCCCTTTTTTGCATTACATAAAAGCTTACACGCTATACACATGGTCACATGAATTGCCTACCACAATGTAGTCGTCATTCTGATGGATAACAACACTGTTGTGTTTTTGTTTTAGAGTGCAGTGTAATAGCACACCGAGTTAAAAACATGCAGTGTGATGCTGTAATGAGTTTGATGGACTACAGTTCTTAAACAATTCATATTTATTGACACTAGGGAGGACCAGTCTCTCACTGGAATGCAGTCTTAATGAGGAACAGGTCTGTTTCTATAAAGTATCTTAAGGCAGCCTTGTGATGCTAGGCAAGCACATCACATATTCTCTGCAATGAATTACAAATGAAGAGGTAAATCAACATGCAGTTTTAGTGCACTGCATGATATTGCCCCACTGGTGATGGTTAAGCATGCACATCTTTGTAAAACTCTGTATGAGATTGTCTTTTGTTATACATAGATATTGTCTCATATTACTAACAGACAGCATGATGTGCTCCTTAATGTGATGTATCAAGGCAAACAATCGTGTAACACTTCAAGGCATCTAGTGATCATTGCACTTAATAAACCCAAATTAATTTATAACATACAATGTAGTATAATTCTATTTGTGATGGAAATAATTTCATTCTTGGTAACAATAGCTTAGATATTAGCACAACTTTTCAACAGACCTAGTGGGGTGGTCCTCACAGTGATATACAAAAGCTCAGATATAAAACACACATCATGTAGTCCTCGTTGTGATGGATACAAACAAACAATTGTGATGCACACCAAGACTCAATTCAAAGTATAATAGTAGCTCACTTATATAAAACCCCAAAACACATATAACACTCCAAGCTATGGTCATTGTGCAGGGTATGAGCAAACCACTGGAAAGACTGTGATTGTTACCCTGCTGTGATTCATATAGACAAACACCTTTTATACTCCTTTATCATTTACTGGAGAAGCGTGGCTCAATGGTTAGAGCGGCAGACCCTGATGCAGAGGTCTGGCCCGGCACCAGGGTTCAATTCCCGCCTCGGCGGTTCTTGGACTCCATTTCCCCGGACCTGATAATTCTTGCCTCGGTGCCTAGTCTAATCATGGGTCCCACTCTGTGACTCTGGGCAATAGCTTGCTTAATCTCCACAACAGCCCCAGCAGCGCTTGGATGCCTGGCTTCACCTTGGGGGTGCCCAGGAGTAGACATTTCACAGGAATGCCGGGATGGGTTCCACAGCGGTATGAATACAGCGCTATGAGGCCTCTGGGTAGGAGTGTGCTATATAAATACTATACATTTACTCAATTCACTACACCAAGTGCTACATTTATTATAATTTTGTATTACATGAGCAAGCTGCTTTTCAATTCACAAAGGTTGCCTCGGGGACAGTTAGCATACAGCTACAGAGGATGTATTTCAAGGGGTAGTCTTCATTTTCTTTTGAGAATTCCATTTTCCCTTGAACAAGTTTGCATGCTTAGATTTTGGGAAATATTCTGAAGCAAGTAGAAGTAATAACATTTTAAAAACATTTTCCCCTATGGAATAATCTCTTCATCTATGCTATTTCCAATTTTTAGTCTGATTGCCTCCACTTCCAACCCTGGAAACAGATTTAATCTGGCACGTGTTAGGAGTGAATATCAGATTGTTCCCTGGGTTGGAATGGGCTGAAGAAATGTTTGTGGACAGTTACAAAGTAGCACATTTGCAGGCACACAAATACTTTGCAGAACAACAAGGCCCTCTGAAATTCACTAACCCCACACACAGAAGTATTTACTCACATTCACTAGTCATCTTTTTGCAAGTGTAAATTTATACCGGTGCACATTAGCACCTGTGCTTTTTTATGATGGTCGATTGGCTGGATGGTGCATGTCCTAGGGACCAGGCCTGTATAGAGCCCTCATTGTGATGGATGAGTGCACACATTTCCAAGATACAATACAATATAGATTCTTTTAGTTACTTAAGATCATACACATTACTAATACACAGCATAATGTCATAGGAGTTTTCTGTTAAAGGAATATGTGATAACACTAATTCACATTAATGTCGTACTTTTAATGATGGCTAAATTAACATGAACTTGTTCAATTCAACATGATGTGACTGTGTGATAGAAGAAGCCCACTTGTCTAAACTGCACAAAAATGTGTCAAAAACACACAGTTGTTATACACATCTTGATACAGTCCTCATTGTGATGGATAAAAACGCTTTACTAATACCCAACATAATGTTAAAGAAGCTTACTGTTAATGGAGCTTACTGTTAAAGGAATGTGCAATAAAACTAAATCACAATAATGTAGTACTTCTAATTAAGCTACATTAACATGAACTTGTTCAATATCACATGGTGTGACTCTGTGATAGCAGAAGCACACATGTCTAAAATGAACCAAAGTGTGGTCCTCATTGTGTTGGATAAAAACACACAATTATGACACACATCTTGATACAGTCTTCATTGTGATAGATAAAAACGCCAACCTCTGTAATAGGCACCACAATATTACTTGTGGCAGATGAAGGTACACAAACCTGTCTCACACAATTTAACATGGTCCTCAGTGTGACCTATAAGTGCACATAGGAGCATAAGCCACCTTTATATAGGAGCAATTGTAAAGCATAAAAGAGCACCTTCTTGTGATACACAAAATATGAAATGGTTTTCAGTGTCCAGAAGAAAGGTTCATATGCTTGATACACATGTAAAGTTGTGGCAGTGTCTACTACATGTTAGAAACACAAAAGAAAACTGTAACATATGCTTTGCTATGCTCCTTTTTGCAATGTATAAAACCTCACAATTTACACACATGGTCATCTGAATTGCATACCACAATGTAGTCCTCATTTTGATGGATAAAAACACGCAAGAGTTTTTTTTCATCAGAGTGTGGTGTAATATAACAGAGAGTTAAATCATGCACTGTGATGTCGTTATGAGTTTGATGGACTAAAAGTCTTAAACAAATCATATTTAGTGACACCAGATAGGACGGACCAATCTCACATGAATACAGTTGTAATGAGGAATTGGTCTATGTCTATTAAGAATGCTACGGTAGCCTTGTTATTGTATGCCAGCACATCACAAAGTCTCTGCGATTAATTACAAATGAAGAAATAAACCAACATGCAGCTGTAGTGCACTGCATGATATTGCCCTCCTGGTGATATTTAAAACATGCACATCCATGTAAAACTATGTGAAATTACCTTCTATGATAAATAGACAATCTCTCATGTAGTAACAGATAGCATGATGTGCTCCTTAATGTGATGTATCAAAACAAGCGATCTTGAAACATGTCATGGCATCTAGTGCTCATTGCACTTGATAAACCCAAATTAATTTGTTACATACAATGAGATATATTCCTATTTGTTATGGAAAGAAGTTAATTCTTGGTAACAGTACTTTAGGTACTAGCACAATTTTGCAACAGACCTAGTGGGGTGGTCATCACAGTGATAGGAAAAAGCTCAGTTGTGTAACACACAACATCATGTGGTCCTCATTATGATGGATAAAATCAAACTGCTGTGATGCACACCATGACTTGATCCAAAGTATGATAATAGTAGCTCACATATATAACATACCAACACACCTGTAAAAATCAAAGCTATGGTCATTTTACAGAGCAGGAGAAAACCACTGGCAAGATTGTGATTGTGACCCTGCTGGTTCTTTTTTTTTTTAAGGTTTTCAAAGAAAGTTTTATTCGTCTGACGCGTTTCAACCAAACTGGTCTTTCTCAAAGCCAATACATACTTGGTGATTATACCATATCACCTATAAACACCAAGCTCACATATGAGTAAACATAGTGAAAAGACTTTGTTGGACCTTGTACGATGCCTAGAACCTTTGGAAGAAAGCCTGGCATTAATAGGTTTAGGCAGCGTAAATAAATTAACACAAGTGAATGATTTACCTTATGCTTTCACATGATCACAAAATATATAGGGTCATCAAAAATATATATAAATATTTATCTTAATAACAGATAAACATGTAAGTTCTACTAAGTTTCTAAACTTGCATAATTAATGAAAAGCACATACTCGACACGGGTACATTGAGAAACGCCACCCGAAAATAACAAATCCAATGCCTGTCATCTCGGCACACCATGCGCAGCCGCCACGCCGCCCCGCAACCATGACCCTGCTGTGATTCATGATGCTTTTTCAATAAAGGATTTAATAGCGCACACTGTTGCAATATGAAATGTGATATAATCATTTTAATGGACTAAACTATCAAAAACAACTCCTGCTTATCAGCACCTAAGAGGAACAATCTCTGTCAGGAGTGCACTCAGAATTGGATACAGTTCTGCCTCTATCAAGCATCGTAAGGCAGCCTTATGAAATTTTTGTGCAGTGTAATGCCGGCGGTGGGGATTGCGAGTCTTTCAATGAAGGGCTCAGCTCCTTCAATTATGTATAAGTTCCCGATCGAGTTCCTCCTCTGCTGCATCATCTCTCCCTGGTATGCCAACAATGCGGAAGTCATTGAAATACTTGTGTTCCCCGCCACTGGCATTACACTGCACAAAAATGTCAATGCATCACGGTTTCTGCCAGAAATCATTTGCTTCACATATTATTATTATTATTATTAATGATATTTCTAAAGCGTGAAAAAAGGCCCATGGGCGTCTTGGCGCTAAGATATCTGTAATATTTAACCTGAGAGGGGGGAGCTGAGTCTAGTGATTAAAGAGCCAGGTCTTAAGTTGCTTACGAAAGGACCAGAGGGAAGGACTGGCTTTAATCAAATGGGGCAGCGTGTTCCACAATTTTGGAGCTGACACCAGGAATCTTCTGTCACCCCAGAAACAGTTTTGGTCCGAGGAACCACAAGATCAATTAGACTTGAAGAACGTAGTGTTCTGGACGGACAATAGGGAATCAGATTTTGGACAAGATATGCTGGTCCCATATTATGCAAGGCCTTGTACACAATACAGAGAGTTTTGAATTTTATTCTGTTTCTGATGGGTAACCAGTGTAACTCTCTGATTGTGTCCGAGGCGGATTGATATTTGGGAATTTTTCCCAGTAGCCTGGCAGCTGAGTTTTGTATAATTTGCATTTTGTTTAAAACTCCTTCTTGTGCATTGAGGAATAAAGCGTTGCAGTAATCCAAGGTGGACAATACAAGGGAAGTAACCAGGGTTTTACCAGCTGTATCAGGAAGAAAGGGGAGGATTTTTTTGATGAGTCTTAGTTTGTGGAAGGCTGAGGAGGTGATCTGGTTAGCGTGTGGATGGAAAATGAGGCGGTTATCAAAAATGACTCCCAGGTTCCTCACCTTACTGACAGGCTCGGGAGGCGAGCCTAATGAGGATGGCCACCAATTGGATGACCATTCCGGAGTCAGCGGTCCGAAGATGACTACTTCTGTCTTGTCGGAATTTAATTTTAGGCAATTGGAAGCCATCCAGCTCCCAATTGCTACCATGCCTGATTTAAGATCTTCCGCTATTTTATGGCCGTTGTTCTTAATGGCAAGGACCAACTGTGTGTCATCTGCATAGGTAGTAAGGCTCATCCCATGTGCACGAATAACATTGGCTAAGTCCGACACATAGATGTTGAAAAGTGTCGGACTTAGGGATGAGCCTTGAGGTACTCCACATGGCAGGGACAAGGTGGAAGAGTGAAAGGGTCCCATTGTGACCACCTGGGTTCTATTGGCCAGAAAAGAGGCCAGAAGTTTACTGGCATTTTCCTGGACACCCATGTTTTCAACACGGTCGATCAACGTAGCATGATCGACCGTGTCGAAGGCTGCCGATAAATCAAGCAGTGTCAAGACTGCTGTACCCCCAGCATCGCGGGTGGATCTAATATCATCCGCCGCTTTGATCAGAGCCGTCTCCGTTCCATGGAATTGGCGGAAGCCAAACTGGGATTCATCAAGTAAATTATGTTGCTCTAAGAACGCGGAGAGTTGTTGATTCAGAGCTTTTTCAGCTTTTTTAGCCAGTACTGGTAGGCTGGCAATAGGTCGATAGCTCTTAGGTTCTTCCATGTCGAGATGTGGCTTCTTTAAGAGTGGTTTAATGAGGTTTTTTTTTAGAATATCAGGGTAAGTGCCTGTACTAAACACTGCGTTGCAGATAGAGGTGATGGCAGAAAGAACCGTTTTAATAACAGGTAGCAGTACTTTAAATGGACAGGGGTCAAGAGCAGAACCTGATCTAATGGTGGATATAATATCAGCAATCTGGGAACTAGAAATTTCTGCGAACTGAGAGAGGATGGGTCCAGTATGGGCGGCGGTCGACAAGTTGGGAGGGAGTTTGGTGTTACTAGCAAAGGCAGAATAGATGTCGTTGACTTTACTAAAGAAGAAGCTGGCTATGGCGTCACATAGGGGTTGTGAGGGAGGTGGAGTCAGGTTTGTGGAGTATCCTGCTAGCTGCTTAGTAGTTTCGTACAGAGCTTTATTGGAGTTTTTGGCCATTTCGATTCTAACGCTAAAGAATTTTTTCTTGGCCTCATTAATCATAGTTTTATATTTGGCTACCGTTTCTTTATACTTAATTTTGGCTTCTACAGAGTAGTCTTTCCTCCAGTGCCTCTCCTTATTCCTACACTGTTGTTTTTGTTCTCTTAAGGCCTCCGAATACCAGGGGGCCGACGGGGTAGATCTATTGCGAGACCGTTGTTTAACCGGGGCCAGGGAGGATGCCGCCGAGCCCACCCACTCATAGAATTGGGAGGTGGCGGTGTTAGGGTCGGTTGATAGAGGGGGAGTGGATTTAGTTAAGAGAGTTTTCAGGCTGGAACTATCAATGTCATTCCACGCCTGGAAGGACTGTTGAGAGTTGGATGGTAGTGTGGAGGCTCCAATGTCTTGAATGGTTAGTGACGCCATGATGGCATGGTGGTCTGACCAAGTAACTGGAAGGATTTGAGAGACTTGTAAATCCTGTGAGTTGGTAAAAATGCCATCCAATATATGGCCCCCATCATGTGTGGATGATTTGACCAACAATGGGAGACCAAAGGTGGTCATATCTCCTAGAAGCGCAGCAGTATCTTTGTCCTCTGTTTTGTCAAAATGAAAGTTAAAATCACTGAGGACAGTGAGGGAACTATCAAGGGCTGAAGATTCCAGAATGGACCTGAGGTTGGAAATGAATCCGGTCCTTGATCCTGGTGGACGATACAAAAGGATCCCATTAAAGTTATGGGAGGGAGTCAGTTTGATAGAAAATTGCAGAGCTTCACAGGATGGTAGTGAGATCATGTTGGTTCTGGCGATAAAAGTGTCGCGTAAAATGACGGCAATCCCACCACCTTTCTTGCGTTGTCTGTCCAGTCTATGGATGGAAAAGCCTTTTGGAGCTGCAATCACTATATCTGGATCGGACGAACTATCCATCCAAGTTTCTGTCATAAATAGTAAGTCTAAACTATTGTCCTCCATCAGGTCGGCTACGTCCTGTCGGTGTTTCCCGAGCGAGCGGACATTAATAAGGGCAAGTGAAAAAGATTTGGGTGATTTATACTTGGTGGTGGGGGGAGGATTTAGATAAAGGGGTATCTGTGATTTACAACAGGGACAGAGTACATAGGATGTACATAGTACATGAGGAGAGGAACCATGTGGGTCCCCCATGAGAACCTTTCACATAGCTACAGCTTGAAAGCCATTAACAAGTCCCCCCTGTCATCATCTAATTATTTTGAAGCGTGAATATCATATTGAAGCACCAGCAACCGCCGCAGTCATTTCTGGACACAACTAGAGAAAAAGGACCACACCCCTTGAGTTCATAAGGCATCATCACCCGTGAGAATTCCCTCACCTCAAATGTGAATGACCAAGTCCTGGTCCTGAGGAGAACCCTGAAATCAAATAGGGTTCTGAAATGTGTCGACCCCACCCAGCCAGCAATAATCACCACCAATCAACCGACCCATACCGAGTACAAACAGGACATTTAGGCCTGGTGTAACTGTTTAACTGCTTCGCTGGTTATGGCAGGTGTATGTAGTGAAACACATAACTGAATTGTACCGCCATTGTTCTTTATGTTAAAATAAGGACTGGTCTATTGTTTTGTCATGTTTGGTCATTTCCTAAGTATTTGTTATATGTCCAAAGTACTGTCACCATTGTGTTGTTGATATATGTTGGTACTAATTGTTCTTCTTTAAGACATGAAAGAAATATCCATCTTGTTTGTTCCACAAATAAATGAACAAATAACAAGTGTAAGGAAAACAATATAACTACTTGAGAATCTAAGGTGGTTATTTATGAATGTATTTATTCAAAAACGTACGTCCAGACCTTTTTCTTGTTTCCAACTTTCTAAAAAGTGGCATTTTTAAAATTGAGGATTGAAATATGAATTTACCATTCAAGATGGTTTTAAATTACTCTGATACCATTCATGACTTTCCTACCTGCTCCCAATAAAAAATTAACACCTATTAAATGTAATAAGGTAACCAATGGTATGCTATGAAAGAGGCAGGCCTTGCAATAGTGACTACCAGGACAGGTCAGATTAAAAACTACATGTCCAACTTTTTTAAGTAAACTGCACCTTGCCCTATATGCTTTTGAGGGCCTACCCTATAGGTGACTTATATGTACTCAACAGAATGGTTTACGCTTGGTAAAAGGTTTAGTTTGGCAGGTGGAAATGGCAGTTTAAAATTGCACCCACAAGCTGCACTGGCAGACCAGGGACAGGTTAAAAAAAGTCTACTTAAGTGGGTGGCTCAAAAAGTGCTGTAGGGACACTAATAGCATTTAATTTACAGGCCGTGGGTGTACATGCAATATTACTTTACTAGGTACTTGCAAATAAATTAAATGTGACAATGGGGTCTGTAGCCCAATTTTATCATGTTTTAGGGAATGTGAACAAGCAGTTTAGCACTGGTTAGCAGTCCTAAGGCCAACAAAAGCAAATTCAGAAATATAGTGGGGGTGAAGGCAATCAGCTTTGGGGACGACCACCCTAAGGCTGACTGGTCTAACAAGCATTGACTTGTAACACACTCCATAATATTTTTCTCCTGGTGATGTTTAAAGCATGCACAACCCTGCAATACACAGTATGAAAATGTCCTCTGTGATGAATAGGCACCCGCTCATATTACTAACAAACACCATGATGTGGCCCTCAATGTGATGTATCAAAGAACAAAATCTTGTAGCATGCCATATTATCTGTTTCTCAGTGTGAATGGTAAAACCACATGCAATTGTAATATAACAGGTGATATAGTCCTTATTGAATAGAAAAGAAATTCATGCTTGATAACAGTAGCTTTGATAACAGCACACATTTGCATCAGACCTAATGGTGAGGTAATTGCTATGAGAATAGGGTCAGATGTTTAACACCCAATATCATATGGTCCTCGTTGTGATGGATAACAGATCACACTTTTTTGACACACACTAAGATATGATCCATATGATGGCAATAGAAGCACAGACATATCAGGCACCTAAACATGTGTAAAACTCATAGCTACAGAAAGGCAAACACCTATGTATCCCCATTTTAAAGATCAAAATAGGTTCAGCTCTACTCTTGCCTTCCAGGTCTTATCTGAGCGACCTCAAGTTCTTATGTTGAAGTTGACGTTTAACCAGCTTTTCACAATTTATGGACAGAATTTACTTACAAATTGTCAGATGCCATAATTAGAGTTGGATGAATGGGATACACCTTCACAAACGAGATGGAGATCCCGTCTGCAGTTTTACAAGGGCTACAATGCCTAATCCGGGTCCTACATTTTTTACCACTTTAAGAATATAGCACATGTGGCTGGAAACTGGAAAACAGCTCTTCACTTCGCAAATGTTCAAAATACCAACTGAATTGAGGATGCAGAACTACACAAATTCAAAGAGAAACACAGTGAAAAGATGGATATTTTAGCAGTTAGGAACTATTTTTTAAAGGTATTGTCTAAATAATACACTATTTGAAATCCAGTATGGTCAGTTAAATATACGCTGGATGAAATAAGAAAGCAGTGTTTGCTAAATGCATATGTATTCTGTAATAAATTGTCAGTCACATACGAAAGGGATCCAAATTAAGGCTGTTTTTTTGACAAATATATACTGTACCAAATAGGAAGACACTATATGTAAAATATAATCTGGTCCTCATAAACAGCCTTATATAAAAACACACACCGGTCCTCGTAAAGCTGTTTGCTGTCTTTATGTAGTGTGTAAAAATGGTCTTCATAACTCTTGGATACGGGACATATGCGGTCCTCATAAGGGGGTTATGTCAGAAAGTCTCAAAACTTTTCCCATAATCGTTTTTTAAAATCTGATATAACTTTCATACTGTCATTATAGTATAAACATAAAATGTATGATCATTTTGATTCTCTGATGATCAGAAAGGGTGGCCCTCATGATGTAGGTTTTTTTACTGGTCTTCATAGAGGTGTGTGTGTGTGTGTGTGTGTGTGTGTGTGTGTGTGTGTGTGTGTGTGTGTGTGTGTGTGTGTGTGTGTGTGTGTGTGTGTGTGTGTGTGTGTGTGTGTGTGTGTGTGTGTGTGTGTGTGTGTGTGTGTGTGTGTGTGTGTGTGTGTGTGTGTGTGTGTGTGTGTGTGTGTGTGTGTGTGTGTGTGTGTGTGTGTGTGTGTGTGTGTGTGTGTGTGTGTGTGTGTGTGTGTGTGTGTGTGTGTGTGTGTGTGTGTGTGTGTGTGTGTGTGTGTGTGTGTGTGTGTGTGTGTGTGTGTGTGTGTGTGTGTGTGTGTGTGTGTATATATATATATATATATATATATATATATATATATGCGCAAGTGCAGCTCTCTCCCCCAGACAGCGCAGCAGCCGCCACAGCAGTGAAAGGAAAGAACCACGCCACTCCAACGTCCGTTGTGGGTTAAAACGATTTATTTCGCGTATTAGGCCACCAGATCTTACGCGTTTCGGGCGTCCGCCCTTGTTCACAGATCAGTTGTCAGTGAGTTTTACATGGCTTAAATACAAACAGTTTTTCCCGGGCATTTTTTTCTTTGCAATCACGTGATAAAGTGATATAAAAGACACACTACATATCTTAGGCTCAGGTGGTCTGTTTTCTAATACAAAGCAAATATAAATGAATTGTCAGATAAAATAACTGCTTAAATGCACTTATTAAAATCACAATCAGATTATAATTCATTCTATAATAAAAGAATAAATAACAGTAGTTTATAAAAATCTATATACACTTTTATAAAACACATGTAAACTGAGACTTTTGTGCAAACATCGCGATTTTTTTAAAAATATCCACGAATTATTTACATGGTAGTGAAAAATGGCATGTTGTAAACAGAAAAGAGAAAAATGACAATTCATTAAACTCAAATGCCAATATTTATATACCCATAAGGTCTCAAAGTAAACAGACAGAGTGTCTGTTTATTATTATATCAGCATAAATGCGATTCACTGATTGTGATTGTGATTATATATTTAATTCAAAGATGATAGATTTGGCATCGTAAGATTTATTCAAAATGAATGACCACCTAAAATTACGCCCCATAGGTCTGTGTCAGAATGTAAAGTGCAAAAGAAGAGAGGGGAAAAAAATGGGAGTGTGTGTGCTACCCCAAGGGGAAAGAATGAAGCAAAGGGGAAGAAAAACTTATTTTTTTCATATATAACAAGTATATATATATAGGAAGACACTATATGTAAAATATAATCTGGTCCTCATAAACAGCCTTATATAAAAACACACACCGGTCCTCGTAAAGCTGTTTGCTGTCTTTATGTAGTGTGTAAAAATGGTCTTCATAACTCTTGGATACGGGACATATGCGGTCCTCATAAGGGGGTTATGTCAGAAAGTCTCAAAACTTTTCCCATAATCGTTTTTTAAAATCTGATATAACTTTCATACTGTCATTATAGTATAAACATAAAATGTATGATCATTTTGATTCTCTGATGATCAGAAAGGGTGGCCCTCATGATGTAGGTTTTTTTACTGGTCTTCATAGAGGTGTGTGTGTGTGTGTGTGTGTGTGTGTGTGTGTGTGTGTGTGTGTGTGTGTGTGTGTGTGTGTGTGTGTGTGTGTGTGTGTGTGTGTGTGTGTGTGTGTGTGTGTGTGTGTGTGTGTGTGTGTGTGTGTGTGTGTGTGTGTGTGTGTGTGTGTGTGTGTGTGTGTGTGTGTGTGTGTGTGTGTGTGTGTGTGTGTGTGTGTGTGTGTGTGTGTGTGTGTGTGTGTGTGTGTGTGTGTGTGTGTGTGTGTGTGTGTGTGTGTGTGTGTGTGTGTGTGTGTGTGTGTGTGTGTGTGTGTATATATATATATATATATATATATATATATATATATATATATATATATATCCTTGTGGGGACTTGGGTGTGATAACACACTCACGCTGTGGGGACTTGAGTCCCAAGTCCCCACAAGGCAATGTCTTCTAAATGATAAAAAATGGCTTAAGTAACATCTGTGTCAATTTTTACAACTTTTAAAAAAACTGCCTTGTGGGGACCTGTGTTACATCAAGTGTGTTTATATTTGTGCTCAGCTCTGCCCCCGTAGACCGGTGATGGTATTGCAGTCTTAAACACACTTTGCATTTTAAACACACTTGCTCACCAGAATCTCATGCTAGCAGCACAAGGGACAGACGTTTCAAAGGGAAAGCTGCACAGTCCTGTAATTATTCAAATATTTTCATGAAAATTAACCTTTCTATTTATTAAAATTATTTTTTTATTTGCATGAAGCTATTTTAATTTAGTGTCTGAAAATAGTTTGTGGTATTATAAATAAAGCTAAAAGCAATTAGGTTAAATTTCTAAGCCCAAAATACTTCACAATTGCCTTTTGATCTGAAGCTGCAATTAAATAATGATGGTGCATTGCACTGCAATAGGATATAAACTGATGTCATCGTTTTTTGCCCATAACCTTGCGTCATCAATGCCTATTGTTGCATTTCAATGCTTGTATCAGGAATTCAGAGTTTTTATGTTGCTTTGCCTTTGTTCACATACTAATATGCACTATGGAATATGTTCTTTTAGATAATGGCTAGAGGTGTGTGAGTGAATAGTTATATTGCGCTATGGGCTACGTTCTTGCATACAGTGAACGGAAGCAATGTCATGCCCGCAGCATGGGGAAGAATATATATTAACAGACAAGGGATGTCTTATAAAATTAGTGACTTATTAAAAGATATATTCGAATATCACAATAATATTTATTTTAAGTGATTTAAAGAGCAGAACAATATGCAGAGAATAGAGCAAGCACCAGAAATTTGTGACAAGGGAAAGTGTGGGATGCGCGAATTACCATTGTGCCAAGTTGTTTGATACCTTTGCAGTAGGTCAGAGCACCCGACCATCTTTTTTAGGACTACAGAGTTAAGCAGAATCTTTGAATTTCTGCCTTTACAAGTATTATGTTAGAATTGTGACAATTATGGAATTCTGGAATTCTTTTGTAGGAACTGATTTGATTACATGATGTTGATTGGCAGAGTATGCCACATGTATGTTGAGCCAGACTTAAAAAATGCACTGCTTGGTCATGATGACATATTCATACAAAGACACCAAGCCATAGTCATAGCCGCACTTTGCACTTAAATACACTTTGCTCAACAGAAACACATATTAGCAGCATAAAAACAGACTAAAACAGACTTTTCAAAGTAAAAGCTGCATAGCACTATGTTTATCAAAGTATTTTTCATTCAAACGAACCTTTTCTCTATTTATAAAATTAAACCTTTATTGACATGAAGCTTTTGAATTTTGACATTTTGGGTCTATATGCTGTTGGTGGTTTGATAACATTGCTAAAAGCAATTGTGGTCAGTTTTGAAACCCAGAATACTTCACTGTTGACATTGTATCCTTATTTGCAAATAAAAAATGATGGTGCAATAGAATGCTATACAAATAAACTGATTTGATTGTTTTTGGCAAGAAAAATTAGAGGCTTCAATGCCTATTGTTACATTTTGTTGCTAGTACTTACCAGCAAAACAAAGTCGTTCTATTGCTTTGCCTTTGTTTAAATATTAATAAGCAATGTGGAATACATGTTTTATGATGGCTAGATGAGTAAGAGACTAGCAGTATTTTGCGGTAATGGCTACATTCTCACAGGTAGCGAACTGAAGTAACGTTATGCCCACAGCATGGGGAAGTATATTTTTAAACGAAAAGGAAAGTTCTTCTATTAATAGTAAACTGCTTAGAAGATATATTCGTATATCGCCATTATATGTAATTATCATTTTAAAAACATTTGAACGGCTTAATGTAAAAACAGTTCCAAAGGTTTTCCAAGTTAACACAGTTTGTTGACATTCCCAAGTGTGGATGAAGAGCAATCGTAGCAAGAATTGACAAAGGCATAAGGTCTCACCTATGCAAGAGTTATTGGCTCTGCCAATGTGTGTTTAGTCATTTTCTACACCAGCATACTCCAAAGTAGAGTAAAGTGTGGAAGAATGAAGAGGCATAGAGTGACGTGGCATGAAGTAGCTTAGAGTGACGTGGAGTGGAGAGTGGTGCAGAGGGTTTTGGAATGGTATAGAGAGGAGTTAGATAGAGTGGTGTGTCATGGAGTTGAATGGAGTGGAGTGTTGTGGAATGTCACGGAGTGTTGTAGAGTAGAGTGCAGTAGAGTGGAGTGGTGCGGAGGGGGGGAGAGTGGAGTGGAGGATTGGGAAGTAACAGAGGGAGATGAGTGTTGTGGGGTTTTGTGGAGTGTTGTAGAGTGTCGTGGAATAGAGCGGTGTAGAATGGAGGAGTATAGACTGGAGAGTTCTGGAGTGGCATAGAGGTGAGAGGAGTATTGTGAAGTGTCGTAGAGTGGAGTGTTTTGGAGTAGAGTGGAGTGGAGCGGAGAGGCGCAGAGTGGAGTGAAGTGTTGTAGAGAAGAGTAGAATGGAGTATAGTGTTGTAAAGTGGAGCAAAGTGTCATGTAGAGGTGTAAAGTGTCAGAGTGGACAGAGTAGAGAAATGTGAAGTAAAGTATTGTACAGTGGCGTAGAGTGGAGCTAAGTGTCATAGCGTGGAGTAAAGTGTCATAGCGTGGAGTAAAGTGTCATAGCGTGGAGCAAAGTGTTGTAGCGTGGAGCAAAGTGTTGTAGAGTGGAGCAAAGTGTTGTAGAGTGGAGTAAAGTGTTGTAGAGTGGAGCCAAATGTCATAAAGTTTAGTAGAGTGGATCAGATGGAGCAGAGTGGAGTAAAGTGTTGTATCGAGGAGTAGAATGGGGTATAGTGTTGTTAAGTGGAGCGGAGTGGAGCAAAGTGTTGCAGAGAGGAATAAAGTGTCAGAGTGGAGAAGAGTGAAGCAATGTAAAGTAATGAGGACTAAAGTGGTGCAGAGTGGAATAAAGCATTGTAGAGAGGTGTAAAGTGTCATAGAGAGGAACAATTAAAGCATGAAGGTGTAATACAATGCAATACAATATAAACTGATTTTCTTGCTTTTGGCAAGTAACCTAGGGGCATCAAAGGCAATTGTTAGTTTAATGCTTATACCAAAAATGCAGGCCGTGGTATCGTTACTGCAGCTCTTTGCCCACAACTACTTACACATGTATTTGCCAGCGCTATCTGCTTTATTTATTTCTGTGTGCTCTGACCGCCGAATTGCATTTATTTCACGTTAGTCTGCCTGCGTTATCGTCATAGTTTCATATTTGTGTGTTCTGACCGCCGCTCTGCATTTCTTCCACGTGTATCTGCCAGCGCTATCTGCATTGTTTATTTTCAGCCTAATTCTTCCCAGCATTTGCGTTCTCCCCAAGCGCTATCGGCGCCCAGACCCCTCCGCCTCCATTTTGATGATTGTTGTCCTCCGTAGCAAGCCCGCCCCGCCTCCCAGCTGAGACGCCCTCCCACAGTCAACAAACAGCGCCCCAGCACCTGGAAGCGCCGTGACTCGATCTCCGCTTCCCAGCAGAGTGGTCGCTCCCCTGAGGCCGTGGTATCGTTACTGCAGCTCTTTGCCCACAACTACTTACACATTTATTTGCCAGCGCTATCTGCTTTATTTATTTCTGTGTGCTCTGACCGCCGAATTGCATTTATTTCACGTTAGTCTGCCTGCGTTATCGTCATAGTTTCATATTTGTGTGTTCTGACCGCCGCTCTGCATTTCTTCCACGTGTATCTGCCAGCGCTATCTGCATTGTTTATTTTCAGCCTAATTCTTCCCAGCATTTGCGTTCTCCCCAAGCGCTATCGGCGCCCAGACCCCTCCGCCTCCATTTTGATGATTGTTGTCCTCCGTAGCAAGCCCGCCCCGCCTCCCAGCTGAGACGCCCTCGCCCCTCCCCCCTCCACCCTCCATATATGACAGGAGTTCCCGCGCGCAGCGTTCACGCGCAGCGTACGCGCCCTATTCGCGCCGAAGGTGCGCCAAAGGTAAGCCCGTCTACGCCCGTCCGCGCCTGGACCGCGCCCAGCGCCAGACCCCCTGCCTCTCGCGCAGCCCAGCCCCCCCGCATTACCTACGATGCCGCCGCCCTCCTAGCCCTTAACACCGGGCGCGCCCCCAACTGCGTCCAAGCCGCTCCTGGACACACCCATGGACCTTTCTCATGCTACTCCTGCAAATTCAGCGGCACCAACAACATCTCCGCTACGACCACAACACAGATTCCCGACCCCAACCACCTACAATGCATCCTTCTCAACACCCGCTCGGTCCACAGGCACGCCATCGACCTATGGAACCTACTAGACACCATCTCTCCTGACGTCGCCTTCCTAACGGAAACATGGATGAACGCTTCCTCAGCCCCTGACATCACCACCGCTATCCCTGATGACTATAAGATCACACGCAAGGACCGCACCGACCATACAGGAGGAGGTATCGCTATCGTCCATAAAAAATCCATCCGCATCTCTACCAGCTCCGACGCCAACCTCGCTAACTCCGAACACCTTCACTTCCAGATCCACACCGACCCCAAGACAACTCTTAGAGGCACCCTCCTCTACAGACCACCAGGACCCCGCGCAAAATTCAGTGAAGACATCACGGACTTCATCACCCCACACGCGCTCCCCTCCAAAGACTACATCCTTCTGGGAGACCTCAACTTCCACCTTGAAAAGATCAACGACCGCAACTCCGCCACCCTCTTGGACAACCTCGCCAACCTCGGACTTAAACAACTGGTCACTTCCCCCACCCACATCGCAGGTCACACACTCGACCCCATCTTCACCTCCAGCAACCATGTCTCCTTCAGCCACACTACGAATCTCCTCTGGACTGACCACAGCTGCGTTCACTTCACCTACAACAAGCCGAAACCCATCATCCACTTCAAACCAACTCTACAAAGAAACTGGAACAAAATCACCACGGATCAGATCTCCACATCGCTCCTTCGAACCTCCCCAGCCCTCTCTTCTAACGCCAACGAAGCCGCCTCCAACCTCACCCTTTGGTTATCCAACACCGCCGACACCTTAGCACCACTGAAAAAACGTCAACACAAATCTGGCAACAAGAAGGCCTCATGGTTCAACGATGATCTCAAGAAGTCCAAGAAACTGTGCCGCTCCCTTGAAAAGGCCTGGAAAAAAGACCCATCCACCAGCAACAAGGACGCCTTCAAATGCGCCACCCGTACTCACCACCAACTGATCCGAAAAGCCAAGAAAACAGCATTCAAGGATCGACTTGACAACAACGCCCACAACAGCAAGGAGCTCTTCAACATCGTCAAGGAATTTTCCAACCCCTCGGCCAACTCCAACGACATCACCCCCTCTCAAACCCTCTGCGACTCCCTAGCCTCTTTTTTCCACAACAAGATTGCTGACATCCACAACAGCTTTGACAACCAACCCGGAAGCCAACCCACCCTACCATCTGCTGACCATCTTCCCCCCGTAAACACCCTTAACACCTGGAACCCAATCTCCACTGAGGACACCATCCGCCTGATGAACTCCATCCACTCTGGATCCCCCACAGACCCATGCCCTCACCACATCTTCAACAAAGCAGACTCAGTCATAGCTCCGCACCTCCGAGACGTCATCAACTGCTCCTTCAACTCCGCTACCTTCCCAGAAGACTGGAAACACGCTGAACTCACCGCCCTTCTGAAAAAACCAACAGCAGACCCCACCGAACTCAAAAACTACCGCCCCATCTCGCTTCTTCCATTCCCGGCCAAAGTCATCGAGAAAGCTGTCAACAACCAGCTCGCCGCCTTCCTCGAAGCCAACAAATCACTCGACCCCTCACAATCTGGTTTCCGCGCCAAACACAGCACTGAGACCGCCCTCATCGCAGCTACAGACGACATTCGAACTCTACTGGACAATGGAGACACAGTCGCCCTCATCCTCCTCGACCTCTCTGCAGCCTTCGACACAGTCTGCCACATCACCCTTCTACAACGCCTCAGAAACATCGGAATCCAAGGAAAAGCACTGGAATGGATCACCTCGTTCCTCACCGGAAGAACCCAGAGAGTCCGCCTCCCACCATTCAAGTCCGAGGCCTCTGAAATCATCTGCGGAGTACCTCAAGGATCCTCACTCAGTCCCACCCTCTTCAACGTATACATGAGCCCCCTCGCGGCCATCGCCCGCCAACACAACCTCAACATCATCTCCTACGCGGATGATACTCAACTGATCCTTTCTCTCACCAAGGACCCCAGCACCGCTAAAACTAACCTACACGAAGGAATGAAAGAAGTCGCCGAATGGATGAAACAAAGCCGTCTGAAACTGAACTCAGACAAAACAGAAGTCCTCATCCTAGGTACTTCCCCCTCAGCATGGGACGACTCCTGGTGGCCGGAAGCCCTCGGAAAAGCACCCATCCCGACGGACCATGCACGAAACCTTGGCGTCATCCTGGATTCCTCACTCTCAATGAACAGACAAGTCAGCGCCGTATCCTCTTCCTGCTTTAACATCCTTCGCATGCTCAGAAAAACATTTCGCTGGATCCCATCCGAAACAAGGAAAACAGTCACCCACGCTCTAGTCACGAGCCGACTGGACTACGGAAACACCCTCTACGCAGGTACCACCGCTAAACTCCAGAAGAAACTACAACGAATCCAAAACGCCTCAGCCAGGCTCATATTAGACATCCCACGCAACGAACACATCTCTGGCCACCTTAAAGACCTCCACTGGCTACCCGTCATTAAGAGGATCACTTTCCGACTGCTTACCCACGCACACAAATCACTCTACAACATCGGACCAGATTGCCTCAACTCTCGACTGTCCTTCTACACCCCCTCCCGCCAACTTCGCTCTTCCAGCCAAGCCTTCGCCACTGTACCTCGCATCAACAAGACCACCATGGGAGGCAGATCCTTTTCATACCTGGCTGCCAAAACATGGAACTCACTCCCCGCTCACCTTCGCCTCACCCAGAATCACCTAGCGTTCAGAAAGCAGCTTAAAACGTGGATATTTGACAAATAATCCTCCTCCCCTTCCTAAGCGCCTTGAAACCCTCTGGGTATGTAGTGCGCTATACAAATTTTATGACTTGACTTGACTTGACTTCTTTGAGATGATGGCTAGATGAGGGAGAGAATAGTGTTGTTTTGTGGTAAAGGCTACATTCTTTCAGGCAGCTAACTGAAGCAATGTTATGCCCACCTTGCAGTAGCCTCAAAGCACTTTGGATGAGATACACAGGGGGAGACAATTAGTGATGTCGTGAACCACCGCTTTAGCAACTAAAGCAGGTTTGGGGTTCTTTTTTGGCCTCCTATGTATGCAACTCTGCAGACAAAAGTTCATAATTAACTCGAAAAAGGAATATAAGATTAATAAAAGAGCAAGCAGGAGGACTGAAGAACGAAAAGTGCACAAATAGAAAAGAGAAAGATGGAAGAAATATTGAATGAAAGGAAGGGTGGAAGGATGGATGAATAAGTGGGTGAGTAGATGAGTGGGTGGGTAGCTAGATGAGTGGGTGAAAGGATGAGAAAAGGTATAGGTGGATGGGCAGGATGGCAGAATAAAAGGTTGGATGGATGGGTGAGTAAATGAATAGGTGGATGGATAGGTGAAAGGATAGCAGAGTTAATGGGTTGGATGGATGGATAGTTTGATGGACAGGTAAACAATGGGAAAGTAAAGTGATAGTAGGGTGTGTTAAAAGATTAAAGAATAGATGGCCGATTAGCTGGATGTGTGAATGGATGATGGATGGCAGAATGGAGGGGTGGATGGCAGACTGTATTAATGGCAGAGTGAATGGATGGATTATAATGAATGGATGGCAGAGTGGATGGATGGATGTAGATTAAATGATAGACGAAAGAATGAATGGATGACAGAATGCAAAGTTGAAATGGTGGATATCAGTGGGTGAATGGAAGGGTGAAAATGTGATATAAAGTGCTTGAATGGAAAAGTGCAGTTCATGCACACTGTTGTCTCCTGCACATTATTGTGTCTAAACTAATTTAATGCATGCATTGGATTCATGCACATAATGCCTTTATGCACATGTTCGCTGATGCACACACTGCTTTCTTTCATGGGTGCGCTCAGCCGTAAGCGCACTTTTTTTTATAGGCCACTGTTTTCTCCCACAAATGTACTTTATTCAGGCGCACAATTGTTTCATGAGAGCACATGTTTTGTGCTCACACTGTTCATGCACAAGCACTTCATAATAACAAATATTTTTCCTAGTCTCAGTGAGTTTTGGAACAAGCGCAACTTTCATTTACAAGCTGTTTTCATATCTATGCACCTTTCGTGCACTCACCAGGAACTGTACCTAAAAACTAGTGGATACCCTGGGAAAATAAACGTGGATCCCATCGTAAAAATCTGCTTTAAGTATTTGGAAAAGTCTTTATGTGGCCTGCGTCAGTTGATATTTCCGAAATGAAAGCATTATTAACAATGGTTTCAACAGCGCCACTGCCTTCAGCAGATGTGCTGCTAGGGAGCTGTTGTGTGTACACGCTGAGTTTACTCCTGAGTCCTCAATACAGAATATTTTATGAACACATGCCTTCCTAAGTGTAAACTTTACATCTAGGACAGAGATCTACTTCCTCGTACAAACGCACTGAGCAAACTGGACTTTTAGGAGTGAGAATGCAAGAAGGAAGGGGCTAATTAATGAGAGGAAGCCCCGGAGGCTCAAAGAATGCGTGCACACTAAAAATAAAGGCACAAAACAAGTATCCTCAGGACAGCTTTAGAAATCAGACTGCTGGGGAAGGCTCTCAGCTCTGCAAACCCTGGGGGTGGGGGCTGAAAGAGGCCTGACGGAGCCGGCAAAGTCAATATCTTTGTCATGCAGCGCTGAAGGAAGCTCCCCTTCACCACTCTTTCCCAGCCAAGAGCATGACAATAGAGGCTCTCTTGCGCTGCAGGGTCCACACCCAGCACACCTTCAGGGGGGAAGGGCTGCCAAGGAGAACGGGCAGTGAAGGGGCTCTTCACGAAGGAGGAAGGGAACACATCTGCAAAGGCAAAGAACACATTACTAACGCCAATGACACATACTATCCTGTTAGGAGTGAAAATGTGAACGGAACTCACATTCTCGGACCTTTAAACATTGTCATTTTTGCACCTTTAAGCGCTGGCTGGAAATTCATATTATGTCAATTTAAGTAAACTGTTAAGTGTCCATGAATGGAGAAACCCAATATTTCTAATTTGAAATGTATAATTAGTTTTCGGTGCTGGTGCTTTAGAGAGGGAGTACTTTGAAAAGCACAGACAGTGAAATGCTTTGTATTCGCTTGTGCGTTTTCCTTTATTTCAATTCAGTAGGTGAGTAGGGAAAATGTCTGACTTTGCAAATTTTCAATTGTAAACTGCGTGGCTTCTTGGCACTATGGAACCTGCTTTCCTCTGTCTCCAGCAGCCCATTACTTAAAACCGGACACATGCTAAATCTGTTGAAGTTTTCAGGGTACCGATGGTGAAAAAAGAAGACGACAGACTCAGCAATTCGATGCTCCCTAGTAACATAATCAATATGGGATAACATTATCTGCGAAAAAAGCATTGTCGTTTGGCTAATTAATTGACTCTCAGTTTAGAAGTTTAGAAAGCATGGCAAAAGTAAAGCTTCGTTTGGTAAAATTAGCTTTTTGTGACTGGGAATGTGCTCAAAATAATTCCTGAAGTTCTCTCTGGTTAGGTTGGCATATCCAGTCCAGTACACTCCATTCAGGGGCGCTGGAATTATGCAGCAGGGGGACCCCAAATTATGTGACAGGTTTGACTAAATTATGTGTCAAGAAAAGGCAAGTTATGTAGCATAATACAGCACATTTTGTGATAGTATTTCCTCATTTTTTTGGGCAAAAGTTTAACATCGTTAGTATCTGTTTAACACCCAAATACAGCAATATGCAACAAAAAGGTGATCACTCAACCTTTGCGGAGGGCCTTTCACTGCGCAACAACACATGTTGCTGTGTTTTACAAACTTTTTATTCATTTGCGATAGCAATAATTTTTGTGTTAAAATCTGCAGATTATGAATGATGCAGATGATAGATTATGTAGGAAAGGGGGCAAAACTATACTTATGCAGAAAACACCATGACTGCAAATTTGATTTGCATAATTCTAGTGACCCTGACTATAATGTATAAGTGACTAGTCTTTGCACTCCTGCTGATCTAAGAAACCATCACACATTTTCAAAAAGTGTTTAACTGAATTTTGTTTTCGGTGTGCACAGACAGGAGAAGGCCACATTTCTGCAGTCTGACTTTTGCTGTATGAAGGAAAATAGCTGGCTGCCTGGTTCTCCTACAAAACAAAAACAATGACATGATGGCCGGAGCGCTGACACTTTTCAGATTCACACCCCAAGTCACAGATCTGGGTTGAATCCATAATTGTTCTTTAGCTCACTTCACCATCCCAGATCAGATCCAGCTTTATGCAAATCAGTCTTGGCCCTGTGCCTCATGGGAATAATTTATCCCTAACTGCCAGGCCAGGTCTTCCCTTGACTGTAAACAAGCATCCTGGTAACACCCCTCAACAGCCAGGTTAGTTTGAATCCAGAGGCAAAGTGAGCAAGGGACCCATGACTGGGCATTCCCTTCCAATTTAGGGCAAAGAAAGCAAACACAAGGAGATGATAGACGGAGTGCTGAAACTTTTCAGACACTCACCACCAATCACAGACCTGAGTTAAATCCATCATCGTTCTCCAGCCACCACCCCAGTTCAGACCCAGCCATATGCGAATCAATCTTGACCCTGTTCCTCATGAGAACAGTCCAGCCCGAAGTGCCGAACCAGGTCTTCCGTAAACCGCAAACAAGCATACTGGGATCGGTTTTGAGGTAACACCCCCTCATCAGAAAATCTAGCTTGAATCCAATGGCAAAGTGAGCAAGGGACCCACGTCTGGGCATTCCCTGTCAACTTAGGGTGAACAAAGCAAACACAAGAAGCTGATCGACAAAGCACTGACATTTTTTAGATACTCCCCCCAGTCACAGATCTGGGTTGAAGCCATCATCATTCATTAGCTCACTTCATCACCCCAATTTAGACACAGGCATATGGAAATCAGCATTGAGCCTGTTCCTCATTGGAACAGTCCCGTCAAGTCAGGTGTTCCCCGGACCAGAAACAAGCATCCTAGCACTGGTTTCGGGGTAACACCCCAAATCAGCCAGGCTAGCTTGAATCCAGTGGCAAAGTGAGCAAGAGATACACGCCTGGGCATACCCTGCCAACTTAGGGCAAACAAAGCAAACACAAGGAGATGATGGATGGAGCGATGAAACTTTTCAGACACTCACCCCCCAGTTACAGACTCAGGCATGTACAAATCAGTCTTGACCCTGTTCCTCATGGGAACAGTCTAACCTGAATGGAAACAAGCATCCTGGGACTGGTTTCAGAGTAATGCCACTAATCAGCTTTCTGTGACTTGAGGTGAGTGTCTGAAAAGTTTCAGCACTTCGTACATCATCTCCTCGTGTTTGCTTTGTTCACCCTATGCCCAGACGTGGGTCACTTGCTCACTTTGCCACTGGATTCAAGCTAGCCTGGTTGATGAGTTATGTTACCCAGCAACTGGTCCCAGGATGCTTGTTTCCGGTCCAAGGAAGATGTGTCTTGGCAGTTCGGTCTGGACTGTTCCCATGAGGCACAAGGTCAAGACTGATTTGCATATAGCTGGGTCTGAACTGGGGTGCTGAAGTGACCTGAAGAACAATGATGGATTCAACCCAGATCTGTGACTGGGAATGGATGTCTGAATAGTTTCAACACTCCTTCCATCACCATCTTGTGTTTACTTTTAGAAAGTTGGCATTGTCCTGACTTAGCCATTTAGTGGCTGCAGCCTGTCTCTGAGTCACATGACTTGGTGTAGTTGACAGTCGAGCTTTGTGTAGTCCATTTTCTCCTTGTTTTTGCCTCATTTGGTACAGACGGCCAGGAATTACACATAGATTCTAACAAAGTGTAGCATGCCAGTTTTATAGGGCACCCTTGTTTCTGAGTGGACTGTGTCACTGCTTCCCATTGCAGTCTAATACGTTAATTAAAGTGTGAGTCTAGGGCAGTGTCTCATGTGTGAGAAACAGATGACTAGTTTTGGACTTTGCCCTGTCTGCAGGGTGATTCCGAAGGTTTGAGTGTGTTTTATAGTCTTGGGAGATGGCACTTTCCTATCGCTTCTCTCAGTACTCTTCTCTCTAGACTGGTTCATTTTGAATTTTCGTCCGTTCTCTCTTGAGTGGGAGGAAGGCATATTTAGGCTTTAATTATCAGTTGTGAGACGTGAAAATCTTCGCAGGAATATATTTCCTAAATTGATACGCCTATTATATCTCAGAAATTTCTCAATTGTTTCACGTCCCCCATAATTTCTCCATTCCACTTTGGAAAGTTTGGAAAATTGTCACAGATGCTGTGGGATGGGGGTGAGTGAATACATTTGCTGTGTGAAGGGGTGAGATATGTATGCTTCCTCATTACAGACCCCATGAAGAAGAGGCGGAAGGGCCTCAAAACCCGTCGGGACATGGTTGAATGCTGGCACGATGGGTAGCAGCTGGATGGCTGGATTGTCGAGTGTGCCCTTCGGAAGCACAAGTGCATTTGTTTATTTAATACATATATATACATATATATATATATATACACATATATATATATATATATATATATATATATATATATATATATATATATATATATATATATATATATATATTCACTGAAAGAACCATAGGTTTCACACCAGTTATAGTTAGGAATTAGCATTTAAAAAACCTATTAAATTCACTGAAAAAAACATAGGTTTGACACCAGGTATAGTTAGCTGGAAATTTTACTGACATAAAACCATTGAAATTCCCACGTTATAGTTAGTTGGACTCACTATAACTTGCGCGCCTGCAATGCACTGCTGACGTCGTCACATATTACCTCACTCATGACATGGTCAGTGACATCACTCATGACATCACTGATGACACCATCCAGTGAATGTGTGTCTTTCTGAAAAATAAATGTTTTATATATGTATATGTAAAGGTCGATGGAAGATTACATGTTTAAATAAGTGTCTTAATGGATGTTTAAAAAAAAAAGTTGATTGTTTTTTTTTTTTGATTGGTGACTATCTTTCATGGGGGGCGGGGTTACGAGGAACATGGCGGCCGCTAGTTGAACGGCCGTGGTCACCTTCCCCTACCTATGGAGTAGCTAGTTTTCCTGCATAGAAAATGTATTTTTTATAAAGATCCATATAATTATATCCTGCACTCTGTATAACTTCGTAATATATCCCTGTACCGTAATTAAATTGAACTCCACTGAACTTTACCGTAGCTGCGGCTGGCTGGCCGAAAATGCCCCCGAATCTTGGTTTTCGCCGGTCAGGCAAGGGTGAGAGGTGGGAGATCAGCGAAGACAAGCGCAGTTGGGGCAGTGACCGCGAACTGCTTGAGAGCGGTAACGACGTCTCTGGCAACGACGTCTCTGGGAACCGACACTGGCAGTGGGAGGAGGCGGCCAGGCTGAGGAGGAGGCGTGATTCCGCACTGCTGGTGTTCCGGGTCAGTGGCGGCAGAGCCAGCGGGAGTGTCTGCGGAGCCGAGGCGGCGAGGAAAGCAGAATTAAAAAACGCAAGTAGCGGGTTGACACGGGGGCAAAGCAGTGCAGGCTGTGTAATACGTGAGGCAGAGAGCAGCCGAGGGAGAGAAGGGGGTGAGAGTGATATATGTGCCAGCGCTCTCCAAGGATTAAACCTTCACCAATTCAGTGGTAATAACGTCACAAGTGATTTGGTAAGGTGTATGGATGTAGAGGGAGGCTGTGACAAGGGCAAAGACGCCAAAGAGAGCGTAATTGGGGCCAGTAACATCGAGGAAAGCCAGTCTCCAGAGAGAAAGAACAGATACACACTAAGAGCCAGGACAGCGTTTAATACATCCAAGGGAAAACCTGTTTATCCACCACGCATTTCACCCCCTATTTTGGTAGTGAAGGAACGGGCAAGAAGGGGGAAAACCAAGCTAAACACCTCTGAAGAGTATTTAAGCCCCAAAACCATCAAAAGCAGGGGGAAAAATAAAGGGGCAAAAGTGGCAGAAGTAAATATAAAAGTTAGCCCCTTACTTAAATCTTATTATAAAGTAATGTCTAGTACCATTACTACAACCTCTGCCTCCAGCTGCCCCCCCCTGGAAGCCCGATCAGTCCAGCAAGCATCTAACATTCAGTCTGTACAGAACAGTAAGGGCACCCAGCCCTCTCAGTACTCTCAGTCCACCTCAGCTATCTGAGAGATTAACCCAGAGATAAACTCCTTAAAGGGCCCGATACAGGGAGGTATCAATGGGAACAGCATTGATAACTGTTCTGCCCCAGTAGACGTAGAGGTAATAGTACATGCGGACATCGGTTTAAACAATCGATATTCGGCTCTAAAGGAGGAAGGCCCAAAGGACACGCAGAGCGCCATAATATCGGCCAGAAGCACAGATATGTCGAATATAGCACAAGATGTTTCTGAAAATCGGTCTGACCCTTCTGATAGTTCAGGTACGGGTGTTGTGTACCATACAGATAAACCAGATGCAAATGCAGGTTCGCTGGCCGATATCCTATTGGCCATGAAGGAAGAAATCACTAGTAGGTTTAAAGTTTGCAGGTGGTCCAGAATACGGCAGCTAGACTGGTCATGGGTGCACCTGCCAGGACTCCTTCTAAGCCCTTGCTGAAAGAACTGCACTGGCTTCCCATAAGGCAGCGCATCCACTTCAAGATCTGTTGCACGGTGCATAAATGTCTGTATGGAGCAAGTCCTAAATATTTAGCCCAGTCTCTTGAACTGTACCAGCCCAGCAGGTCCCTCCGCTCTTGCAACCAAGCCCTGTTAAAACCTCCCATCACAAAGAAGACTAGGCAGGGAGACCGTGCTTTCTCCGCTGTTGGTCCTGCCCTCTGGAACAATATTCCCATTAACCTAAGAACAACCATAAATCACCTGTCCTTCAGAAAGGCATTAAAAACCCTTCTTTACCTAGAAGCATTTCCATCCACATAAACCTTAGGCTGCTCTACCTAATACCTTCTTAGCTGGCAAAGCGCGGAGATACCCTTACGGGATTGATTCCTGCGCTATAGAAGAAATTAAAATAAAATAAAATAAATAAATAAAGTATCTGAAACCAATCAAGCCAAGATGGCCAACAGATTTACAGTCTCTGAGGCCAACCAAGCAGCAATAAAGGCTTTGTGTGAAGAACTGACCAAGAGTGTAGATGAAGTTACTCTCAGGACTGAGGTAATGGAGTTGGAGCTTCCTAAGATTAAGGAGTCGATGAGGACTACCGAGGCAGAGGTCACTAAGCTGTCTGCACAGAACAAAGAGCTTAAGGAAGACATTGAGCGCTTGGAAAATTATTCGCGTCAGGACAATTTGAGAATCCTGAATGTGCCAGAGTCTTTGGAGGTGGGGGATACCAAGGGGTTTGTCATAGCTCTATTGAAGGGGACAGTTTTAAAAGATATGCCAGAGGTGGACCTGTTGCATTACATACATAGAGTGCATCGTGACCCTTTCAAGAAAAATCTTACAAAGCAGAAACCCAGAAAAATTCTGGTTAATTTTTTGACATACTCCATAAAAGAACAGATTCTCTCTACTGCATTAAAAGTAGGCTCCATACACTTCAACAGTTCCAACCCCTTTACTTTTCATATAAGATCTGACATTTCACATATCACTACAGCAAGGCAGTGGGAGTTGGGGAAAAGACTGGAGGAGTTAAATAGCTTAGGAGCTAAGGCACAGTTGAAGTTTCCGGCACAGCTGAGAGTAATGTGGAACAACCACATGCACCAGATCAGGTCAGGGGAGGAAGCTGACGCTCTTATAGCCAAGATTAGAGCCAGAAAAGAGGGGCAGGGAGCGAAATAAACTAAGATAGATTAAGCGGGTCTTTAACTAAAATGATGTGCAACTAGCAGGAATTTTTATGAATAATAACTGTGATTATACAGTTGCTCCATGGAGGGGATAGATGGCTAAATAGGCTTTCGCCTATTAGTAGGGAGGGTTCCTCATGGGCAGAGGGGGCACGGGGTTGGGGGGGGCTGGGTAGGAGGGGGGGCACGTGGTGGGGGAGCAGTGGGAAAAAAGGAAAAAAAATTCAACCTCATCTAAACCATTTGTATAACTGTGTTAAGTCTTGCCTCAAAAAAGGGTCAATGCTCACGGGTAGGAAAAGAGGACGATGGCAGCTGTGACTTCAAGGAATAGTGGGGCAATATTTATCTCGTGGAACGTCAATGGCTTAAGATGCCTTCGGAGGCAGAGGCTTATTCTTAAACATTTAGAATTGTCAACTGCACAAATATGTCTGTTACAGGAGACACATCTGAGCTATGAAGAAAGCATCGCAATCTTCTCAAAGGTTACTTGAGTAAAGAGCTTTGGTGCTTCAAAACAAACAGCCCAAAATAGAGGGGTCGCCATATTAATCAGAAAAGGGACGCCCTGTGATATAAAAAAAGCACAGTCAGACTCCTCTGGTAGATGGTTGATTGTTACACTAGCATTTGAAAATTGTGATATGGTCTGTGCCTCATTTTATGGTCCAAATTCGGACGATCCAGATTATATCCATAAATTACAATCGGTATTGATGCTGGAGCCGCCACCATACGTGATAGGGGGAGATTTTAATGTCCTGATCAACTCCCTTAAGGATAGGTCTAATTTAAGTCATTATAAAGGTGCAGTGAAGGTACGTCGGGCATTAGTTAACATGATCCACGATATGGACCTAGTTGATCTATGGAGGGAAATAAAAGGAAACGAGAAGGGTTTTACCTTTTATAGCAAAAAGTACTGTCATTCCTCCAGGATTGACTATATTCTTTTAGATAGAGGTTCATTAGCTAACATAGGGGAGATTTCAGTGCTCCCGAGTCATTTGTCTGACCATGCACCTTTACATATTGTATATCAGATCAAGGAGGTGCAGCGGCGGTCGCTAAGGTGGACCCTTAACAGGACCAAGCTGCAGGACCCCGATGTGATTGCCGCGGTACAAGCCTCGACCTTGGAGTTCTTCATGTTGAACTCTGACTCAACAACACCCGATGTAGTCTGGGACGCCTATAAAGCCTGGCTCAGGGGGAAACTCCACGGAGTCATCTGTTATAAGAACAAGATTGAAGCGGGGGTACTAAAGGGTATCGAAGAGAGGATTAATGGCTTGGAGAGAGAAAGAGACGGAGCTAGCAAATGGGGACCGGGAGCAACTCACTCAAATCTTGGGGAAGTTGGAAGAGGCTAGATCAGAATATAGAGGGAGACTAGAAGCCAAATGCAGGGCACTGTGGGATACTAGTAAGATGCAGAATTATGAATATGGAGAAAAGGCTGGTGCTTTATTATCATGGAAAGCCAGAACAGACCGAGCTAGGAATGACATAAAAGAACTTAAAATAAACGCCAGCTGGGAAATTTCAAATAAGACCGAAGATATACAGACCTGTCTTCTCTCTATGTTCTCCCTCCAAGTTTGATTCAGTCATTTCTTAGCAATAAACAACTTCCAGTACTCTCGGAAGAAAGCAAAAACAACTTAGATGCCCCCATTACGTCAGAGGAGATCGTAGCTCAGATAAATAAATCCAAGAATTAAAAAGCTGCAGGATCAGATGCACTCCCGAGTGAAATATACAAACATCTTAAAGAGGAGCTCCTATAACCAATGGAAGATACCTTTAATTCAATCTATGGTTTGGCTGGAAAGGTCCCTGAATATTTTTGAATGGGTCCCTCACTGCGAGTTTTAGGGTTTAGAGTAGGTATGGGTTTTTGTCTGGAAAGTTATTTTTTAGGTTTTAGCGAGAGTATAGCTTTTTAGGCAAAAAGTGCTTTTTTAAGGCTTACTGTGGGTGTGGATTTTTGGGGGCAAGGGAAATGTTATGGTTTCAGGTAGGTATGGGTGTTCGGGTGATCAGGGAATTTTTAGCATTTAGGGTGGGTATCGATTTTTAGGTGGTAAGGGATGTTTTAGGGTTTAGGATGGGTATGGGTTTTTGGGTGGCAAGGGAATTTTTTATTGTTTAGGGTGGGTGTAAGATTTTTGGTGCAAAGGATTTTGTAGATTTAACTGGGTTTATGGGTCGCAAGGGAATTTTTAAGGTGTAGGTTTGGTGTCAGTTTTTGGGTGCAAAGGGATTTTTTAGGGTTTAGGGTGGGCATGGGTTTTGGGTGGCAAGGGAACATATAGAGTTTAGGGCTGATATGGGTTTTTTGGGTGGTAAAAAATAATTTAGGGTTTAGTGTTTGCATGGGTTTTGGGGGCAAGGGATTTTTGATGGTTGGTATGGGGTTTTGGGTGGCAAGTTAGATTTTTGGGTTTAAGGTAGGGGTAGGTTTTTGAGAGGAAAGGGATTTTTAGAGTTTCGGGTAGGTATGGGTTTTATGCTTTTGAAGGGAATTTTTAAGGTTTAGGGTGGCTGTGGTTTTATGGGGGCAAGGGAAATGTTATGGTTTAGGATGGGTATGAGTTTTTGGGTGGTAATGAATCTTTAGGGTTTAGGGTGGGTATGAGTTTTTGGGCGATAATGAATCTTTAGGGTTGAGGGTGGTTATGGGTTTTTGGGTGCCAAGAGAATTTTGAGGTTTTAGTGTGGGCGTGGGATTTTGGTTGGCAAGGTATTTTTTATGGTTCATGGTGAGTATATGTTTTTAGGAGGTAAGGGCTTTTTTAGTGTTTAGGCTGGGTATGGGTTTTTGGGCTGCAAGGGAATTTTTAGGGTTTAGGATGGGTATGGGCTTTTGGGTGGCAAAGGCATTTTTAGGGTTAGGGTGGGTATGGGTTTTTGGGTTGTAAGGGATTTCTTAGGGTTTAGGGTGGGAATGGGTTTTTTGGGTGGCAAGGGCATTTTTAGGGGTTTGGGCAGGAAAGGGTTTTTAGGTGGCAAGGGAATTTTGCAGAGTTCAGGGTGGGTATAGATTTTTGGGTGGCAAATTCAGTTTTGGGGTTTTGAATGGGTATGGATTTTTGGGTGGTTGGGGATTTTTTAAGGTTTAGAGTGGGTATGGGTTTTTGGTTGGTAATGAATCATCTAGGGTTTAGTGTTTGCATGGGTTTTTGGGTGGCAAGGGATTTACTAGTGTTTAGGGTGGGTGTGGGATTTTTGGTGGCAAGGGATTTTCTAGGGCTCAGGGTGGGTGTGTCCTTGTGGGTTTTTGGTTGGTAGGGGATTTTTTAGTTTTTAGGGTGGGTAGGGGTTTTGGGTGGCAAGGGAACCTTTAGGCTTTAGTGTGTGTTTTTTTCGGTTGTAATGATTTTTTTTAGGGTTTATAGTTTGTATGGGTTTTTTGGTGGGTATGAGTTTTTAGGTGGTAAGGGAATTTTTAGGGTTTAGGGTGAGTGTGGGTATATTTGTGTGGTAAGGTTTTTTAGGGTAGTTATGGGTTTTTAGGTGGCAAGGGAACATTTTGTGTTGAGGGTGAGTATGGGGCTGTTGGGTGGCAAGGGAATTTTTAGGGATTACAGTCCGTGTAGGTTTTCGGTTGGTAAGGGATTTATTTAGGGTTTAAGGTGGGTATGGGTTTTTGGGTGGCAATGGAATTTTTAGCATTTAGGATGTGTGTGGGTTTTTGGGTGGCAAGGGAATTTTTAAGGTTAGGGTGGGCATGAGTTTTTGGGTGATAAGGAATTTTTAGGGTGATTATGGGTTTTTTGGTTGTAAGGTTTGCCTTAGGGTAGATATGGGTTTTTGGGTGATAAGAGCAGTTTTAAGGTTTAGGGTGGGCTGGATTTTTGGGGGGCAAGGGAAATGTTATGGTTTCTGGTGGGTATGGGTGTTTGGGTGATAGGGGAATTTTTAGCGTTTAGGATGGGTATGGATTTTTGAGTGGTAAGGCTTTTTTAGGGTTTACGCTGGGCTTGGGTTTTGGGTGGCAAGGGAACATCTAGGGTTTAGGGCTGAAATGGGTTTTTTGGGTGGTAATGAATAATTTAGGTTTTAGTGTTTGGATGGGTTTTTGGGACTCAAGGGATTTTTTATGGTGGGTATGGGTTTTTGGGTGGCAAGTGAATTATTGGTGGTTAGGGTGGGTGTAGTTTTTGAGTGGTAAGGGATGGGTTTTGTGGGTTTGATGGGGATTTTTTGCGTTTAGGGTGGGTTTAAGATTTGTGGCAAGGGATTTTGTAGGGTTTAAGTTAAGTATGGGTTTTTGTGTCACAAGGGAATTTTTAAGGTTTATTGTGGGTGTGGGATTTTGGGGGCAAGGGAAATTTTATGGTTTAGGGTGGGTATGAGTTTTTGGGTGATAATGGATTTTTTGTGTTTAGGGCGGTTATGGGTTTTTGGATTCTAAGTTATGCCTTAGGGTTGATGATGGGTTTGGGGTTTTTTGGTGCCAAGGAAATATTGGGGGTTTAGGATGGGTATGGGATTTTAGGTGGCAAGGTATTTTTTTATGGTTTAGGGTGAGTATAGGTTTTTGGGTAGCAAGGTATCTTTTATGGTTTATAGTGAATATAGGTTTTTGCGTGACAAAGGATTTTTCAGGTTTAGGGTGGGTATGTGTTTTTGGATCGTAAGGGATTTCTTAGGGCTTAGGGTGGGTATGGGTTTTTTGCATGGCAAGGGAATATTAAGGGGCTCATTATGATAACGGGCGGATCGCCACTGCCCGTATGGCGGTGGCGATCCACCCGCCCAAAACCACCGCCCGCCTCTAACTTCCCCCACCACATTACCATGGCGGGGGGGACCCCAGCAAACGGGAATACTGTCCGCCGGTTTTCCACAGGTAGGAAATCCGCCCGATTGCCTACAGGGTGGAAAAGCAGTTTATATGGTGGCGGTGTCTGGTAGTCACCGTCATCCATATTTGTATGCAGGCTGGGATGTGCCTTTCCGTGGTGGCAACGCCACCACGGAAAGCAAGGCAGTTTTTAACATTTGGGGCCTGTAGCGGGCAGGCATGCTAGTGATAAATCCTGCTTATTGGTGAAAACAGAGTTAGGAAAAACACTTTTAGAAGTGGGTATTTCTGTGTGGTTATGAGTCTTTGCGCCTGCCTGATGTGTATTGACCGTTTGGTTTTGACTGACAGAGAAGGGATGTGCATTCACTCTAGTCCCTGGGGTAGTGGAGGTGTGTCCTGCCCTGCGTGGGTGACTCAGTGCTAGGCTGAATAGACCTTTCCTGAATTTAGAGTGGCAGGGGGAGTTTTCCTTGCACCTGAATAGGCCTGGTCTTCATTTGGTGTGGTGGGAGGAGTTGCACATGCACCTGAATATGTCTGTGCCTACCTTCCACAATAATGGCTCCACCCCCTGTGGTGTGTCTGGGGCCAAGGCTTTCAATAGGAAGGACAGTGTTGTGCACTTCTAATATGTGGTTGAAGTTCCCTCAGAACAAAGACTTTGGCACTATAAATACAGGGGTTATGACCCCATGAAAATAAAAAGACACTATGTGGGGCACGTACCCAATGACTGCTGTGTGCCAGGAGGTACCGCCTTTTGTGAATACCTTCTTGTGAAACTAACCTGCTGCCTGCTGGGTGGCTGAAGTGACTGCCTCTCTGCTAAGGGACCTTCCGTGCTAGCCAGCCTGTGCCCTGTTCTCTGCCCCAGTGTCTCCAGGGATGAGGTAGTGCTTGCCTCCCTGTTTGCTAATAGTGCGTGGTAAGCGTTTTCAATTCTGTTGCCCAAGGAGTTGGCTCTATTTGTGCTAACCCCATACAGGAGCGCATTTACCCTGCAGCATGGGCAGCACAGCTCCCTCATCTAGGGCCTGAACATTGAGAAGGAGGAGGTGAACGGAACAAAAGGCTCTCCCTCTCGTATTGCTTGCCTTTGTTTATGTGGGGCAGCAGCCGGGGCTCTGCTACATGGCTGCGAGGCCATGCCCAAGCAGCAAGGAATATCGGCCCGGGAGTTCCCTTGGATGTCAGAAGATGTGGCCCAGCCGCACCCGGAAGTGACCAGAGCCTCACGTGTCCATTCAGATGCTTCCACACGCAGCCGATGTGAGACCCTAGGTGGCCGACGTGAGCCCCTGGGTGCGGGCATTGCTAAGGAAGGCAAGAGCCTCCCAGCTGCACCAGGCCGCTTGCAGCGAAACATGAAGAGATTCGTACCCATGCAACACTACGGAGCTGTACCGGAGGCATTTGGCTCCCCTTGGCTTCTGGCCCCGTTGTTGTGAAAAGTGGGGGCAGGTGGACCCATCACGCTGGATAGTGCGAGCACCCAGGGATAGCGTGCTCGCACCAACAAACAGACCTCCCACTGGGCTGATCTCCAGGAGTAAGATCCTTTGGTATTTCCTTACCCCGCAGATCATCCCTGTACTTCCATAATTCCCCTGCTTCAGTGGAAACCGGTAGTGTTTCCTTGCAGAGAGTGCAGGCCAGTGGCCCTATCACGCTGGTGAGCACAAGCACCCATAGACTGTGCTCTCTCCCTGTCGTGCAGGCAGGAGATCTTTTGGCGTTTTCTTGCCCCGTAGGGCGTCTCTGTAATTCCTGGCATTTTCTCTGTTTCTACGGGAACCAGTGTAGCATTTTCATGTAGAAGGAGGCAGGGGGATGTAGAGGGGATGTAGTTGGGTGTTAACAAAGCTGGAAGCAACTATCTTAAAAGATTGCCCTGTCAGACTGGTGACACCGGCTCAAGCGGAAACATGTTCAACTAATCGTTATTGTCTTGATTGCACTAACTGTAATGTTAGGTCTTATGTTTTCAGTGTGGTGTTCACTTATAAGTATTTACTAAAGTTCACTAACATTGTTAATTATGACAATTATCCAATTGGCAAAAGTGGGGTATGACTTTATGTGATGTCATGACAAAGTGCCTAGTGGCACAGTGACTTATGTGATTGTTGTCTAACTTTTTAAAAATAAATAATACAAAAGATATTTTTATGTAACCTTGTGTGGAGTCGCTTTTTATGGTGTGCCTAAAGTGTCACTGTTGTGTGAGTGCATTGTGCAAACGCTTTAGACATTGCCTCTGGGATAAGCCTGACTGCTCTGCCAGGGGTTGCCTTTGATGTGTTACTATCTTACCCTTACTAGACTGATGGGTTCTGCCCTACCATACCTGCATACCCTAGCCAAACAGCAACACCATGTCAAACAACTAGAATACTAAAAATAAAATGATAATACGGTCCATTATTATCATTTCCTTTTTTCCATTGCCCTGCTTTAAAGCAGTGGGGCGACGCTCCTCCACCTTAGCCGAGCAGCTGCCACTGTTGAAGTGGCTACATTAGTTTGCTAAGCCACCAGACTAAGACTATCTGTTAAAGTCTTCATAAAACCTATAATCACAGACATCACTGTGGAGACATACTATCTCTGTGGGGATTTGAACAAGTCTATAAACACACACTATCTCAGTGGGGTCATGGATATCGAAATAATCAATCAAACACTACCTTTGTGGGGAATTGAACAAGACTGTCATCACACACTATTTGTGCGGGGACTGTGGTAACGCTATAATCACACATCAACTCTGTGAGGACCAGGATATTTCTATAATTACACACTATCACTGTGGTGAGCTTGACATCTCTATAATTATAGACTATCTCTGTGGGAACCTAGCACCCCTATAATCACACACTATCTCTGTGGGGACCTGCCATCTCCATAAACACACACTATCTCTGTGGGGACCTGGGCATCAATATAACCAATCAAACGCTATCTTTGAGTAATTGAACATAACTATCATCACACATATCTTTATGGGGATCTGCCATCCCTATAAACACACAGTATTTCTATGGGGACCTGCCATCCCCATAAACAGACACTATCTCTGTGGGGACCTGCCATCCATATAAACACAAACTATCTCTGTGGGGACCCGGTTTCCCTGTAGTCACACACTATCTCTGTGGGGACCCGGTTTCCCTGTAGTCGCACACTATCTCTGTGAGGACCTGAGCATCCTTATAATCACACACTATCTCTGTGAGGACCTGGGCATCCTTATAATCACACACTATCTCTGTGGGGACCTGGACATCACTATAATCACACACTATATCTGTGGGGACCTCGGCATCAATATAATCAATCAAGCGCTATCTTTTAGTAATTGAACATGAATGTCATCACACATATCTCTATGGGGACCTGGCATGTCTATAATTACACTCTATCTCTGTGGGGACGTGGGTTCAATATACTTTAACTTTGTGGGACTTGAATATGACTGTCATCACATACTATCTCATCAGGGACATCAACATGTATATCATAACAGACTGTCTTTAGAGGGACTGGAACTTTACATGTATCACACACTTTCTCTATAGGTCATTAATCACCATCTTAGTGGGCCTCCCTAATCATGCACTATCGCTTTGGGGACCTAAGCTTCAGTATAATCACAACATATCTCAACATCACTTGAACATGACTGTAACTACACACTACCTGAGCAGGCACCTAGGCATCATTATAATCACATACTACCTCTGCAGGAGCCTCGGCATGACTGTTATAACAGCAAGCACCTCAGCATCATTGTTATAACTCTCTGTATGTGGGGCCCTGAACATGACTGTAATCACATACTATCTCTGGGGAGATGTAACATAACAATAATCACACACTATCTCTGAGGGTACTTGAACATGAATATAATCACACATTTTGTCAACGGGGTCTTGAAAGTGACTATAATTAAGCGCTATACGAATTCTGAATGAATGTCAGAATGACTCATCGTACACTTTCTCTACAACACTTGAACAACGCCATCATAATACTCTCTATGTGGGACTTTATTATGGTTATAATCACACACTATCTCTGTGGGGGTCCGGGCATTCCTATAGTAACACAGTATCTCTGTGGGGACTTGAACATTACTATGACCACACACTATCTCTGTGGGGACTTGAACATTACTATGATCACACACTATCTCTGTGGGGACTTGAACATTACTATGATCACACACTACCTCTGTGGGGACTTGAACGTGAATATGATCACACACTATCTCTGTGGGGACTTGAACATTACTATGATCACATACTATCTCTGTGGGGACTTGAACGTGAATATGATCACCCACTATCTCTGTGTGGACTTGAACATGGCTATAATACCACACTATCTGTGTGGAGACCTGGGCATTCCTATAATCACAAACTATCTCTGTGGGACCTGTGCATTAATGTAATAGTGTTATTTCTGCATGAACTGCAGCATGACTATCATCGTACACCAAAACCACAATATCTGTAGGGACTTGGGCATCAATCTAATCATGCAATATCTCTGTGGGGGCTTGAAAATTATCATCATCATACACTTACTCTGTCAGCTCTAGAATATTATTATAATATCATGCCATCTCTTTGGGGACTATTAATGCACAGCCATACGTAGATGGTGCCAATTGGTGAGGTTGATGAAAAACAACTAGGTGGTCAGATGGCAACTTGGTTTTGCCATCTGACCCCATTACAGGATCTGAAGCCTCTAAATTAATTTAACTATGTGTTGTTTTCATATTCCTTAATGTTTGTGTTCACTCAGTAATAGGCTAATTATCCGTGAATCCCTGTCCATGCACTTTATATGTATGATCATTTTGAACTGTAAAATGCATTATTAGACAAATCTCTGTTCTAGGTGCACCTAGGACATAGTGACCTATTCAAATTTGACTAAAGTATCATGTTATGTATGTATGGCACTGAAAAATAGCATTTATCTATCAGATAATGAGTGTATTCAATCAGAAATGAGAATTATTGAGTAGGTCCCCACAAGGATGGTAACACATGTCCAAGTGCCCACAATGATGGTTCTGTGCGCGTGACTAAATAACAACATATTTGTAAAATTGAAGCAGGATCCTGTATTATGAATTTTTTCTTAACATTTTCCTGTTATTGGTATATTTTTAAAACATTGGGAAGGGTTAGTCCCCACAAGGATGGTAACACGTGTGTGTGTGTGTGTGTGTGTGTGTGTGGGTTTGTGTTACTATCCTTGTGGGGACTTGGGTGTGATAACACACTCACGCTGTGGGGACTTGATTGCACTGTGGGGACTTGAACCCAGGTCCCCACAAGGCAATGTCTTCTAAAAGATAAAAAATGACTTCAGGAACGTCTGTGCCAATTTTTACAACTTTTAAAAAAATTACCTTGTGGGGACCTGTGTTTCATCAAGTGTGTTTAAATTTTTGCTCGCTCTGCCCCTGTAGAGAGGAGGCGGTACTGCAGTCTTAAACACACTTTGCATTTAAACACACTTTGCTCACCAGAAACACATACAAGCAGCAAAAAGGATAGATATTTAAAAGGAAAAGCTCCCTAACTTGTGTTTACCTATAATATTTTTCACACATATTAACCCTTTCTTTAATTATAAAAATAAACTTCATTTACATGAAACTAGTGGAGCTTTTGTTATCCATAAAGTGCATTGGCAATACTGTGGCAGCACATCCTCGACTCCTACAACACGTTTCTTGCAATACATATATTAGTAACATTTTGACTGAAAAGGGTTTATTTTGCAGAAAGCAGCAAAAACCGTGAGTTCTTAAATGCAATTACAAATGAGCCAAAAATATATACCTTCTTGTATTGAAATTGTTTAGTTTCCTTTTGATGCAAATTTGTGTTCATGGCCTAAATTATTAACAAAGCTTTAGATATTTCACAGAAACTATTTTCGAAACGTTATGTATTTCATTAGCACTATTCTCTCAGCAGCAAGGATTCAACAGGATACTCAAATCCGAAGTATCCCAAGTACATTGCCTCTCTTTTGGTTTCGCCTGCAGACAATATTTTTAAGTAGGGTTTCGATTTTAAAGAGCACCTTAGTGAGACACGTACATCATAACTTTCCAATGTACAGTATTTAACTAGAGGCCTGTTTCGCTAAAGACACAACATGGTTAATAATGCACAAAATCATTTTTGCAATGCACTGCTTTCATGCGTTTCAACAATTGGCTAAAAGCAAGTGGTAAAAGCATGCTCAAAATGTGAGTGATCCCTTTCAATCTAACGTTAAATAGGTTAGGGCATTCTTTGTGTCTCTTTGTGTACTTAAGTTGAAAAGGCACTGCATGACTTGTGCGCTCTTCATTCGGAATATCAGTGAAAGACGTCCCATATTAATAATGTGTGCTTCGAACTAGACTGCTTCTATTTCTAGGTACTGTAAAACAGCAGGTGAAACTGTTATCCAATGTTATGGTACTCAGTTTAAAACCGTTGGAAAAATAGAAGTCTGAATCAGCCTTGTTGTTGGTCCTCAAACACATGGCCTACAGATTGCTGCATTTCCCAGCAGCGAGCGTTTAACTGACAGATCCATCCTGCCAAAAATTGTGGTTTAATCACTACTTTCCTAAGAGATCTGTCTAAAATTGCAATTAGAATGCAGTTACAGACGGTCACATGAGAAGTAACTGAGACTATGGTTCACATTATGCGGATCATGTGTGGGAATAGCATTGGTAATTCCCGATATTACAGGGTACAGTAATTTGAAGTAGGGAGTTACTGCAGTGTTACAGGCATTTTTTCCCGGAGTAGAAATTACCAGTAGAATCTGTGTTAACTCATCCGATTTTAACACAGTTTGCTGTAGGCTAGGATTTTTGGGTAAAAATCACTCAACAGTTGGAATTCGTTGGGAATCTGCTTTTGGGTTTTATACCTGCAGTTTCATGCCGGAATCAAAACTCAAACTGAAGTTCGGAGGTCCATTATATGAAACACTTTGTGGAAACACACTTTATCAGGGCTTGGATTATCAGGGCGCAATAATTTTAAAGCATAATGGAACTCATAAGGAGTTAAACATTCTGTACTTCTCTTTTATGTACATTTTATAAACATAGATGCATCTTTGATTTATTATCACTCTTTGCTGATTGCACAGATACCCTGCTCACGTAAGTGAAAATATGATGCCTGAGCGAAAATGTTTCCATGTTTGTTCCTGGATGGGGCTGGACAATCTTGCCTTTGCAGATGTAAGGATCTTTGGCATGCTCCGAGAGCCCCAGTCACAGCAGGAGCAACTACAGATGACAAAAGCGCTAAGTGTCACATTTCTTTACCTGGCCTGGGCTGCACGCCACTCCCTACCTTCATCAATAGCACAAAACACTTGTTAAACGATTACATTAACATATGCATGGTTGCTGAGCAACGGCTCCCATCCCCCGGACCTCTTCTGAATCTCCAAGCACTGGCAGACTTTTAGAAGCAGTGGGTCTTTGGCCTCTCTCTATACCACGGGTAAAGTGAGCGCCATAGACATGTCTGGCTTTTTTGCATTTGAATCTGCTAGGGAATGGGGATCTGCAACGAGGGCTCTGGTATTAGGATATATTTTTGGAAAACATAATATATGTTATAACTTGGTACTGTACACATTTTGGTGTAACTCAGAGTGGTGGAAAAGTATTCTCGCTTAACCTACAGTATGTGTTAATTAGAAAGTGATTCTTTTTTACATCACGGACAAACTGCATGCATTTGCCAGAAACGCTGAGAGGGAAAAGGGAGTTAAAAACAAACAACCATCGGGTTCAGTTTCTCAGTTTTTATTTACCGTTAAATATATTGTGTCTAACATACGAAAATAATTATAAGACATTAGATAGATAAACCGAATTTGAGAATAATGTTGCCACATAATGCAAATCTGTATTTAAGATATGCATAAGGAACATTTGTCGAGGATTTTAAAAGCAAATTTTGTGCAAAAGTAGATTTTTTGTGCTGTGTATTTTTCATAACGTGCAGCACATATTTTTCCATTGCACCTGTTTGCACACTGTGAGAAAGTAGTAATGTTAAACAGCGCTACCCGCTGTATTAGTATAATTCCACATTGCAGCAGACTCATATGCAATTTATCTGCACATTTCCTAGCAAAAGGCACAGAAGTGAAAATGAAAATTTGATCTGAAAATTTTGATTAAAAAAAGGGTTATTATGTTCGGGCTGTGGTGTGTGTGTGTGGAGGTTAGAAGGTTTGCATAAAAAGAGATTATAGTATGATATGGGTATTAATATAACGCTTACTTCCTGATGAGGACCTGAAGCGCTCTGCAAACAACATGCTACTCTGTAAATGGCTAAACATTAGGGGGCTTATTTACAAACCCCTTACGTCACCTGCCAGTCATTTTTTTGCCGCACCGGTGACGCAGTGTGCTGGCCCATATTTACAAAGCCACGCAAAACCGCCCAGCATGGCTTTTTGTGGCCTTGTAAATACGGCCCATTTTCACGCAGCACTTTGCATTGAACAGGTGGGTCATGAGTGTTGCTGTGGGTGCTCCCACGTAACACTCATGGATTCTGCCACATTCCCAGAGTTAAAAAGTTTCGTAAACCTGGGAATGCGTCAGAATCCTACGCCTCCCCAGAGGAGGCACAACGAGTAGAAATACTTTTATTTCTCCATGTTTTTTCCTTTTTCTATGTGAGCTGCATTCTGCAGCACCCACAGAAAGAGGAAAACACAAACAGTGATTATTTTTGTGCAGGAAGGTGTCCTTTCCTGCACAAAAACAATCATCACCGCAACCCAGGCACCCTTGCACTGTGTTGCACTGGGGCCTGCGTTTGCGCATGGCAGCTAATTGTGCGGCAGCACAGGGATGCACCTTTTTGTTGTAAATATGATGCATCCTTGTGTTGTTTAAATGACGCAGCTCAGCGCAGCAAAATGGCTTCCGGTACCACCCTGTGTCATTTTGTTGTAAATGAGGCCCTAAAAGATTTAGTCATGCATGAAGAATTACAGATATCCAAGGATACGGATTACAGATCTATCGGGCAGTTTTTCTTGTGTTAGATTGATATTCAGTCTGAACTAATGGGATGCTCAAAATTTTCCCATGCACAGGAAATTACAGATGACATGCTGTCTGTCCACATAACTGTTGTTTCATTTTCCAAAAATCTTCAAATGAGAGCTTGAGGCCTCAATTCCAGGTACAGTTTTTAATTAATATCTGTGTTAACTCCTTTTACTGCACATATGGGAATTATGAGTTTTGTAAAAACTCCCCAACATTGCAGTTTGCTCCGATGCATTTTGGGGACGTCAAATCTCCCATGCAATGGGAGAAATGCCCAGTAAATTCTGAGCCAAATGAATTTTGGTGCATTAAGCTCTTAAGGCCACTTGTTATGCCACCTTATTCGGGGAAAACTCAATTTAAGTCATAATTATCACACCAGATACATTCTTTAAGCCTCAGTGCCAGATTTCATTGGGTGCAATAACTATCTCACCCAAAACCAGGCATGCATAATCCAGGCCTCTAACTTGCATTGAGTTGATAGATTGCCAAGCTCCTATCATGCAGCTGTAATGTTGTATGTGAAAAGGTATCAGTTTTATGAGTCACTTGTTATATAAATGAATGCTTCAGAGAAGTATGCAAATGTAGTTTTAGGAAAGTTCACAGTATTATGAACTTTGTTATGAATAAGAAAATTACAGTTTGAAATGCTCTTTGTCACAAAAATGCAAACTTCAAAGTTGGTTGTATATGGTAATTACAAGCAGTCATATAGGCATCATATTGGCTGGGACCAAACAAGATGGCTGACTGCACACTTTCATTTTAGGTGCCAGAGAACCCCTGTATCATTCTCTGGCATCTTGTGTTTTCGCCACATGATTCAGCGAGACAACACTTAGTGGAAGCAAATTGACCAGTTTGACGGAGGTGAGTACAGAGAGGCCTGGTGCCGAGTGTCTGCAATAAGATGGGGGCCACTCTTGGTTGGCGAGACTGACCTGACAAGAGTCTGTGGCGCACCGATAGTTGCAGAGAGCAAATTCTGCTGCAACGGTAGAGGGCCCGTACTCCCTGTATGGTGGCTACTGCAGCCCACTATTTCAAGGTGTGCGCATGTGGTAGAATGGCGAGTCAGGAGGTAGTGGTGACCAGGAGATGGCGTGGTGCGCACTGAGAGCAGCAGCAGCAGCTGGGCCGAAAGAACAAAGACTGCAGTTGTGCCAGAATTGAGAAGAGCATCGAGGAGGGCTTGGCACATCTGAAGTTGGGAGCAGGGTCTGAGAAGTCCATATGCAGAGGGACTGTCTGGTGGGACAGCCTCCTCTGCTATCTGACTGCGGGGGGGCACCAGGCCACAGAAAGCGTCCCCCTAAAAAAGACTGGGTCAAAGTTGAGCAGGTGCAAAGTAGCGAGGAGGGCTTGGTGCCTCTGAAAAGGTGAGCGGGAACTGGAAAGCCAGTAAGAAGAGGGACTGTCTGGTGAGCCCACCTCCTCTCATATAGCCACATGGCTGAGTGGCCCAGAACTGAACTGGGAAAGGCATTCCATTTAGAAGGCCCTGGGCATTGAGGCTGAGCGAACACAGCAGATGAGGAGCAGAATTGCATATGCATCATGGGCTGTGAGGAGAAAGCCGAAAGCTCGCCACAGGCATGGATAGACCAATTTCCAATATCCTAACCACTGTGATGCCAGAGCCCACAAGAGCACACGTTCTTGCCATAGACTAGTCCTGGTAAAAGTTGGAATACAAAATAGACTCCATTTCCATGCAAGTCAACCTGTTTATGACCAGGTCTCAACAAAGTCAATTAGTGGGCACAAGATACTAAGGATAAAGTGCTGCTCCTGACTATGGTCAGGTATTGTTGGACAAGGTGAAACAATTTGACGACCGACTAGAGGAGGCAGAGGACAGTTCCCGGAGATGCATTCTGCATCTACTGGGATTTCTGGAATGGGAGGATAGTGAGAACCTTGAGACATTCCTGGAGAGGTGGTTTGGGAGTACTATTGGACTTGGGGGTGAGCGGTGCCTGGTCATCTTGGAAGTGTTAACTCTCCCCAGACACAACGGAGAACAGGTAGAGGCCCCAGAGCTGGATGGAGGGTGCTGCCTTGCACAGTGAGGACATGTGCAGCGTTCACCAATATCCACTAGTAAACAGTTTTGACACTACCCTAGAGGCTTTCCAGATGGCATTATTGCTGACATGCCCTCAGAGGCACCTACATCACCAGAAGACGCAGGGGCCCCAACCAACCCTACATCTGTAGCCTAATATGCCTATGCCACGCCATAAACCCTCTCCGCCTTTCCCCTTCCCAGTCCTAAGTTCAAGTTCAAGTTCAAGAATTTATATAGCGCACTACTCACCCAGAGGGTCTCAAGGCGCTTGGAGAGGGGGGATTATTATTTATCGAATAGCCAGGTTTTATGTTCTTTTCTGAAGGAGATGTGGTTCTGTGTAAGGCGGAGGTGAGTGGGGAGTGAGTTCCAGGTCTTGGCCGCCAAGTAGGAGAAGGATCTACCTCCCATTGTGGATCTTTGGATGCGCGGAACTGCGGCGAGGCCTTGATTGGAGGATCTTAGTTGGCGGGTGGGTGTGTAGAAGGACAGTCGAGTGTTGAGTCCTACCTATTGGTTTATCCTTCAAACTGACTCATTTCTCAGTAATGTAATGCAAGTGGTGATTTATTCCTGACCCATAATACAGTGGACCCCCACCCCATTGATGTCTCTTGATTGGAGCTGATACACCCCCCCTTAGTTCTTATATGGGTTCTTGTTTTCTATTGGTTATCTAAAAAACATTGAATCCTCAACTTAATACATTTATGTTAATTGTTCACGTAAGTAAGCAATATGAGTGCAACATATTAGTCATCGTCAATAGAGGCACCAGAGCTGGAATTGACCAGAGATGTGCTGCAGAGAGGCATTACAGGTATGCCCAGTAATAAGTCACTGGGAATGGATGTTTTCCACCAGAGTTCTACCAGTCATAGGGTGATTTGCTTTTGGATCAACTGCTAAAGGTCTTCCAGGGAGAGAATATCAGTGTGTTTTTTTGCCTACTAGGAGCACAACTATGAACATCCGAAGACTCATACAAGTCATGCACTGGAGGCAACTTTCAGATTTAGAGGGAGTACTGGTAACCTTGGATATTGAAAAGGCATTTGATACTGATGGCTGGGATTATGTGTGGGCTGTGCACTCGAAAATGGGGTTTGTTATACTCGAGCCCGGTGGCCAGTGTTTGATATAGGGGATACATCTGAGAGACAGAATATTGAGTGGGGAACGAGGCAGGTTAACCCCCTCTCCCTTTCCTGTTTGCTTTGGTGATAGAACTGCTTGCTAGACAACTACGAAATGTGTTGGAGCAGTGGGGTATCTGGGTGGGACAGGTGGAGCATGTAATCTCATTTTATGCGGATAATGCACTGCTATATCTATGACAAATGGAGGCACTAGTACCCTACTTGGGACTGTGTTAACTTGAGGAAGTCTTTTGTATCCCCCCATGCCGGGCTACAGAACACACCACATAAGCAACACTCTGCTGTAGGTTTGAGATGGGAGTCTGAGAGATTTCACTACCTGGGATAGAGCAGCAGTTTGACTTCAACATTGGTAGGGTCCTGGTAGCCCTGCAGGCCTCCATAGTCTTTTGGAGTTAACTCTCACTGTTGGTGCCAGGAAGAGCCACAGTAGCAAAAATGGTATTGTTTCCACCTTGCTTATGTGTACTGCAAAGCACAGTGTCCTATATCCAGAGCTACATTACAGTTGGTTAGTCTCCTTAATGTAGGCAGGAAAAAGAAGCTGAATCAGCTTGAGCATTTTAAAATTAGATGTGGCAGAGGGGGGTGCTTTTGCTCGCCAACAGGGAGAATTGATTGGTGCGGATGTCCCAGGCAAAGAGGATTTAATAATGCGCCTTATAGAAGGGGCTCCAGAGGCTACTCAGTGTCTGTATATTGTGTACTGGGTCATCTAGGCATGTGAGACTACAGTAAGGATTGTATTCTGCAGACCACCTTTGTCGCTTAAGTTCTCACTGCATCATTTCTTTATGAAATGTTTGCTGATATGACCATGGCTGTTGGAGGTAGGGTGGTTGTGGAGGTCTGGGAGATATGTACTAGGATAGAAAGTGAACACATTTTTTAGGCACAGGAGAGATTTGGAGTAAGGTCTGGAGAGTTTCTCCAATTTTCTAAGATGTCCAGGACTGTATAGAAAATATAGATGTACTTTCCAGAGGTCTTTCAGGAGAGAACCACACTTGAGGTAGTTAGTTTTAGTTTGGTCTCCCAGCTGTACGGGATTCTAAAGGCAGACAGGGGACAGCCCAACATTTAAACCATATGGGAAATTGATCTGGCGGAGCCCAAGTCAGAAAGGGACTAGTCCAGGGGCGTGCACGGGTCCAGTGGGTGTCTAGAAAACCCAGATTTAAATTGGCCCACTTCATTGTCTTGCATCATAACTATCAACTGCCAGCAGGTCTAAGCAAAGTCCACTGGCACAGAGAGATGAGGACCTGAGATTTGACTCAGAAGGAGCCCACTTCCAGTATATGATATGCTATGCAGATGTCCCAATTTGGTGATGCATTGGCAGGCTGTGGTGCAGCTCTAGAAGTAAGCAACTGGCATTGAAGTGGAGGTCTCAATGCTGCATTGTCTTCTGGGCATCATCCTGCACCTAAAAAATAGCAATGTGCGGAATACATTTTTGCATTTACAGCTAGTATTTGCCAAAAGGCAGGTGGCTGTCAGATGGATGGTGCAAGTGGGACTGGCCCCACAAGCTTGGGCCCAAGACATGGCTGAATGGGGACTGGAGGAGGAAAGACACATGCAGGTATTCAGATAAGATGATAAAGTTGGGGGCAGCCAGGATTGGGCCGAGATGTTGAAGGAGGCGTTTGTCATGGAGGAAGGGGGACCCTAACTGGGACACTAGAGCACAAAGTTGATGGCCCCAAGGTGAACAGGTACGACAGAAGGGGGAACAAAGGTGTGAGCGATACTTAATGTGAGAAGGGTAGCAAGTCTGACTCCAGTACATAGACAGGAGGGAATCGCAATAAGATATGGGGGGAGTTTTATTGGGTGTGGCACTGAGCAGGAGTGAAAGGGGACACTGGGTGGCTCCAGAAGTGAACCTAGCACTAGCACTTCAAGAGCATGGTAGTGTGAAATTGTTATATTGATTTATATCACTGCATACGAAACACCAATGAAGTTAGTCTTGTTTTGTTGGGTGCCGTGGTTCCCTCAGCCTGATTTTGTGTGTTTGTTTAACATATGAGGAAATAAAACAATTAAGATAAAAAAATATATATATATATGTATGTATGTCTGCCACAGCGTTTCATGGTCCTCGCTAATCTATGGGAAATAAAAGCTGCACTTACCCTTCCAATCCCCGGACCAGAGACGTCTCTTTTTTCATCCTTCGTGGGAGAAAAATGTTGGTGTCTATATTAAGCCAGCATACATGCGCTGGCTTTGACGACTGCCATCTCGGTCTGGTGCTTTGCGGAGGAGCCTGTGAACTTTGGTGACTGCATAATGCAACGCCCCCCAATTTTGGGAGAGAGGAGGCAACACTGCTTGCCTGATAAGGGGACACAGAAAGGTTCCACCATTCCAGGTACCTGTTAAGGAGCTGGGACCCTTTGCCACTTGATTGGGACCGTACTTATGGTCAGGATGTGCTCCGTCACTGTATGGGCTACCTCTGAGGACTCCCAGCCCCAGCATGCATCTGCCTGGTATGGCGTTGCACAGGACACACAAACAGCATGGGGCGTGACCAATGGTATTTAGACCTGCATGTTTGTCCCCCGTGAAAGAAGCAGCGGCCATTCAAACCGGCACTGAGGAAGCTATTGTGAGTAACGCGTCTGCCACAGCGTTTCATGGTCCTCGCTGATCTGTGCGAAATAAAAGCTGCAATTAGCCTTCCAATCCACGGAGCTGAGTCATCTCTTTTTTCATCCTTCGTGGGAGAAAAAGTTTGGTATATGTATATATATATTCCCCAACTCCTCACTACAGAATATGCCGTCGCCTGCCAAATCAGCGGGTGTGTCGTCGTGAAAGGACCTCCGTAGTCAGGTCCTTAGTATTAACGTTCCAAACACGCAGCAAGACACCACGCTTGACGACACCATGTGCTGGCCAAAATTTTATTTAAGTCAGCCCTTCGTACTATACATATACTGAAAAAACCATAGGTTTCACACATGCTATAGTTAGCTGGACATTTCACTCATACAAAACCATTGAAATTCCCCCATTATAGTTAGTTCAGCTAACTATAACTCGACCGCCCGCAATCCACTGCTGATGACATCACATATTACATCACTGATGACATCATCCAGTGAATGTGTGTCTTTCTGAAAAATACATATTTTTTATATATGTATATCTAAAGGTCGATGGAAGAATAAATGGGTAAATAAGTGTCTAAATGGATGGAGTTTTTTTTGTAAAATTGATCGTGTAACTGACTTATTAAGTGTTTCTTAGTGAATACATGTATTAGCGAGTAATGTTTAAATATTTAAATATCTGTATCAGTGTCTCACTTTGTGTATAAGTGGCTGCATGGGTTGGTGAGTAGCTACATGAGTGTGTATATGGGTTATTAGTTGGTTTTTTGAGTATCAGTATGAGTGTCCGTATGGTTCGGTGGGGGATATTACTTAGCGCATAGATGCATGAATGAGTGACTCACTGTATGTGTTTTGAACACAGCATGTGTGCAGGACTGTATGGTTGGATGAGTGTGTGTATGGGTGTGTTAGTGAGTGAATGACTGTCTCAATAGTGTCTTTATGAGTAAGTACATATGTTTTAAACTAGTATATGTGAGTATTGATGCCTATAAGTGAGTATATATGAGAGTAGGAGATTGGAAGTGTTCCTATATAAATAAGTATATTTTTCTATAAGTGATTGTTTAAGAGAGTAAGTATGTGCACGTTTCTGTAGAAGTAAGTGTAGTGGTGTGTGTTTAGCTGTATATGCAAGTAAATGGATGAATAGAGTATTCTAACTGGTATTGGTATCTCCATTGTTTTGAAAATTTTTGTTTCGATTTTTCAATGTGTGTATCAAAGATTATATTAGGGTGAGAGGAGGTCTGCCACTCTTTCACAAGGATGATGTCATCAGTGATGTCATTTGAGATGTCATTAGTGATGTCATGAGTGGTGTCACTGACCATGTCATGAGTGATGTAATATGTGATGTCATCAGCAGTGGATTGCTGGCACGCGAGTTATAGTTAGCTGAACTAACTATAACGGGGGAATTTCAATGTTTTTGTATCAGTAAAATGTCCAGCTAGCTATAACCTGTGTGAAACCTATGTTTTTTTCAGTGAATTTCTAAGATTTTTTAAATGCTAATTCCTAACTATAACATGTGTGAAACCTATGTTTTTTCAGTGAATTTCTAAGGTTTTTTAAATGCTAGTTCCCATCTATAACGTGGCTGAAACCTATGTTTTTTTCTGTGAATTTGCAAGATTTTTTTAAATGCTAATTCCTAACTATAACATGCCTAAAAACTATGTTTTTTTCAGTGAATTAGCAAGGTTTTTTAAATACTAATTCCTAACTATATCAGGCCTGAAACCTATGGTTTTTTCAGTGAATTTCAAAGGTTTTTAAATGCGAATTCCTAACTATATCAGGCCTAAAACCTATGGTTTTTTTCAGTAAATTTTGAAGATTTTGTAAATGACAATTTTTAAATGTATTAATTGTTATATTTATTTTTTTGATACTGATTTACTACATTTTTTAAACTATTTATTTTTAGATATTTTATTTTGTATATTACATTATAATTACATTATACATTACATTACAAAATATACTTTCACAGAATGAATTACTTTAGTTTAAATACTTTGCAAATAGGCAATAGACTTTTAAGTACAGTAGTTACAGTTGTTGCAATGGGCAACACAATTTCAAACACAATGCAACATTGACCTCAATGTGAATTTCTAGTTAAATGCAATTAGTTACTTTATGGATTACTTTTCTAACCACAGGACTGGATCCTAGATTCAGTCCTTGGACATCTCCTGTAAACGGTTGAGTAAAAGCGTTTTAGTTACAGTAGTGATTTTTAAGGAATATTATTGTATTTTAAAAGTTGACACTTAGAAATGTTTTCACATAGAATCACCAATGTTATCCGATGGGAGGAAATTCACTTGGCAAGTAAGTAGTGTTGTCGTTTCTTTTTCTTACTCAGTGGTGGATCCTGGATCCAGTACTGGTGCATCTCCGGTCAACAGCTGAAAGAATGCGTTTAAGTCATACAGGCGATTTTTTTTAGGAATATTTTTAGTTTGTGAAAATAGACACTTAGAAACTTTTCTGGTGAGAACCACGCAATGGATTCCTATTGAAAGAAATACAAGTTACTGGTAATTATGGTTAGAATGACTTTTCAGGGTCAGTGCTGGGCTAAAAGATGCAGCACTGGGTTCTCTTGTGCCAACAGGTGATTAATTCGTAGTTCGGCTGATTTTAGAGGAATATTTGTACGTTTCAAAAATCAACACTTAGAAACTTTTCTGGTGAAAACCACACAATGGATTCCTACGGAAGGAAATACAAGTTACTGGTAAGTACGCTTAGAATTACTTTTCAGGGTCAGTGCTGGGCTAAAAGATGCAGCACTGGGTTCTCTCCTGATAACAGGTGAGTAAATCGGAATTCTTAGTTCGCCTGATTTTAGAGGAATTTTGGACGTTTCAAAAATAGACACTTAAAATTTCTTTTTTGCTGAAAACCACACAATGGATTCCTATGGAAGGAAATACAAGTTACTGGTAAGTACGATTAGAATTACTTTTCAGGGTCAGTGCTGGGCTAAAAGAGGCAGTTTGGGCTGGACTGTTACCAAGAGGCACAGGGTCAAGGCTGATTTGCATATGGCCATGTCTGAACTGGGGTGGCTTGGTGAGCAAAATAACGATGGATTAAACCCAGATCTGTGACTGGGGGTGAATGTTTTGCCATTGTGCAACATTCCGTCCATCATCTTGTGTTTTGCTCTTCACCCTGTGTGGGAAGAGTATGCCCAGACGTGGGTCCTGTGCTCACTAAGCCACTGGAGTCAAGCTATCCTTGCTGAAAACGGCTGATAGCTAGAAACCGGTCCTAGGTTGCTTGATTCTGGTCCAGGAAAGACATGGCTTGGCAGTTCGGGCTGGACTGTTCCCATGAGGCACAGGGTCAAGGCTGATTTGTATATGGCCATGTCTGGGGTGGCTTGGTGAGCAAAATAACGATGGATTAAACCCAGATCTGTGACTGGGGGTGAATGTTTTGCCATTGTGCAACATTCCGTCCATCATCTTGTGTATTTTGCTTGGGCTAAAAGATGCAGCACTGGGTTCTCTCCTGATAACAGGTGAGTAAATCGGAATTCGTAGTTCGGCTGATTTTAGAGGAATATTTGTAAGTTTCAAAAATAGACACCTAGAAACTTTTCTGGTGAAAACCACACAATAGATTCCTATGGAAGAAAATACAAGTTACTGGTAAGTACGCTTAGATTTACTTTACAGGATCCATACTGGGCTCAAAGATGCAGCACTGAGGTCTCTCGTGATAATAGGTGAGTAAATCGGAATTCGTAGTTCGGCTGGTTTTAGAGGAATATTTTGCTCAATAGTGAAGAAAGGGGGCGGGGCCTGAGGTGACATGTGTGACATGTGTGCAAACACGCCCTGTGGCGCATTTGAAGTTGGGGAATTAATTCCTCTTCAATCCTGAGGTCCCCAGTGGCCCAACTAGCCCACCAGGTACCTCCAGTATGCGCCAGGGAGCTGTGTTGCAGAGTGGTGTTCAGAGCACACGCCCCCTTTTTACAACACTCTGCAACGTAGCTCCGTGCCGCTTACTGGAGGTACCTGGTGGGCTAGTTGGCCCCTAGGGGACCTCTGGATGGAAGAGGAATTAATTTGCCAACTTAAAACGCGCCACAGGGCATGTTGCACACATATCACCTCAAGCCCCGCCCCCTACCTTCACCACTGTGCAAACACACCCTGTAGCGCGTTCTAAGTTGGGAGATTAAGTCCCCTTGCATACTGGGGGACCCTGGGGGCTAACTAGCCCTCCTGGAACCTCCAGTGTACGCCAGGGGGCTGCGTTGCAGAGAGGTGTAAAAAGGGGCATGGCCTCATTACACCTCTCTGCAACGCAGCACCCTGGAGCGTTTGCAGAGGGGGAACTAATTCCCCTTGAATACTGGGGGTCCCTGGGGGCCAGCTAGCCCACCAGAAACCTCCAGTATGTGCCAGGGTGCTGGGTTAAATATATATATATATATATATATATATATATATATATATATATATATATATATATATATATATATATATATATATATATATATATATATACACATACACATATATATGTATACATAATAACTGGAGGGCATACAATGTGCTTGCAAATAAAGGTTTGTGACCAAACTTTCAGCGGTGTGCGGCTTCAAAGCCCCGAGCTATGTTTTGGACATATATATATATATATATTACCTACTGGCGTGTCGCCAGTAGGTATATATAGTTAGGATTAATTCCCTATGGGATTTTTGAAAATTCTATGTCTAATAACTTTGGCGTTTGTGGACGGAATCGGCTGAAATTTTCAGGAAAATGGCACATTTTGTTTCTGAGCAGCCCCTGAAAATTTGGGGGGGGTTCGTCAAGGGGGGGCCGAGAAAAAAGGGGGGTCCCAAAACGTGTTTTTCCCATTCATTTTTCCATAGGGCGGTTGGACTCACTTTTAGCTCGAACGGCTGAATGGATTTGCACGAAACTTGGCAAAATTGTAGGGACTGTTAGCCCGATGTGCCTTTGCTAGGTCTCAATATATGTGCTCCAGTAGTTTTTGAGAAATTAACGTTCAAAACAAGATATATATCTGTAACAGCGCTCTGGGCAGCGATCCGGTCCGCTTACTTTTCGCGAAACGGAACTTTGCGCGCAGAAAGCTGATTGGGTCTCCGGTGTCTGTCAACATTCTAAACAGTCCGGAGCGGCCGCCATCTTATCTCTCGGTAGGATCGAGAGAGAAGAAGAGGTGAAAAACGAAGGGGGAATTTATTGAAAGGGGGCAAGGTATACCCCTCTTGACCCCCTAGGAATGTTGTTGGGGTTATTAAAGGGTCCCGTGGGGAAAATAAAAAAAAAATGATTTTTCACGGTAGAAGCGCTTCACGGGCCGCGAACTGGGCCGCAAACTGGTAGCGAAACAGGAATTCGCCATTTTGTGCTTCGTTTTAATTGTTTAGAGACAAAAATTATCGCCGCACATCGGCCACAATGCATGAATATCGCTGAAAAGTCTGCGATATTTATGCATTATCCAGCAAATGCTCTTAGCCATGTTATCCACCTTCCATTGGATAACATGTTTAAAAACTGCTCTGTGCGTGAGGTTTTTTTTTTTTTTTTGCTGCGTGACGTTTGTTAACGTTCGATTCGATGGAAATCAGGAAGTGTTGACCACCATTTTGTCACTGCGAGTAAATATTTTGTTATAAATGAATCCTTATTGATAAACATTGTCTGCGCCATCTTGCGTTTTTGTCCAATGCCACAATTTTGTCGTGCACGGCAGCCATTTTAGATGCCTTGACCAGGGCCACTCTCTGCACGCCGCCGATCCTCAGCATGGCTCCCCACCCTCGCAAGCATCTCCCCCACGCACTGGTCACCCCCGCTCTCTCTCTCATGCATGGGCCATATACTTCCCCCCATCTGCGCTGCTCTTCTCTGAGAATCACACCCTGTGCCCGCCCGACACCTCCCTTTCACCCTATTTACTAACGCACCCTCTGACACTCCTCTTCCTCTGTGTCCGATTGTCCAGGCCGGACCCAGGCTATCACCTAGCCCTGCGGATGTAGTTTATGGCCCCAGCTGTAGAGTATCCAGACATGCCAACCCTCCCGATTCAGGCGTGAGACTACTGATTTCAGTGCTAGTCTTTCGCTTCCCGATTCCTGCAAGGAAAAACCCGGGGGCATATTACCAACAACTAGCGATAATTTTTGTCTCTAACTTGTTTAGAGACAAAAATTATCGTTGCACATCGGCGAATTTTATCGCACATAAACCTTGCTATTAGCAAGGTTTATCGCAAATGCGATAAAAAACGGCCGCAATGCATGAATATCGCTGAAAAGTCAGCGATATTCATGCATTATCCAGCAAATGCTCTTAGCCATGTTATCCACCTTCCATTGGATAACATGTCTAAAAACTGCTCAGGGCAGGTGTTAGCTTTTGGAGATATTCGCGCTTAGCGCGAATATCTCCAAAAGTTGGTAATAGGAGATAGCGATGGTTAGGGACTGTTTTCAGTCGCTAACATCTTGGCTCGCCCACTTTGCATGTCATTAGTGATAAATATCACTGACATGCAAAGCGGGGCCCAAGATGGTCGCTATCTCCTTTTAGCTGTCACTAACTGGTGTTAGCGACAGCTTGGTAATAGGGAGATAATTTTATCTCCTTTTTTTTGGCTTTTAAAGCCAAAAAAGCGGAAATAAACCCCCTTGATAATATGCCCCACGATTCCTCGGGGGTTTCAGCTGACAGGGCTTGGTATTGTGTTACATGCTAATTCTTCCAGGAAACGTCAGAGGGTCGATGCAGGGGTTCTAGAAGGGGTGATAAACCATTTAAGCCTCATGAACAAGCGCATGGTCTTTTAAAGATTTGTGAAGTACTCGGGGCGGCGGTGTGTGTGTGCCCTCTTTCAGGAGCGGGCGGGGGGGCACTGCCAGCAACTTGCCAGGCCAGGTAGTGTTCAACACGTGCATCACCCTTTCTCTGCCTGCTATTGCGCTCCATGCTTCGGAAAGGTAAGAAAAAGAACGTGCATTTGAGTTTGAAATGTCCGATCCTGTAGCAGTACACTTGCAAAGCCCACACATGACAATAACCCGATTCAAGGCCCCATTCACCCGATTTTTTAAAAATATATAGCACTCCAACAAAGTAGAATTATAAAACTTTATTAACTTTTAAATATAACGAACGCAACAAAAACTGTAAATATATTTAAACATTTTTTGAAATTAACCAGAACTATAACGATAACAACAACAACAACAATAATATAACTTTTATGCCTAAATTACGCAAACATTTAGCTAATCTGCTAAAGGGGGGAGTCGCCATTTCTTTACAATAATCAATAATGAAAAATCAACATCAATAGGGTTGTCCGTATTCCCGATGCAGCACTATAGTGCAACATACACAGCACCTGGGGTGTCAAGAGTGAACAGGTCCTAGCTGCTTAACCAATGACTGACAAATTTTATATTAAACACTTACTATGTATAATACTTGCGTTCACAATAGTTTTACTTTACAAAACAGAACAAAAGATGTCCCCTGTAAGTAAACCCATATTAGCTGTTTCAGTTATTGAACATCCTAAGGTTTTATGACATGGGGAACAGTGGTGATATCCTGGGCGGGTGATGGAACTGGGATTGTTAATGGAAAAACATCTACAAAGAAAACTATTGGTGAATTATACTTCTCCGGAAACTATAACGATAACAACAACAATAATATAACTTTATTAACTTTTAAATATAACGAACGCAACAAAAACTGTAAATATATTTAAACATTTTTTGAAATTAACCAGAACTATAACGATAACAACAACAACAACAATAATATAACTTTTATGCCTAAATTACACAAACATTTAGCTAATCTGCTAAAGGGGGGAGTCGCCATTTCTTTACAATAAACAATAATGAAAAATCCAGATCAATAGGGTTGTCCGTTTTCTCGATGCAGCACTATAGTGCAACATAGACAGCACCTGGGGTGTCAAGAGTGAACAGGTCTTTCTTTGTTCCTTAAGATGTTATCTGTGTCAACCTCTTCCGAGAATGCTGATGCGTTAGGGATTTCCTTGTGACAGCTGCTTCATAGACAGACGATATCTTTGTTAAGTCATTAGTGTTAAGTGTGTCTGAAACTACAGTGCCCTTCTGTTTTACTTTCCACAGACACTACAGAGTTTTGTGTGTTGTTCTTCTGAGCGACAATTATTCCAGAGGTTTCAGGTTTACTTGTTTTGTCCTGCAGTGAGTTAACAGCTTTAGAGACTTCATGTTTATTTGCTATGTCCTGCTGTTCGTCAACTGCTTCAGAGACGTCAGCCTCATTTGTTATGTTTGACTAGATCCTGGACCTGCCCGGCCGCGCCCAAAATGGCGCCGGTGTAAATGGGACTCGTAACTGCTTGTTGTGTACTGGTTGCCCAACCTTGATATCATGAGATACATATGCAGTTTTGAAGCACATGGCGGAGGCTCGTCTACTGTAGTGGGGCGTCCCTTTATCGTTTCAGTCGCCATTCCGCCCGCTTTTGCTACACTGTGCATTTTCCGCCATTCAGCTGTTTACCGCCCGCTCTTACGGCTACAGCGTCTCGCTCACCATGTAGTTGAGTTGCTCCCACTCTTGCTGTGCAGCGATAGGCGGCTTCCACAGGACTCTTAAAATGGCGGCCGGCTCTTCGGATTTGGGCCTGGTCCAGTAAAATGGCCCTGGGACACCTTGGAACTCGGACGCTTGTCTGCCAGGGCTTGAGTTCCATTCTCGAAAGCGTCCCCTCAGCCTTGAAGATTGTACAAAAGTCTTGGGGGCCGTCGACTCCCACAGGCTTCCGGTGGGGAGCTCTAGATCGTTTCCGGGAAGCTGCGCCTTGCGCACCGGAGCACTTCCGGGTGCGCTTACGCGTCGCGTCATATGACGCATTACGCGACAATGCAGGTCCAGAATATAGTCAAAATGTCTCCACCAACCAGCGGTCGGAATACAACCGCTTTCAGCAGTCCAAAAAGTTCGGTTAAATCTTAAGAGCGGGAGCAACTCAACTACATGGTGAGCGAGACGTTGTAGTCGCAAGAGCGGGCGGTAAACAGCTGAATGGCGGAAGAGGCACAGAGTACCAAAAGCGGGCAGAATGGCAACTAAAACGGTAAAGGGGCGCCCCACGACAGCGTGTCTTCAGGTCAAACGGATTGTGGGACAAGGTCCAGAATGGAAGATTCTTCAAAAGGGAAAAAATTCCGCCGGACCCCGGTAGCCGGCCGCCTATGCCGGGGGCGATCTCAGGCCTCACCAGGGCAACACGACTTGGGGAGGGGGCAGGAGCCAAGCGCCCCCTCTCAGTCCGCGCCATCTCACCACCCCTCGGGGGCCTCCGTCAAGCGGTTTAGGGAGGCACCGTATCACATTGTTTTCCAATGCAGTCAGGTCCACAAATGGACCCCACTTACTTTGAATAGTGAAGCTGCAGCAGGTGCAAATAAGGTTTAAACAGTGTTACAAGAGCTGCTTAGAACTCTGAAGTATGGCACTCAACAACCAGGACTTATGCCATTTGTGTAAGGCAGTGACATGGAAGCAACTCAGGGACAAAAAGCATGAACGAACATTCACGTATGAAAATCTTATTTGGGGAAGGGGTAGAATCCAAACGCCCCCTGCGAGTTCGCGCCACTACACCGTATGTGGAAAATCTGAAGCCATCGTTCTACAAACTCTCAACGCTTGCTATCAGTGCATGAGTTTCATGCTCGATCGATTGAGCTAGCCGGATCGGGCAATAAAAAGTATAAAATAGTTATGTAAATAGTTATTTAATAAAATGTTTTACTCTGTTTCTTTGCTGGTGTGTTGTGTATATTTATAATATTTGCATAGGGTTTGTCGTTATTTTGGGCGGTGTGGGTGGCGGAGTCGAGCTGTCTTGCAGCCCTCATGGTCTGGAGCTCAGTTCATTTCACTATTTTCGTATTTCTCATGAAGGGTTGTTCCTAATGTTTGTATTTTACCGAGGTCAAAAAGAAATCGAATTAGTGGTCTACTGATTTTGCTCGATTACTTTTATTTTTTTACACGATTTTTCACTATCTGCAAAGACTAAACAGAGTATTGCGACTTTGTGCTTGTTTGTAAATAGAGAATGATCCAAAGAGAACCAATTGTAAAACAGTAAATGCTTGGATAATAATCAATCAAATGGAGAGACAAGCAAGTACGACGGATTACAACAGGGGTAAAGGTCTGCGTTAACTACCGTTCACTATCTGCAAAGAGAGAGTACTACTAAGAGAAAAGAGGGGAGTGGGGGGGGGGGAGCGTTCAAAGCACATCAGCGTGCATAAATACGAAACGTTTTTACCTATCACGTACTTGACATTTGACAGCTTTTGATATTTGCTATTAAAAAACCATTGAAATTCACGGAAAAAACCATAGGTTATAGTCGATATATAGTTAGGAATTTGCATTTACAAAACCTTGAAAATTCAATGAAAAAAACATTGGTTTTAGGCCATATATAGTTAGGGATTTGCATTTAGAAAACCTTATTTTACTCGCATAAAACCATTGAAATTCCATATATAGTTATAAGCGCTAACTATATATCGCGCACCCGCAATCCACTGCTGATGATGTCACATATTACATCATTCATGACATGGTTAGTGACATCACTGGGAATTCACATGCTACCATAAAAAACTGTAAACACCATAAACCCTAATAAATCCATTACGACTAAAAAACCCATACCCACCCAAAACCCTAAAGGCTCCCTTGCCACTGAAAACCCACACTCACCCTAAAACCCATACAATTACTACCACCCAAAACCCATACCCACCATAAACTCTAAAAATTAACATGCCACCCAAAAACCCATATCCACCCTAAGACATAACTTACCACCCAAAAATCTAGCTCCATCCAAAACCTTAAAAAGTCCCTTGCCACTGAAAACCCCATAAACACCATAAAGCCTACAAAATCCCTTGCCACCAAAATCCCATACCCATCTCAAAAAATAAAAATTCCCTTGCAGCCCATAAAATCCAGACCCACCATAAACCCTAAAAAATCCCTTACCCCTCAAAGACCTTCACCCATCCTAAACCCTTAAAATTCAACTGCCACCCAAAAACTAATACCCACCCTAAACCCTAAAAATTCCCTTGCCACTCTAAAACCAATACCCTCCCTAAAAAATTCCTTGCCACCCAAAAACCCATGCAAACACTCAGCCCTAACACAGTCATTATCACCCAAAAACCAATACCCACCCTAAAGGTTCCCTTACCACCCAAAACCCATGCTTTACCTAAATCCTAAGACAAACCTCACAGCCAAAAACCCATACCCACCCTAAACCATAAAATGTCCCTTGCCCCAGAAAACCCACATACACCCTAAAACTTAAAAATCCTCTTGCCACCCAATAACCCATACATACTGTAAACCATACCAAATTCCTTCCCGTCAAAAATCCCACACCCATCCTAAACAATGAAAATACCCTTGCCACCCAAAAACCCACACCCATCCTAAACCCTAAAAAATCCCTTACCACTCAAAGTCTCACACAAACACTAAACCCTGAAAGATTAATCACCACCCAGAAATCCATACCCACCCTAAACCCTAAAGGTTCTCTTGCCACCCAAACCTAGGCCCACCCTAAACAATCCTTTACGACCCAAATACCCATACTCACCCTAAACCCTAAAAAAATCCCTTACCACTCAAAAACCCATACCCCCAAACTCTAAATATTTTCTTGCCACCCAAAAACCCATACAAATTTTAAACCCTACAAAAATTCCCCTGCAACCCAAAAACCTTACAAATGCTAAACCGTAATAAAATCATGATCACCCAAAAACCCATACCCAACCTAAACCTTAAAGGTTCCATTGCCACCCAAAACCCATACTCAATCCAAACCCTAAAAATTCCTTAACACCTAAAATCACATACCCACCCTAAACCAGAACATTTCCTTTGCCCCACAAAAACCCACACTCACTCAAAACCTTAAACATTCCTTTGCAACCGAAAAAACAATAACCACCACACATCCTACAAATTCCCTTGCCACCAAAAATCCCACACCCATCTTAAATGATAAAAATTCCCTTGTCACCCATAAAACCAATACCCACCCTAAACCCTGAACATTCCCTTGATGCCCAAAACCCATACCCACCCTAAAACATAAAAATGTTGGTGCCACCCAAAAACCCATACCCAACCTAAACCCTAAAAAGCTCCTATCACATAAAAACCTATATACACACAAAACCCTAATAAATACCTTACCACCAAAAACCCATACAAATGCTAAACCCTAGAAATCACCTTGCTACCCAAAAAACTATACCCACCCTAAACCCTGGAATTTCCTTTGCCACCCAAAAATCCATAGGCACCCTAAACTCTAAAAAAAAAGCCCATATCACCTAAAATCCCATATCCCCCATAAACCTAAAAAAATCGCTTACCACCCAAAAACGCACACCCACCCAAAACCATAAAAATACCCTTGCCAGTTGCCACCCAAAAAAACGATACCCACCCTAAGCCCTAAAAAATCCCTTACAACTCAAAAACCTATACCCACCCTAGACCCTAAAAAATTCAATTGCCACCCAAAAAAGTATACCTACCCTAAACTTTCCCTTACCCCTCAGATACCCATACCAACCCTAAAAAATGATTTGCCACCCAAAACTCACACAAACACTAAGGGGCCCATTAGGTTATAGGGCGGCTACGCTCTACATCCTCCCCGCCCGCCACCCATTTCACCTCACCGTATTAGTATGGCGGGGGGACCCCGGCGGACAGAAAGACCGTCTGCCGGTTTTCCGCCGGTCGACTTGTCGACCAGGCGGAAAAAGATCACAATATAGTTGTGGTGACTGTGAGACACCGCCATCCATATTAAGATGAGTGCGGTAATGAGCCTTTCCATAGCTGCCTTGTCGCCAAGGAAAGACTTGCGGTCTTGGCTGTTGGGGGGCCCATAGCGGGCCCCATGGTGTAGGGGGTACCATTTGCATGGACAATGCGGCAGGCACAGCTCCGTGCCTGCAACTTTGTACATGCAAATGCACAACATGCATTTTTTATCATTGCAGTGGGTGCTGCTGAATGCATCGCCCACCGCAATGTTAAAAATGCGTGATGCGCCCACCAGTGTTCGGGCGCATCCGAATATCACCCACGGGACCGCCGCACATATGGTGGGTGGTCCTGTTTTCCATCTTAATGATGCCCTATACCTTAAAAGATTCATTACCACCCAAAAACCCACATCCACCCTAAACCATAAAAGTTCCCTTGCCACCACAACCTATGCTCACCCTAAATCCTAAAAAATCCATTACCACCCACATACCCATACATACCATACACCCTAAAAAATCCCTTGCCACCCAAAAACCAATAATCACCCTAAATCCTAAAAAATCCCTTGCAACCTGAAAACCCATACCCACCCAAATCCATAAGAATTCTCTTGCCACCCAAAAGAAATTATCTTGCAAAAACCCACAACCACTCTATACACAAAAAATTCCTTATCACCCTAAAACCCATACCCACCCTAAACCATAAAATTGCCCTTGCCCCACAAAACCCACACCCATCCAAAACCTTAAAAACTCCTTTGCCACCCAAAACTCCATACCAACCATAAATCTTACAAAATCCCTTGCCACCAAAAATCCAATTCCCATCTTAAAAGATAAAAATTCCCTAGCTGCACACAAAACCCACACCCACCCTAAACCCTAAAAAATCCCTTACTCCTCAAAGATCTACACCCATCCTAAACCCTAAAAATTCAACTGCCACCCCAAAACTAATACCCAGCCTAAACCCTAAAATATCCCTAACCATTCAAAAACCCACACTCACCCTAAACTCTAAATTCTATTGCCACTCTAAAACCAATACGCACCCGAAAAAATTCCTTGCCACCCAAGGTAGAGTAGAGTGCATTGTCATAGTGAAATCTGCTGGTTATGAGTGTGTGGGTTACCATCTTTTTGGATTCTGTTGGGGTCCATCTGAATCTCCTTTGAAGCAGGCGGAGCGTGTGGAAGCAGGATGAGGATAGTGCGCTGATTTAGCGGTTCATTGTGAGCGAGGAGTCTAGTATGATGCCAAGGTTGCGTGCGTGATCCGTGGAGATGGCAGGGGTTCCTAGTGGGGCTGGCCTCTAGGAGTCATCCCAGGCTGAGGAGTTGGGCCCCAGGATGAGTGCTTCGGTCTTGTCCGAGTTGAGCTCGAGGCAGCTTTCTTTCATTCATGTAGCAACGGTCTCTATTCAGCCGTGAAAGTTGGTTCTGGTGGCTGTGTGTCCGTTGGTGAGAAAGGGGAGCAGCGTGGTTGGAGATGTTGAGTCCGTGGCTTCTGACGATGGCTGAGAAGGGGGCCATGTACATTTTGAAGAGGGTGGGACTCGGGAAGGAGCCCTGGGCCACTCTGCAGCTAATCTCTGTAGGTTCTGAGAGGAACAGGGGTAGTCTGACATGCTGTGTTTGGCTGGTAAGAAAGGAGTGGATCCAGTCCAGCACCTTGTCGCAGATGTCGGAGTCGTGGAGTCTCGTAATTACGGTGCTGTAGGAGATGGAGTCGAAAGCGGCTGAGATATCCAGTAGGATGAGGGCTGAGGTTTTGCCCAGGTCAAGGAGGGAGCGGATGTCGTCGGTGGTGGCGAGGACTGCATTCTCGGTGCTGTGGTTACTTCGGAAACCGGATTGGGATGTGTCCAGGATGTGGTTGTCCTCGATGAACTCGGAGAATTGGGTGTTGATGGCCTTCTCGATTACCTTGGTTGGGAAGAGGAAGAGGGAGGTTGGTCTGAAGTTCTTGAGGTCTGTCAGGTCGGCAGACAGCTTCCTAAGCAGGGGATGATCTCAGCGCGTTTCCAGTTGTCAGGGAAGGTGGCAGTTTTGATGGAGCAGTTGGGACGATGGAGGCAGCTGCTCTATGGAAGTGCATGCATTTTTAACACAGCTTGAAGCTGCACCCACCGCAATGTTAAAGATAGAGGATGTGACCCCCACCCTGGCGGTCACATCCTAATCTGCACAGAGGGAACGCCGCAGCCCATGCGGACGTTCCCTCCTACTCTGGGGTCGCGTACGGACTCAAGTCCGTCAGCGATCCTAATGACCCCCTTTGTATGTACAGGTTTGAAGATGCCTATAATCCCAGTTTGAATGTGAACATCCTTATCATCACACACTATCTGTGTAGGGACATGAAGATTATATTTAAACACTATCACTGTAGGGCAGAGGTCTTCAATCTGTGGGGCGTGACCCCCAGGAGGGTCGTGGAGTCCTGGGAAGGGGGTCGCAGATTCTGTCAGAGTGCAGTTCCTTTGCCTTAGTGGCGTTGGACTGATTTAGGGTGCTCAGGGCGGAGGCCTAATTCACACTGAGGGGTGAAAAACATCAAAGCCTCATTAACAAGTAAAAGGTCTTTTAAAAACCTGTGACGTACTCGGGCGTGGATTTGTGTGTGTACCTGAAGCTGTTTCAGCAAGGCTCACATACACGAGGAGGGGGGTTGTGAGGGGAGAGGGGGCTGTACCACTTTGAGTTCAATGGCATGCCTGGAGCTGTGGGTCTCGCCAGTTTATTTATTTATGCGTTTTTATATAGCGCGGACTTTACCCAAAGGTGTCAGAGCGCTTCACAATAGGAACAGAACTGATCCATGAGAACATTACCAGTGAACAAATTACAAAAGCAAACGTTACATTACATGAGGCAAAAGTGACAATCGTGAGCAAACAAAATACAAGCATACGATGCATTACAGGAGGAAAAAGTGACAAGTGTGCAGGTTACAAAAAGCGTACCAAGTACAAGTAGAGGTATAATACTGCAATAAATAGGGGACACTCAAACACAAGAACAAACGTTACATAGCCAATGGTGGCACTTGTAAAGTACAGTAAAGCACGTTAAAGGTCCTCTTCCCACCCCCCTCTGACACGTCCCATAAATCATTGGTTCAAGTCCCAGGAGCCCTCATATCTGTTCTTCACTGTGAGATGTTGTTACAGCACAGAGATGCCCTCCCATGAGAGAGGAAGAAGACGCAGAGAGATACTGATGGATGATGGGTGGATGGATGATGGATGATGGATGAAAGGGTGGATGGATGTGTGGATGGAAGGATGAAAGGGTGGACGGATGAAGGATGGATGGATAGATGGAAGGATGAAAAGATGGATGGATGAAGGATGGATGGATAGATGGATGGTTGTGTGAAACGGTGGGTGGATGAATGATGAGTGGATAGATGGATGGATGAAAGGGTGGATGGATGGATGAAAGGGAGGATGTATGGATGGATGTATGGAAGGATGAAAGGGTAGATGGATGAAGGATGGATGTATGGATGGATAAAAGGTTGCATGGATGAATGATGGATGGATAGATGTGTGAAAAGGTGGGTGGATGAATGATGGGTGGATGGATGAAAGGGTGGATGGATGAAGAATGGATGTATGGATGGAATGATGAAAGGGTGGATGGATGAAGGATGGATGTATGGATGGAAGGATGAAAGGGTGGACGGATTAAGGATGATTGATGGAAGAATGAAAAGGTGGATGGATGAAGGATGGATGTATGGATGGATAAAAGGTTGCATGGATGAATGATGCATGGATGGATGTGTGAAAAGGTGGGGGGATGAATGATGGGTGGATGGATGTAAGGGTGGGTGGATGAAGGATGGATGTATGGATGAAAGGGTGGATGGATGTATGGATGGAAGGAAGGATGAAAGGGTGGATGGATGAAGGATGGATGTATGGATGGATAAAAGGTTGCATAGATGAATGATGGATGGATTTGTGAAATGGTGGGTGGATGAATGATTGGTGGATGGATGAAAGGGTGGATGGATGAAGGATGGATGTATGGATGAAAGGATGAAAGGTTGGATGGATGAAAGATGGATGTATGGATGGAAGGCTGAAAGGGTGGATGGATGAAGGATGGGTGGATAGATAAAAGGCTACATGGATGAATGATGCATGGATGGATGTGTGAAAAGGTGGGGGGATGAATGATGGATAGATGGATGGATGAAAGGGTGTATGGATGAAGGAGGGATGTATGGATGAAAGGATGGATGGATGAAGGGAGGATGCATGGATGGATAAAAGGTTGCATGGATGAATGATGGATGGATGTGTGAAAAGGTGGGTGGATGAATGATGGATGGATGGATGGAAGGAAGGGAAGATGGGTAAAGGATGGATGTATGGATGGAAGGATGAAAGGGTGGATGGGTAAAGGATGGATGTATGGATGGAAGGATGAAAGGGTGGAAGGATGAAAGGGTGGATGGATGGATGGAAGGATGAAAGGTTGGAATGATGAAGGATGGATGGATGTGTGAAAGTGTGGGTGGATGAATGATGGATGATGGATGTGATGAAGTTTAACAGGCGCATTTATAGTTGTCAAAAGTTGATGATAAGGAGTACCAGTTTCTAGAAACGTTTGTTGGAAGGGGATCCTTACGCCGAAAAAGGTTTTACAAGGGGGTCTGGCATCAAAAAGTTTGAAGACCTCTGCCATAGGGACTTGAACTCTACTAACCTTGCATGCTATCTCTATGGAGACTTGAACATCATAATAAACACACAATATCTTTGTGGCATTTTGAACATCCCAATAATCACACACTATCTCTGTGGTGACTTAAACATTCATGTAACCACACAGTATCTTTGTGGGGACTTGAAAATAACAGTCACTTCTTTATTTCATGTACTTGAAAAATGAAGAAAACTGTTTTCAATTGTTGTCTGATATGGTAGAAAGGGTGACTTCATAGTGATATTCACAGATATGCACCTAATGAAGAAGCAGGCAAAGAGCAGAAGAAAGCACATGAAACTCCTGATACAGAGGGACAATATTTTGTTTTATGCGTCCTTGAAAGTACCCCAGGGCTCCTTTCTCAGTGCCATACTGTTCAACCTCTGCATGTCGCCATTAGCACCCATCATTCGCAACCTCGATCTCAACATTATCTCATACACCGACACCCAACCCATACTCTCCCGCGCCAGTGACACAGACACCACTAGTGTGAGCTTCCCGAATACCATGACGGACGTTGTTGAATAGATGATAACCAACTGCCTCAAACTCAACACTGAAAAGACCAAAGATCTCTTTGGAGGACCCCCCTCACCATCTGATGACATCTGGTGGCCCTCCACCCTTGGACTAGCACCACCCCCAACCTTGGCATCACTCCTCGACAGTGGGCTCTCCGTGAGAGGGTTGCTGCCACATGCTTCAACACCCTCAGAATGCGCCGTAAGATTTTCAGATGGATTATAACAGACACCAGTAGAATCGTCACACAATCCCTCATCACTACTCGACTTAACTATGGGAACACCCTCTATGCCAGAACCACCACCCTCCTCAAGCACCCTAAACTATCCAGAACGCAAAAATCATCCTCAAAGGGCCAAGGTGAGTCCACTACACCTCCCACATCTGCAACCTGCACTGACTCTCCTCTTCAAACTGCTCATGCATGTCTGAAAAGCCCTCCACAACATGGGACCCGAATATTTGAACAGCCGCCTGACCTTCCACCACCCCACCAGCCACCTGTGGTCTGCCTCGCTGGCCCTCGCTTAAGTCCCCCGAATCCATTGTACTCGAACCGAAAGACCTGCCTTTTCCCACCTCTGTGCCAAGGCCTGAACTTTCTTTATTTACAAATGTTATGCTATAAAGCATAACAGAAACTGGGAACCTAATTTTATAATAACGTTAATCATAAGATGCAGCATGGCTGAAACTCATTCTCCAAGTCAATATGTCTAATAAGCGAGACATATTGGCTTTGTCAATGCTTGTTTATTTATTTGCAGCCAATTATCATCTGCTTCCAATGAAATAGGAAGTAACACGCTCAAACAGGTTTTGACATTCACTTTGCATATAATATTATTGCTTACTCCCTCCTAAATAGAATAAACATGCACAACTCAGTAAAACCTGGGGGTACTTTCCAGTGATAATGGAGGAGCGATCTAATTTTGAACTAATCAGTGGTATTGCTTAAACGGCGCAATTTGCATTTGCGGTCATTTTTGCAGTAGTGCATAGGTCAAAATATCCCAGGAGGGTGTTTTGTCATCCCGCTCATGTTTGAAGAAATCTGTTAAATTATATTCTTTAATCATGATTAGATGTTTAACTGTGTTAAAAACGTGCAAGGACAGGGACAATGCACTGACATGTAAAACTGTTTCTTTGTCTGTTACGTACTTCAGACTTCTTGGTACTTATGAGATATTTTCTGAAAGCAATATTTGGTTTCTAAACTATAATTACAAAAATAAATGGTTTAATAAAAAATGAAAAGGTGAAAAAGGACCGCCAGATGAATTAGCCGCATTGGACCTTATAAACCATTGTATGCATTGCTTTATAGGTTAAAATTGAATGAACACCTAACACAATTAAATAACAGGCCTTATCTATTTCGTGGATTCTCATAGGTGCCTGAGTCAAAAGTAAGTAACTTAACTCGTTCGTTTGCAATTTCCCTGCTTGCAATACACTGATGCTCGCTTTCAGCTCTTTGGCTGTCTAAATGTTGAAACTGCAGCCCGTAGCGAGTTTCTAAGGGCTGGGTAAAGGGAGAGGTGTCCTTTAGTCCATTTAGTGCAGGGCTCAACCTTTGACTTTGACCTGCGTTTCCAGCCTCAGAAAGGCCAAACAAATGCCATGATTTGCATTCGTTAACACCTCTTCAGGTAGGAGCCCTGGAAACCATTGTGTTGTTCATCCAGTGCTGTTTGCGCTGCTGTTCAGGGAAGGGTGGAGGTCTTCGTTCTTACATTGTGAGAAGAACTGCTTTGCAGGGTCTCGTCCTAACTGCGTAAAAATGCGAAGTCTGGTTTCCCCTCCTTGTTTTAATGGTGATGAGGGGGAAACTAAGAAACTGAATGCATTTTCTTTTATTTTCGGTTTGTTACTTGAAAGAGGAGGTGGAAACGCCTTTCTTTCTCTTATTTCCAAAGGCAAATCAATAAAATGCCAGTTATCTCTTAAATTGTGAAGTAAGACCTAACAGCAAACAATCACTCTCTGACCAATATATTTCGTTTAGTACACAGACAGGGGCATGATAGACTGGGCCCTTTTTACGGCCCCTCAGCTTAGTCAAATTTGAAGTACTTCAAAAAGACCACTATTCACTGCCGCAATAGTGGAACATGTTTTAATGTGCTATTGAAATGATTTGTGAAGAATGTGATTGTCACATTCATGAAACACTGGTTAACCTTTTAAGTAAGAGATTCATTTTAAAAGATCTACAAAGAACAGTAGATATTTGGTGATAAGACTTTAAATGGAACAGCAGCGCTTCAATGCCTCAAAAAGCACATATTGGAAACTAAGGAAGTTGAAATATAGGTATTTTTTTAACTTTATAGCACACATGAATACTAAAGGCTAATTTGCAATTAAAGGATTTCATACTAAACGAAGGTTGCATTTCCCTGCACGGCAGGCAGAGTGGCACAATAGGTAAATGCGCTTCCCTGAGACCTGCTGTGACTGTCCGGGCTTTTCATATTTCTGAGATCAATGGTGGATAGTGTAATGATTGCACCTATCACAACTCTTGATTGATTTATTATGTGCAGTATATACTTATATTAAATATTATCATTAAAACTCCCCTTCGCTCCTGGAGCATAGTGGATATTCCATTTTCTGAAAGGCAAGTTGCCATAAAGGTGCATTTATACCTAACACATGTGCTTTGTGACAATACACACAAGGCACCGTCTTACAGTGTCAACTTTTCTTTCTTGCAGCTTATATAGTACAATTATGGACCAACCAAATGGCCTTGAAGTTTATATAATGAAAACTTTTCCCTAACTTCTACAACACACATCGAACAGGTACACCATTGCAGCAGTAGTGGAAGAGTCACTCGGATATGCAACAGGTACAATACAGACAATAATAGTACCAACTTCCTTTCACACATAGGGCATGTATAGCATGGCCATACATAGTGAAACCTTGAATGTACACAATGTAGACACAAGAACTAGGACATTTTTCCTCAAGCGCAAGGAGTACACACTTCCCTAATACACGCAGATCAGGCACAGAGCATGCAGCAGCTCTGTAAGCATCTCACACCCACACACAGCATTTACAGTGTGGTAAGTAGAAATGCAAGCTTTCCTAAACCACATTCAGATTAAGAACAAACAGCAGAAAAACATGTTTTCCTCAGACAAAAACATGTAGAGCTCATGTTGCAGCAGTTCAAGCTGATGACCTACTCAACAGAAGCACATTGGAGGAGTAAGACGGTACAGCCCAAACATTTCAGAACCACAGCCCAATTTTCAGAATGACAAACTTTTGCGACTCGTTCCTGACCGGTTGCTCCCTCCTCGCTCCTCTCCCATTACTGCTGCTGCCTGCCTGGTGATCATCGCACCCCTATCTGGACACCACGGTATCGCCTGCGCTTAGTTACATTAGTGTAGTGCGATTTCAGAAGCTGCTCACTATAACGTTGTCTCCGCATTGTAATTGACCGGCTCATAGCGCATGTAATTGTAGCGCCGCCCGCCCTGCTTTGCAATTGTTTGTATATGCTCACTTCTGCCAGCAACTTCAATTATATTGATATCACTCTCGGTGACTCAGGCGATCTGCTGCCCCTGCCTCGCCTCCCCTTTGACCTCCATTTTGTTTTCTGTTGTTGTTGTTCCCAGGCACGCCCCTCCTCCCCGCTACCGCCTCCCAGCTGCTGACCCTCCCACGCTCCGCCCCCTACACCATCCATTTATGGCCAATGCCCCCACGTGCAGCGTCCACGCGCTACGGCCGCGCCGAAGGTGCGCCAAAGGTAAGCCCGTCTACGCCCGTCCGCGCCTGGACCGCGCCCAGCGCCAGAGCCCCTGGTCCTCGTAATGTCCTCCCCTCCCGCATTACTTACGATGCCACCACCCTCCTAGCCCTTAACCCCGGTCGACTCCCCAACTGCGTCCAAGCCGCCCCTGGACACACCCATGGACCCTTTTCCTGCAACTCCTGCAAGTTCGACGGCACCAAGAACAACTCCTCATCTACGAACACACAACAGATATCCGACCCCAACCACCTACAATGCATCCTGCTCAACACCCGCTCGGTCCACAGGCACGCCATTGACCTCTGGAATCTACTAGACACCATCTCTCCGGACGTCGCCTTCCTAACAGAAACATGGATGAACGCCACATCAGCCCCAGACATCACCATTGCCATCCCGGAAGGCTATAAGATCATTCGCAAGGACCGTACCGGCCACACAGGAGGAGGCATCGCTATCGTCCATAAGAAATCCATCCGCATCTCAACCAGCTCAGACGTCAATCTCGCCAACTCTGAACACCTTCACTTCCAGATCCACATCGACCCCAAGACCACACTCAGAGGCACCCTCCTTTACAGGCCACCAGGACCCCGCGCACAATTTAGTGAAGACATCACGGACTTCATCACTCCACACGCGCTCCCCTCCGAGGACTACATCCTTTTGGGAGAACTCAACTTTCACCTTGAAAAGAACAACGACCGCAACACCACCACCCTCTTGGACAACCTCGCAAACCTCGGACTTAAACAACTAGTCACCACCTCCACCCACATCGCAGGTCACACACTCGACCCTATCTTCACCTCCAGCAAACATGTCTCCTTCAGCCACACCACAGCTCTCCTTTGGACTGACCACAGCTGCGTTCACTTCACCAACAATAAGCCCACATCCAACAACCACCCCCAACCCACTCTGCAAAGAAACTGGAACAAAATCACCATCAACCAGATCTCCTCATCGCTTCTTCAAACCCCCCCGCCCACTCTTCAAACCGAGATCAAGCAGCCACCAACCTAACCCAATGGTTATCCAACAGCGCCGACATCCTAGCACCACTGAAAAAACGACAAATCAAAGTAGGCAGCAAGAAGGCCTCCTGGTTCAACGATGATCTTAAGAAATCCAAGAAACTTTGTCGCTCCCTCGAGAAGGTCTGGAAAAAAGACCCAACCACCAGCACCAAGGACGCCTTCAAAAACGCCACCCGCATACACCACCAACTAATCCGAAATGCCAAGAAAGCCGCTTTCAAGGACCGTCTAGATAACAACGCCCACAACAGCAAGGAATTATTCAACATCGTCAAGGAATTTACCAACCCCTCAGCCAACTCCAACGACATCACCCCCTCTCAAGCCCTCTGCAACTCCCTAGCCTCATTCTTCCACAACAAAATTGCGGACATCCACAACAGCTTCGACAACCAACCCGGAGACCAACCCACCCAATCCCCTGCAGGACCCCCACGCCCCCTGAACATCCTCAATGACTGGAAGCCAATCTCCACTGAGGACACCATCCGTCTGATGAACTCTATCCACTCAGGATCCCCCACAGACCCTTGCCCTCACCACATCTTTAACAAAGCAGACTCCATTATTGCACCGCACCTCCGAGACGTCATCAACTGCTCCCTCAACTCCGCAACCTTCCCGGAAAGCTGGAAACATGCCGAACTCAGCGCCCTCCTGAAGAAACCCACAGCTGACCCCACCGAACTCAAAAACTACTGCCCTATCTCACTCCTTCCATTCCCGGCCAAAGTCATCGAGAAAGCGGTCAACAACCAGCTCGCCGCTTTCCTCGAAACCAACAAATCCCTCGACTCCTCACAATCCGGCTTCTGAGCCAAACACAGCACTGAAACCGCCCTCATCGCAGCAACAGACGACATTCGAACTCTACTGGACAATGGAGACACAGTCGCCCTCATCCTCCTCGACCTCTCCGCAGCCTTCAACACGGTCTGTCATAGCACCCTTCTACAACGCCTCAGAAACGTCGGAATCCAAGGAAAAGCACTGGAATGGATCACCTCGTTCCTCTCCGGAAGAACCCAGAGAGTCCGCCTTCCACCATTCAAGTCAGAGGCCACTGAAGTCATCTGCGGCGTACCACAAGGATCCTCACTCAGCCCCACCCTCTTCAACGTATACATGAGCCCCCTTGCGGCCATCGCTCACCAACACAATCTCAACATCATCTCCTACGCGGATGACACTCAACTGATCCTATCACTCACCAGAGACCCTAACACGGCCAAAACCAACCTGCACGAAGGAATGAAAGAAGTAGCCGAATGGATGAAGCACAGCCGTCTGAAACTGAACTCAGACAAAACAGAAGTCCTCATCCTAGGCACCTCCCCCTCCGCCTGGGATGACTCTTGGTGGCCAGAGGCCCTTGGAAAAGCACCCATCCCGACGGACCACGCACGGAACCTGGGCGTCATCCTGGATTCCTCACTCTCGATGAACAGACAAGTCAACGCCGTTTCTTCATCTTGCTTCAACATTCTTCGCATGCTCAAAAAAACATTTTGTTGGATCCCCACCGAAACTAGAAAAACGGTCACCCACGCTCTGGTCACGAGCCGACTGGACTACGGAAACACCCTCTACGCCGGTACCACCGCAAAACTCCAGAAAAAACTCCAACGCATCCAGAACGCTTCAGCCAGACTCATACTAGACATCCCGCGTAAAGAACACATCTCTGGTCACCTGAAAAACCTCCACTGGCTCCCCGTCAATAAGAGGATTACTTTCCGGCTCCTAACCCACGCAGACAAAGCACTCTACGAAATCGGACCCGAATGCCTCAACACACGACTATCCTTCTACGCCCCCTCCCGCCAGCTACGATCCTCCAACCAAGCCCTTGCCACTGTACCTCGCATCAACAAAACCACCATGGGAGGTAGATCCTTCTCCTACCTAGCAGCTAAAACTTGGAACTCACTTCCCACTCACCTTCGCCTTACTCAGAACCACCTAGCATTCAGAAAGCAACTCAAAACGTGGATATTTGACAAGTAATTCCCCACCCTTCTTCAAGCGCCTTGAGACCCTCTGGGTATGTAGACCGCTATACAAATCTATTGACTTGACTTGACTTGACTAACTTTAGCAGTGAAGTTTCCATCACATTAAACAAGTGCAACATGGGAAGTAGTAGTGACTGACAATAGATGCACACTTTAGCCAACTATTGTGGCAGCATCTCTTATACCTAGTTCTGTAGTGGCATACATAGAAAGACTCATGGTGATAGGCTCACAGGGAAGCAACCATACCTTGTAGTTACCCGTGGAGGAAAGCAGTGGTGGTTCTTTTAAGGTATAAGGTGGGCTTGGGCTATTGAGTGGTGCTACATTTTTTAGGGTTTCTGATAAATATAGATTTTTGGGTGGAAGGGATTTTTTAGGGTTTAAGGAGGGTATGTGTTTTTGGTTGGCAAGGGAATTTTTAGAATTTAGGATGAGTATGGTTTTTTGGGTGATTGGGATTGTTTAGGTTTTATGGTGTATGGGTTTTGAATTGCAAGGGAACCTTTAGTGTTTAGGGTGTGTATGGGTTTTAGGGTGGAAAGAGATTTTTTTAAGGTTTAGGGAGGGTATGGTTTTTGGGTGGTAAGGGAATTCTTGGGGTTTTGGGTGGGTGTGGGTTTTAGGTTGGAAGGGAATTTTTAGGGCTTAGGGTTGGTATAGGATTTTGGGTGGTAAGGTATTTTTTTAGGGCTTAGGGTGTGCATGAGTATTTCCATGGTAAGGTTTTTTTTAAAGGTTTAGGGTGGACATGGGTTTTGTGTGGGTATGGGTTTTTGGATGGTGATTAATCTTTTACGGTTTAGGGTTTGTATGGGATTTTGGGTGGCAAGGGATTTTCTAGGGTGGGTGTGGGTTTTTGGGTGGGAAGGGAATTTTTAGGGTGTGGAGTGGGTATGCGTTTTTGGTTGGCAAGTGAATCTTCAGAGTTTAAGATGGGTGTAGGTTTTTAAGTGGTACAGAATTGTTTACGGTGGGTGTGGGTTTTTGGGTGTTAATGAATTACTTAGGGTTTATTGTTTGTATTGGTTTTTTGGGTGGCGAGGGATTTTTTAGGGTGGGTATGGTTTTTTAGGTGGCAAGGGATTATTTAGGGTTTAGGGTGGGTATAGGTTTTTGGTTGGTAAGGGATTTATTTAGGGTTTACGGTGGGTATGGATTTTTGGTTGGCAATGGAATTTTCAGCATTTAGGATGGGTGTGGGCTTTTGGGTGGCAAGGGCGTTTTTAAGGTTTATGGTGGGCTTGGGTTTTTGGGTGCTAAGGAATTTTTAGGGTTTAGGGTGATTATGAGTTTTTTGGTTGTAAGGTTTGCCTTAGTGTGTGGGGTAGATATGTTTTTTTGGGTGACAAGGGAATTTTTAGGGTTTAGGGTAGGTATGGGTTTTTAGCTGGTGAGGTATTTTTTAGGTTTTAGCGCGAGTGTAGCTTTTTAGGCAAAAAGTGCTTTTTTTAAGGCTTACTGTGGGTGTGGATTTTTGAGGGCAAGGGAAATGTTATGGTTTTAGGTAGGTATGGGTGTTCGGGGAATTTTTAGCATTTAGGGTGGGTTTCGATTTTTAGGTGGTAAGGGATGTTTTAGGGTTTAGGCTGGGTATGGGTTTTTGGGTGGCAAGGGAATTATTTATTGTTTAGGGTGGGTGTAAGATTTTTGGTGCAAAGGATTTTGTAGATTTTACTGGATGTATGGGTTTTTGGGTCGCAAGGGAATTTTTAAGGTTTAGGTCTGCTGTCAGTTTTTGGGTGCAAAGGGATTGTTTAGGGTTTAGGGTGGGCATGGGTTTTGGTTGGCAAGGGAACATACAGTTTAGGGCTGATATGGGCTTTTTGGGTGGTAAAAAATAATTTAGGGTTTAGTGTTTGCATGGGTTTTGGGGGCAAGGGATTTTTGATGGTGGGTATGGGGTTTTGGGTGGCAAGTTACATTTTTGGGTTTAAGGTAGGGGTAGGTTTTTGAGAGGAAAGGGATTTTTAGAGTTTCGGGTAGGTATGGGTTTTATGGGTTTGAAGGGAATTTTTAAGGTTTAGGGTGGCTGTGGGTTTATGGGGGCAAGGGAAATGTTATGGTTTAGGATGGGTATGAGTTTTTGGGTGATAATTAATCTTTAGGGTTTAGGGTGGGTATGAGTTTTTGGGCGATAACGAATAGTTAGGGTTGAGGGTGGTTCTGGGTTTTTGGGTGCCAAGAGAATATTGAGGGTTTAGGGTGGGCGTGGGATTTTGGTTGGCAAGGTGTTTTTTATGGTTCATGGTGAGTATATGTTTTTAGGAGGTAAGGGCTTTTTTAGTGTTTAGGGTGGGTATGGGTTTTTGGGCTGCAAGGGAATTTTTAGGATTTAGGATGGGTATGGGCTTTTGGGTGGCAAAGGCATTTTTAGGGTTAGGGTGGGTATGGGTTTTGGGGTTGTAAGGGATTTCTTAGGGTTTAGGGTGGGAATGGGTTTTTTGGGTGGCAAGGGCATTTTTAGGGTTTTGGGCAGGAAAGGGTTTTTAGGTGGCAAGGGAATTTTGCAGAGTTTAGGGTGGGTATAGATTTTTGGGTGGCAAATTCATTTTTGGGGTTTTGGATGGGTATAGATTTTTGGTTGGTAGGGGATTTTTTAAGGTTTAGAGTGGGTATGGGTTTTGGTTGGTAATGAATCATCTAGGGTTTAGTGTTTGTATGGGTTTTTGGGTGGCAAGGGATTTGCTAGCGTTTAGGGTGGGTGTGGGATTTTTGGTGGCAAGGGATTTTCTAGGGCTCAGGGTGGGTGTGTCCTTGTGGGTTTTTGGTTGGTAAGGGATTTTTTAGTTTTTAGGGTGGGTAGGGGTTTTGGTTGGCAAGGGAACCTTTAGGCTTTAGTGTGTGTTTTTTTTTGGGTTGTAATGATTTTTTTAGGGTTTATAGTTTGTATGAGTTTTTCGGTGGGTATGAGTTTTTGGGTGGCAAGCGAATTTTTAGGGTTTAGGGTGGGTGTGGGTATATTTGTGTGGTAAGGTTTTTTTAGGGTAGTTATGGGTTTTTAGGTGGCAAGGGAACATTTTGTGTTTAGGGTGAGTATGGGGTTGTTGAGTGGCAAGGGAAATTTTAGGGATTACAGTCAGTGTAGGTTTTCGGTTGGTAAGTGATTTATTTAGGGTTTAAGGTGGGTATGGGTTTTTGGGTGGCAATGGAATTTTTAACATTATGGATGGGTGTGGGTTTTTGGGTGGCAAGGGAATTTTTAAGGTTAGGGTTGGCATGAGTTTTTGGGTGATTATGGGTGTTTTGTGTTGTAAGGTTTGTCTTAGGGTAGATATGGGATTTTGGGTGATAAGAGCTGTTTTAAGGTTTAGGGTGGGCTGGATATTTGGGGGGCAAGGGAAATGTTATGGTTTCTGGTGGGTATGGGTGTTTGGGTGATAGGGGAATTTTTAGCATTTAGGGTGGGTATGGATTTTTGAGTGGTAAGGCTTTGTTAGGGTTTACGCTGGGCTTGGGTTTTGGGTGGCAAGGGAACATCTAGGGTTTAGGGCTGAAATGGGTTTTTTGGGTGGTAATGAATAATTTAGGTTTTAGTGTTTGGATGGGTTTTTGGGACTCAAGGGATTTTTTATGGTGGGAATGGGTATTTGGGTGGCAAGTGAATTATTGGTGGTTGGGGTGGGTGTAGTTTTTGAGTGGTAAGGGATTGTTAGCGTTATGGGTGGGTATGGGTTTTGTGGGTTTGATGGGGATTTTTAGCGTTTAGGAAGGGTTTAAGATTTTGGTGGCAAAGGATTTTGTAGGGTTTAATTTAATTATGGGTTTTTGTGTCACAAGGGAATTTTTAAGGTTTATTGTGGGTGTGGGATTTTGGGGGCAGGGGAAATTTTATGGTTTAGGGTGGGTATGAGTTTTTGGGTGATAATGGATTTTTTGGGTGTAGGGCGGTTATGGGTTTTTGGATTCTAAGTTGTGCCTTAGGGTTGATGATGGGTTTGGGGTTTTTTGGTGCCAAGGGAATATTGGGCGTTTAGGATGGGTATGGGATTTTAGGGGGCAAGGTATTTTTTTATGGTTTAGGGTGACTATAGGTTTTTGGGTAGCAAGGTTTATTTTATGGTTTATAGTGAATATAGGTTTTTGCGTGACAAAGGATTTTTCAGGGTTAGGGTGGGTATGAGTTTTTGGATCGTAAGGGATTTCTTAGGGCTTAGGGTGGGTATGGGTTTTTTGCATGGCAAGGGAATATTAAGGGGTTCATTATGATAACAGGTGGATCGCCACTGCCCGTATGGCGGTGGCGATCCACCCGCCAAAAACCACCGCCCGCCTCTAACTTCCCCTGCCACATTACCGTGGTGGGGGGGACCCCAGCGAACGGGAATACTGTCCGCCGGTTTTCCACAGGTAGGCAATCCACCGATTGCCTTACAGGGTGGAAAAGCAGTTTATATGGTGGCGGTGTCTGGTAGACACCGTCATCCATATTTGTATGCAGGCTGGGATGTGCCTTTCCGTGGCGGCAACGCCACCACGGAAAGGCAGGCAGTTTTTAACATTGGGGGCCCGTAGCGGGCAGGCATGCTAGTGATAAATCCTGCTTATTGGTGAAAACAGAGTTAGAAAAACCACTTTTAGAAGTGGGTATTTCTGTGTGCTTATGAGTTTTTGCGCCTGCCTGATGTGTATTGACCGTTTGGTTTTGACTGACAGAGAAGGGATGTGCATTCACTCTAGTCCCTTGGGTAGTTGAGGTGTGTCCTGCCCTGCGTGGGTGACTCAGTGCTAGGCTGAATAGACCTTTCCTGAATTTAGAGTGGCAGGGGGAGTTTTCCTTGCACCTGAATAGGCCTAGTCTTCATTTGGTGTGGTGGGAGGAGTTGCACATGCACCTGAATAGGTCTGTGCCTACCTTCCAAAATAATGGCTCCACCCCCTGTGGTGTGTCTGGTGCCAAGGCTTTCAATATGAACGGCAGTGTTGTGCACTTCTAATATGTGGTTGAAGTTCCCTCAGAACAAAGACTTTGGCACTATAGATACAGGGGCTATGACCCCATGAAAATAAAAAGACACTATGTGGGGCACGTACCCAATGACTGCTGTGTGCCAGGAGGAACCGCCGTTTGTGAATACCTTCTTATGAAACTAACCTGCTGCCTGCTGGGTGGCTGAAGTGACGGCCTTTCTGCTAAGGGACCTTCCGTGCTAGCCAGCCTGTGCCCTGTTCTCTGCCCCAGTGTCTCCAGGGATGAGGTAGTGCTTGCCTCCCTGTTTGCTAATAGCGCGTGGTAAGCGTTTTCAATTCTGTTGTCCAAGGAGTTGTCTCAAATTTGTGCTAACCCCATACAGGAGCGCTTTTACCCTGCAGCATGGGCAGCACAGCTCCCTCACCTAGGGCCTGATCATTGAGAAGGAGGAGGTGAACGGAACAAAACGCTCTCCCTCTCGTATTGCTTGCCTTTGTTTAGGTGAGCCAGCAGCCGGGGCTATGCTACATGGCTGCGAGGCCATGCCCAAGCAGCAAGGAATATCAGCCAGGGAGTTCCCTTGGCTGTCAGAAGATGTGGCCCAGCCGCACCCGGAACTGACCAGAGCCTCACGTGTCCATTCAGATGCTTCCACACGCAGCCGATGTGAGACCCTAGGTGGCCGACGTGAGCCCCTGGGTGCGGGCATTGCTAAGGCAGGCAAGAGCCTCCCAGCTGCACCAGGCCGCTTGCAGAGAAACATGAAGAGATTCGTACCCATGCCACACTACGGAGCTGTACCGGAGGCATTTGGCTCACCTTGGCTTCTGGCCCCGTTGTTGTGAATAGTGGGGGCAGGTGGACCCATCACGCTAGATAGTGCGAGTACCCAGGGATAGTGTGCTCGCACCAACAAACAGACCTCCCACTGGGCTGATCTCCAGGAGTAAGATCCTTTGGTGTTTCCTTACCCCGCAGATCACCCCTGTACTTCCGTCATTCCCCTGCTTCCATGGAAACCGGTAGTGTTTCCCTGCAGAGAGTGCAGGCCAGTGGTCCTATCCTGCTGGTGAGCACAAGCACCCATAGACTGTGCTCTCTCCCCGTTGTGCAGGCAGGAGATCTTTTGGCGTTTTATTGCCCCGTAGGGCGTCTCTGTAATTCCTGGCATTTTCCCTGTTTCTACAGGAACCAGTGGAGCATTTTCATGTAGAAGGAGGCAGGGGATGTAGAGGGGATGTAGTTGGGTGTTAACAACGCTGGAAGCAACTATCTTAAAAGATTGCCCTGTCAGACTGGTGACACCGGCTCAAGCGGAAACATGTTCCACTAATCGTTATTGTGTTGATTACACTAACTGTAATGTTAGGCCTTATGTTTTCAGTGTGGTGTTCACTTATAAGTATTTACTAAAGTTCACTAACATTGTTATTTATGACAATTATGCAATTGGCAAAAGTGGTGTATGGCTTTATGTGATGTCGTGACAAAGTGCCTAGTGGCACAGTGATTTATGTGATTGTCGTCTAACTTTTTAAAAATAAATAATACAAAAGATATTTTTATGTAACCTTGTGTGGAGTTGCTTTTTATGGTGTGCCTAAAGTGTCACTGTTGTGTGAGTGCGTTGTGCAAACGCTTTAGACATTGCCTCTGGGATAAGCCTGACTGCTCTGCCAGGGGTTGTCTTTGATGTGTTACTAGCTTACCCTTACTAGACTGATGGGTTCTGCCCTACCATACCTGCATACCCTAGCCAACCAGAAACACCATGTCAACTGGAATACTAAAAAGAAAATGATAATACGGTCCATTATTATCATTTCCTTTTTTCCATTGCCCTGCTTTAAAGCAGTGGGGCGACGCTCTTCCACCTTAGTGGAGCAGCTGCCACTGTTGAAGTGGCTACATTAGTTTGCTAAACCACTAGATAATGACTATCTGTTTAAGTCTTCATAAAACCTATAATCACAGACATCACTGTGGAGACATACTATCTCTGTGGGGACTTGAACCAGTTTATAATCACACACTATCTCAGTGGGGTCATGGATATCGATATAATCAATCAAACACTACCTTTGTGGGGAATTGAACAAGACTATCATCACACACTATTTCTGCGGGGACTGTGGTAACGCTATAATCACACACCAACTCTGTGAGGACCTGGATATTTCTATAATTGCACACTATCACTGTGGGGAGCTTGACATCTCTATAATTATAGACTACATCTGTGGGGACCTAGCACCCCTATAATCACACACTATCTCTGTGGGGACCTGCCATCCCCATAAACACACACTATCTCTGTGGGGACCTGGGCATCAATATAACCAATCAAACGCTATCTTTGAGTAATTGAACATAACTATCATCACACATATCTTTATGGGGATCTGCCATCCCTATAAACACACAGTATTTCTATGGGGACCTGTCATCCCCATAAACAGACACTATCTCTGTGGGGACCTGCCATCCATATAAACACACACTATCTCTGTGGGGACCCGGTTTCCCTGTAGTCACACACTATCTCTGTGAGGACCTGGGCAGCCCTATAATCACACACTATCTCTGTGGGGACCTCGGCATCCTTATAATCACACACTATCTCTGTGGGGACCTGGACATCACTATAATCACACACTATATCTGTGGGGACCTGGGCATCAATATAATCACACACTATCTCTGTGGGGACCTCGGCATCCTTATAATCACACACTATCTCTGTGGGGACCTGGACATCACTATAATCACACACTATATCTGTGGGGACCTGGGCATCAATATAATCAATCAAGCGCTATCTTTTAGTAATTGAACATGTATTTCATCACACATATCTCTATGGGGACCTGGCATGTCTATAATTACACTCTATCTCTGTGGGCACGTGGGTTCAATATACTTTAACTTTGTGGGACTTGAATATGACTGTCATCACATACCATCTCTTCAGGGACATCAACATGTATATCATAACAGACTGTCTTTAGAGGGACTGGAACTTTACATGTATCACACACTTTCTGCATAGGTCAATAATCACCATCTTAGTGGGCCTCCCTAATCATGCACTATCGCTTTGGGGACCTAAGCTTCAGTATAATCACAACATATCTCAACATCACTTGAACATGACTGTAACTACACACTACCTGAGCAAGCACCTAGGCATCATTATAATCACATACTACCTCTGCAGGAGCCTCGGCATGACTGTTACAACAGCAATCACCTCAGCATCATTGTTATAACACTCTCTATGTGGGGCCCTGAACATGACTGTAATCACATACTATCTCTGCGGAGATATAACAATAATCACACACTATCTCTGAGGGGACTTGAACATGAATATAATCACACATTTTGTCAACGGGGTCTTGAGAGTGACTATAATTAAGCGCTATACGAATTCTGAATGAATATCAGAATGACTCATCGTACACTTTCTCTACAACACTTGAACAACACTATCATAATACTCTCTATGTGGGACTTTAATATGGTTATAATCACACACTATCTCTGTGGGGGTCCGGGCATTCCTATAGTAACACACTATCTCAGTGGGGACTGGAACATGACTATTATCACACACTATCTCTGTGGGGACTGGAACATGACTATTATCACACACTATCTCTGTGGGGACTTGAACATTACTATGATCACACACTATCTCTGTGGGGACTTGAACATTACTATGATCACACACTATCTCTGTGGGGACTTGAACATTACTATGACCACACACTATTTCTGTGGGGACTTGAACATTACTATGATCACACACTATCTCTGTGGGGACTTGAACGTGAATATGATCACACTATCTCTGTGGGGACTTGAACATTACTATGATCACACACTATCTCTGTCGGGCCTTGAACTTGAATATGATCACACAATATCTCTGTGGGGACTTGAACATGGCTATAATACCACACTATCTCTGTGGAGACCTGGGCATTCCTATAATCACAAACTATCTCTGTGGTACCTGTGCATTACTGTAATAGTGTTATTTCTGCATGAACTGCAGCATGACTATCATCGTACACCAAAACCACAATATCTGTAGGGACTTGGGCATCAATCTAATCATGCAATATCTCTGTGGGGGCTTGAAAATTATCATCATCATACACTTACTCTGTCAGCTCTAGAATATTATTATAATATCATGCCATCTCTTTGGGGACTATTAATGCACAGCCATACTAAGATGGTGCCAATTGGTGAGGTTGATAAAAAACAACTAGGTGGTCAGATGGCAACTTGGTTTTGCCATCTGACCCCATTGCAGGATCTTAAGTAACCCTGGGCGTAGTGGGCGTAGTGGGGCTTCGCGGAGCTACGTGAAGTGGGCGAGAAACTACGCCCACCTCCGCACTCCGCGTAGCCCCACTACGCACCACAGGCCTCCCTCCCGCCCTCCCTAAATACTTTAAATTACATCTGTAAAAGAATTAAAAGGCACTTACCTTGCCCGCCGCTGCCCGCCGCGTCTCCTCGGCACCCTCTCTTCGTCGCTTCCGTCTTGGGTAATAATGCGCATGCGCGGGCGGCCGCACATGCGCATTTCTCGTGAGAAATGCGCATGCGCAATATTACCCAAGACGGAAGCGACGAAGAGAGCGAGCCCCGGGGACGCGGCGGGCAGCGGCGGGCAAGGTAAGTGCCTTTTAATTCATTTACAGATGTAATTTAAAGTATTTAGGGAGGGCGGGAGGGTGGCGGGTGGCGGCCAGCTACACTCCGTCTGCGGAGCGTGCGTAGTGCTGGATTCTACGCCTGCTACGCAAAATGCGTAGAAGCCGGCACTACGCACACTCCGTGCACGGAGCGTAGCCGCCCGCCCACCCTTAATCTTAAGCCTCTAGATTAATTTAACTATGTGTTGTTTTCATATTCCTTAATGTTTGTGTGCACTCAGTAATAGGCTAAACATCCGTGAATCCCTGTCAATGCACTTTATATATATGATCATTTTCTACTGTAAAATGCATTATTAGACAAATCTCTGTTCTAGATGCACCTAGGACATAGTGACCTATTCAAATTTGACTAAAGTATCATGTTATGTATGTATGGCACTGAAAAATAGCATTTATCTATTAGATAATGAGTGTATTCAATCAGAAATGAGAATTATTGAGTAGGTCCCCACAAGGATGGTAACACATGTCCAAGTCCCCACAATGATGGTTCTGTGCGCGTGACTAAATAACAACATATTTGTAAAATTGAAGCAGGATCCTGTATTATGAATTTTTTCTTAACATTTTTCTGTTATTGGTATATTTTTAAAACATTGGGAAGGGTTAGTCCCCACAAGGCTGGTGAAAACACATAGTCCCCACAAGGATGGTAACACGTGTATGTGTGTGTGTGTGTGTGTGTGTGTGTGGGGGGGGGTGTATGTATATATATATATTCACTGAAAAAAACATAGGTTTCACACCAGTTATAGTTAGGAATTAGCATTTAAAAAACCTATTAAATTTACAGAAAAAAACATAGGTTTCACACCAGTTATAGTTAGCTGGAAATGTTACTGACATAAAACCATTGAAATTCCCACGTTATAGTTAGTTGGACTCACTATAACTTGCGCGTGTAATGCACTGCTGATGACGTCACATATTACATCACTCTTGACATGGTCAGTGACATCACTCATGACATCACTGATGGCACCATCCAGTGAATGTGTGTCTTTCTGAAAAAATAAATATGTTTTATATATGTATATGTAAAGGTCGATGGAAGAATAAATGTTTAAATAAGTGTTTTAATGAATGTTTTTTTAAAAAAAAATTGATTGGTTAACTGGCTTATTAAGTGTATCTTAGTGAATACATATATTAGCGAGTAATGTTTAAATATTTAAATATATGTATCAGTGTTTCACTTTGTGTATAATTGGCTGCATGGGTTGGTGAGTAGCTACATGTGTGTGTATATGGGTTATTAGATTTTTTTTAGTATCAGTATGAGTCTCTGTATGGTTTAGTGGGGGTATTACTTAGCACATAGATGCATCAATGACTGACTCACTGTTTGTATGTGTTTTGAAGACCGCATATGTGCAGGACTGTATGGGTGGATGAGTGTGTATATGCGTGTGTTAGTGAGTGAATGACTGTCTCACTAGTGTCTTTATCAGTAACGACATATGTTTTAATCTAGTATATGTGAGTATTGATGTTTATAAGTGAGTATATGTGAGATTGTAAGAGTTCCTGTTTAAATAAGTATGTTTTTCTATAAGTGATTGTTTAAGAGAGTAAGTATGTGTAAGTTTTCTTAGAAGTAAGGTGGTAGTGTGTGTATAGTTGTATATGCAAATAAATGAATGTTCAATAGTTTATTTGCATGTGTGAGTATGTGTGTGAGTAACTTTTGGATGACTGTCGGTGTGTAACAAGATGTATAGGTGTATCACTACATATGATGGGTGAGTATATGTATGAGTGACTATATAGAACTGTTGGTGCATGAGTGGATGTATATATAGATGGTGGTATTACTGAATTGGTTGTTGTAACTGGTATGGATATCTCCATTTTTATGAAAATGTTAATTTCTATTTTCGAATATGTGTTTTAAGGGTTACATTACACTGAAAGGAGGTCTGTCACTCTGTCACAAAGATGGTGTCATCAGTGATGTCATGAGTGATGTCACTGACCATGTCATGAGTGATGTAATATGTGACGTCATCAGCAGTGCATTACACGCGCAAGTTATAGTGAGTCCAACTAACTATAACGTGGGAATTTCAATGGTTTTATGTCAGTAAAATTTCCAGCTAACTATAACTGGTGTGAAACCTATGGTTTTTTCTGTGAATTTAATAGGTTTTTTAAATGCTAATTCCTAACTATAACTGGTGTGAAGCCTATGGTTTTTTCAGTGAATTCCATAGGTTTTTTAAATGCTAATTCCTAACTATAACTGGTGTGAAACCTATGGTTTTTTCAGTGAATTTCAAAATTTGGTTAATAGCAAATGTCTATAGCTATGAAATGTAATATTTTTGAAAATGATTGAATCCTATATTTTATTTGTATTTTAAACAATGTTTTTTTGTTTTTTTTTTTGACCCCGGAGCGCTCCCAGGGCGCAACCCGGTGAGCGCCCCGGAGAGCGTAGTCGTTTGAAGCACCCCGGTGCGCGAACCATGAAGCATCACGTTTGCGCCAATGTCGCGAACGAAAACATGATTGTGACGTATCGCGTAGCCGCGTCCGCGTGATACGCACGGCGTAAGCGCACCCGGAAGCACGCGAGCGAATACGCTCGCGCAACGTAAACATTCGACGTGCTTACGCGATGCGACCCGGGGCGGTCGCGTAAGCGCGTTGGTCATGTGACCTGAAAATAACACTTTTAATTGGTACAGTACAGTTTTAGTTTCATAATGATGAAATCCATGGTCTTGTGACCTGAAAATAACACTTCTCATTGGTTCATGCCTTTTTTTTTTCCAAGTGATGAAAGACCCCACCTTTTTTCCTTATTCTGACTTTGTCCTTTGACTGAGGAAGACCTGATTGTACCTCTCTGTACCTTTTTGATCTATATAATGGCTTCAGTAGCAGCAGCAGCTGGTGCATCTGCACCACCACCACCACCACCACAACAACCAAGAGGACCACCTCAAGATTACATTGGTGGTCAACAAGAGGAGGAAGAGAAGGAGGAGGAGGAGGAGGAGGAGGAGGAGGGGAGGAGAAGATGGCTTGAAGAACACAATACCCCATACCAGCCGAGACCACACATCATATGGGAGTTTTTTTCGATCCCAGAGGGGAAGAAAAAAGTAAATGCAGCCAAGGTGACTTGCCTAATCTGTGGCATGGAACTTTCTAGGGGGAACCCGAATAAAAAATAATCATTCGGAAACAACACAATGATTAGACACATGCAGCGCAGGCATCCAATAAACTATTCTGCTGCAGAGATGAGGGAACTGGCCAGAAACCCTCCCTAAACTACAAGCACCACCTCGAAAAGAAAGCAACGCACTCCATCGGGACAAGAGGCAAGAGAGACGATGCCTTGCATTCAGCCACGGTTTGCGGATTTCCGTATAACCTGTAAATATTGTGGGAAGACCATCTTCTACGGAGAACAGAGCGTAAAGCTCATCGTCCTTGCTGGGGACAACCACAAATGCCCCAATAAACCCTAATTATTTCTTTTCTTTTTTTTTTTGCTCCAGTTGAGCCATTTTCAATTCCCTGTTTTTTCGTTTCTCCCCATGAAAAATACAAAAAAAATATGAAACTGTTCAGAAAACCCCAAAAAAGTTAAAAATGTTCAAAAAAACAATAAAAAAATATAAAACAACAAAAAGAAGAAAAAAACAGTTATTTTTAGAACTACCTCCAATTTATAAAAAAAGGCAAAATTTTTAAAAACTCTGTCATTCTTTTTTCCCCATGGTCCGCTCCCCGGTGCGCGTACAGGGCGCTCCCCCCGCGCAAATCAAAAAAAACATTTTTTTTGCCCCGCTGGGTCCTTTTATGGCCCCCACATCAAACCTAGGGGGTATGGGGAGGTCTATCCCTGCCCCCTTATGGTCATTTCCTCTTTTTTTTTGCCAAGTTTGGTGGTAATCCATTCAGCCGTTCGGGCTAAAAGTGAGTTCGACCGCCCTATGGAAATTAACATCGGGAAAACACGTTTTGGGACCCCCCTTTTATCTCGGCCCCCGCTTGATGAATCCGCCCGAAACTATCAAGGAAGGACCGGAGCTCCGCGAGGCAAATTTGAGGACGTTTTCAGGCAGATTCGTCAACCGGCGCCAAAGTTATTCCAAATAGAATTTTGAGATTTTGCATTGAAAAAAATCCTAACTATAACTACCTAATGGCGACCGCCAGTAGGTAATATATATATATATATATATATATATATATATATATATATATATATATGAACGAATATTCGTCACCAGCCAAGGCAGACGCCTCAGCCCCACACTCCAGCGCTGACGAAAGAAAGGACCCAAATTTTCAGTGCTTAAACCTTCGTGTTTATTTCAGCAAGCCTGAAATATATATTAACTGAAAAAAACAAAGGTTAAAGTAACATTATAGTTAGGTGAATAGTTTATTGAAAACAGAACGTGAAAACAGAAATTTGCCAGAACTAACTATAACTTGCACTCTCACCATGCACTGCTTAGGACCTCACATATTACATCACTCATGACATGTTCTATGATATTGATGACATCTCAAATGACATCATTGATGACATCACAGATTACATCGCTGATGACATCATCTAATGAGTGTGTTAGTTTGTTTTACAGTTGAAATTGTGGCAGTAGCTACTATATTGCTTTTCTACCTAATTGTGTATAGCCTGGGTCCAGCTAACGAGTATAAGTGTTTACAAAATGCATGTGCTCCCAATGCACCATAGGTGTGTAGAGGTATTGAACAAGTTTTAAATCTTTATATTGAAGAGTAACTGTGTGCAGGTGACGGTTGACAAAATGTGTTCATTATGTTCCACAAATTGTTTTTGGTACTGCAGAAAAAGTTTACAGCAAGGCAAAGATTCCATGTACCACATACTGAGTATTGTAAGCAGCCGTGAGTTATTAGACATAATTGTCTCATTATGACAATTTGTACTTAACGTAAAAGACTGTGTGCACCAGGTTCTAACCTATGTGCATGCACTTGTTTTCCTACAGAAGATAGAATATCTTTAAAGTTTTCACCACAGTATGAAAGCCGCAGACAGTATGATCTATAGCACTTTCATATCTTGGTTATTTTAAGTGAATAGTCACTCTTTGAACATGTTTTGCATAGAGTATACACTGTTCTTAGTAGATATTTTATTTTTATTTTTTTCCCTGATTGCCTGTGTAAGCTCCTCTGGTGTGATGTCCTCATCTAAGGCAGTTACGGCGTCTGCCTCAAGTGTGGGCACCTGTACATCACTTATAAATACAAGATTATCGTCCACCGTTGTAGTGGCCACCGGTGTGTATATTTCCTCATAATGCTGTGCTAGTGTGTCGGAGATCTGTTGCGGCGCAGACACTAAATCGCCGTCCTTAGACCGTACCTACGTAATCCAGTTACTCGCCCTTTCTTTCTTCCCTAACTACGCCAGCAATTGGCCTGCTTTGTCACCCTGATCATATATTGTATGCTGAGTATTAGTTAACCTACTAGAGACCTCCTCTGTGTGTACACTCTGTATGCCTGCTGCGCCAAGTGGAGTGTATGGGTCGTCTCCTCCGTATTGCTAAGTGTATGCGCCATTTCCGCCTGTGCCACGTCGAACTCCAGCTCATCAGTTTGCTTCTGATGTTTTCGTTTCTTTCCCGTCATCAATGAAATGGCGTGGCCACAGAGTACTGTCTTATAAGCCTCCCATAGAGTCGTCGGAGAGGGAACTGAGTGCTGATTTTCATAAAAATAACATTTCGTGACCTGAATAAGTGCCTTCCGCAATCTACGATCCCGAAGATACCCTGGTCTGATGGGGAATAGCCTGCGAGTCTGTGGGGTATATGCTACATAGGTAATGATGACTGGGGAGTGGTCCTATATGCCCCTGGGCAAGTGTCTAATGTCAGTCATGCCGAGCATCCCTGTGGCTAGGGTAAAGATGTAGTCAAGCCTAGAGAGTCCATTGTGTACCCCTGAGTGGAATGTATACTGTCGTTCACCCGGGTGCCTGGTCCGCCACACATCCAGCAGCCCAAGAGCCTCCACAAAGTCTTGCAGCCTGCGGGTTGATCCACTAGCATCTCTTGGAGGCTGTCGATCGATCGTTGTATTCATGGAAGCATTAAAATCACCCCCAATAATCAGTTCTCCGCAAGGGAGTGTAAGCAGGAATTTCCCCAGGTCCATGAAAGCAGCTTGGTGTAACATCAGTGGGATATATACTGACACTATATTGTACAACCTGCTGTCCCATTGGCCTGTGATTGCCGCAAATCGTCCCTGGTCGTCATGGCATGTATTGGTCACTACCAAAGGGAAACGTTTGTTAATAAGGATCCCCACCCCTCTGGACCCGGAGGTAAACCTGAGTGCACCGTCATTTGAAATCTCCACCTGTTTAGAGCTTTAATAGTCGTCCCCTGTAGGTGTGACTCTTGAAGTAGTGCCACCGCCGGAGTTTTCCGCTTCAAGAATTGCAGCACTAGTCTACGCTTAATTTTGTCCCCCAACCCATTCACGTTCCAGGAGATCACCGATAGCTGAAGTGTCTGTCTCTGGGTGTTGTGTGTATGCAAGACTGTGTCTCCGTCACCATGGCCTGCGACTGGCATAATGATCTAAAGCGGACAATCTACCCAGGACTGCTCCGATGCGATCTGTCAAGCCATGCTCCGCATTAATCTGTGTCATAACAGCACAAAAAGGGGTTTGTCCATAAACTAAAAATAAAAACCACAAACTGATCCCATCCCTCCATCACCCTCCCTGCTACCCTGCCCAGTGGATTTAAAACTACCCGCCTCCCCAACTCAGCAGAGTTCTTAAGTCCCATACCTGTGTACTTGCGTGAAAGGGGGGGGGGGGGGGGAGTCTTTCCATACCCTACCACTGGCCCTGGGAAAAGCATACTTTTTCAGCCTGCAGAGGTACTGTGTATGTTCAAAGTCAATTTCTCCCTAGGAGTCGTGATCACACATCTCTTGCAATGTCAGTCATCATCATCACCTGACTACCCGGATATAGCACGTTCCTTCCGCCGCTGCAGTGTCTCAGCTGAACGCCACCACAGGCTCAGCTACAGCGTATGGGTGGGATCCCACGTGCCGCCGGTAGCCTGGTTGCGCTCCATGGCACTTCCATCCTGAGAATCATTCTCTGTCATTGCCGTTTCTTGTCTCCCCGTTCAGATCTTGCGCTACTCCCTCTTCCTCGCCTGGGGCCATCAGCAAGGGGCGTTGACGCCTTCGTGACTCTCGGCCGTGGCTTCCTTTCGCTGGTCTCCATCCTTCTAGCCAGGCCTGCGCCTCACTTGGCGACTCAAAGAACCATGGGGCATATTATCAAGAAAGGGCGTTACATTATCGCCGCTTTTATCTGCAGGAAACTGCCGATAAAGCGGTGATAATGGGCTTGATAATATGCTCTATTGAATTCCAATCGAAGCCCATGTTAAATGTCTTCACATCTAACATGGGCTTCGATTGGAATTCATAGAGCATATTATCAAGCCCATTATCGCCGCTTTATCTGCAGTTTCCTGCCGATAAAAGCGGCGATAATGTAACGCCCTTTCTTGATAATATGCCCCCCAATTTTCCCTTCTGCCTCAACTTAGCAGGATAGAGCATTGCGTATTTAAGTTCTCTGTTGCGGAGCTCTCGCTTGATCTTCGTAAAATTGCGTCACTGGGCAGTAACAGCAGCTGTGTAGTTCGGGTAGAGGGTTACAACACTTGTCTATTCGAAGCGGCGGGCCGATCCTAGCCACCTGCAGGATCGCATCTCTGTCATGAAAATTAAATAGTCTTGCTAGGATAGGCCATGGGGGGGCTCCCGGCCTGGGCTGCCCACCCGGAACTCCATGCACCCTTTCAACCAAGAAGAATTTAGAGATCCCACGAAGGCACAGTTGCGTTGGCACCAGCTCTTCTACGAATAGGTCTAAGCAGTGGCGGACGGTGACATTTGAAAGTGGTGAGGCGTCAAATGATTGTCATACTTCACCGTAGCGATCTGTAGAAGTGGCAATATTGTTAGCCTGATAGAATGCTAATCATATGCTCCCATTAAACGAAGGTCAGAAGGGAGCAACATAAAAATCTATGTTAAAATGACGAAGAATAGATTTCTGTTAAGCTTAATTGTACAACGATTGTGATTTAAGAGCTATATATTTTCCTCTTCTGCTCGACAAAGCCTTCAAGGACTGAATAATTGAATATGCCATTGATTCTTCATGAAAGCTTTATGCATTCAAACATCAGATATTTCATCAAACCAATACTGGTGAAAACAGTGGCGCTAAAAAATGTAAATGAATAGATTCAGATATGCGATGAGGAAAACAGAGTGAACCCTGGCCGAGCTTGTGTTTTATCACAACGTTTTATCACGGGTAGTTTATATAAGCAGCTTAAAGAGGGCTCGAGAAACGTCTGTTTAATTTCTCAAGTCAAAGAACATAAGGCAGTTTGGTTTAGAAACTGTTAATAGATGAACTGTGGTACTGCTGATTTTAAAATAAAATGTAGAATAAACAAAAGCTACTATGCTAATAGTATAAGCTTGGGTGCTTATGTTTTAATGTGTAATGTCAGTGCTGAAGCAGGTGCATGAAATGCTCTGGACAGATTTTACTAATATCTAATATTTATGTATATCTGATGGTACACTTCTCACGTTATTACAGTGTAATAAAGTTTGCAGGAAGTCGCGACCGCGCAGTAACTAGTATTTCCATCCAAATCCAATTAGGCTGATGATTGCGGCCGGGACTTGGGTCCAACCCATAGTGCCCACACCGCCAGCGCTCGCCCCGCAATGCCAATTCCACTTAAATACCCAAAGGAAACACATGAGACATATTTGTGGGAAAGAAGTGCTGCAGGTTTATTTCGTACAACACAGGTATGGCGTTAAGGTGGGTCATCTTACAGGCGATCCAATGCGGCAGCCCCTCGCTGACCCGCATGCCTAAGGAGCCATCTTGCACGGCGAGACGATGCTCCGACGGTGCAGTATATTACCATTTCGTTATACTCCCGCCCCCCCTGTCAGGGCGGAGCGATGAGGCACACCCCCGGTCGGTTCAGGCCCCCCGACCGCCCGAAGGACTAACGGGGCGCCAACGCTGTTTCCCAGAACCTCCTTCGGCTCCAGGTGCTTGGCTCAGGCACCCTTACTGTGCCAGGCAGAGGTATCTTGACTGTATCCTTCTGCCGCAGAGGTACCCTTACTGTCCATCTGCTTCCAGATCGCCCTGTGACTCCGCCTGCAACACAAAACATGACCATTAAAAAATTCACAACTTATACACCGCTGCTCTGCAGCTGGGTCAGGGTTCAGGGTGGGATCAGCGCAGAGCCGAAGGAGACGCCTGGCGGGAGAGAGAGGCCGAGCACAGTTGCTGCGGCGCTAAATACCGGAAGGGACGCCCCCCTCTCCCAGGTGAGCCCTCCCTATTGGCTGCTCGAGTAGGGAGGTCGGCTCAGGGGGAGGGGTGCCGCGCTAAGGGCTCTGCTCGCCCGTCGTGTGGGACTAGGGCGCTATCCCGCCCATGCTCCCCTGCGTGTCGCGCGGTCTGCGGCATAGTGCCCACACCGCCAGCGCTCGCCCCGCAATGCCAATTCCACTTAAATACCCAAAGAAAACACATGAGACATATTTGTGGGAAAGAAGTGCTGCAGGTTTATTTCGTACAACACAGGTATGGCGTTAAGGTGGGTCATCTTACAGGCGATCCAATGTGGCAGCCCCTCGCTGACCCGCATGCCTAAGGAGCCATCTTGCACGGCGAGACGATGCTCTGACGGTGCAGTATATTACCATTTCGTTATACTCCCGCCCCCCCTGTCAGGGCGGAGCGATGAGGCACACCCCCGGTCGGTTCAGGCCCCCCGACCGCCCGAAGGACTAACGGGGCGCCAAAGCTGTTTCTCGTAACCTCCTTCGGCTCCAGGTGCTTGGCTCAGGCACCCTTACTGTGCCAGGCAGAGGTATCTTGACTGTATCCTTCTGCCGCAGAGGTACCCTTACTGTCCATCTGCTTCCAGATCGCCCTGTACTCCGCCACAGCTCTGGAGGAGGCCGCCGTCGATGACAGAGCCCCCCCACCCACCTAGCTACTTTCGGTCGCTGTTTAGTGCACCTTTATCATAGTACCCTTCCGTTTTCTCTTCTTAAGGTGGGGGTATAGTGTGGGGGCCCCCCGTCCGCAGGGTGCTGTTCTAGTTTGAGCCTCATATTGCTCTATTACATAATGGATACCACTGTTATCGCATGGTAACGCCCCACTGAACCTGCATGCACTCGATTATGCTACAGGGTAGGTCTCGCTCTCACCGGACTAGTTACCCACAACATGGATCTTGCCACCATGGGACCTGAATAACCCCTATTCCCTGACTCAGGGCGCCCGCTTAATCGTGTACCTGGCCCCGGGCCCTCCAACTACTGTGCCTGGGCAGTTTGAATTAAGCTGTTTGGTATTACCTGTCAATGTCTACAAGAGGATCCCCACATCCTCTAAGGAAGTTTTCCAAAGTCTCGTATTTGTTCACCTTCCTATGCTTAATATGCACTCCGTTAGCTGTTTTCATTTGGAAACAGTATACACGGGACCGGCAAGCGACTCTTCGCTTTATTGTAACTGCTGCAATGGACAACCAGTGATATTTGTCCAAAAAAGTAAAGTGGTGTGCTTTGAAATTCACCACCGTAGCTGTAATAATTATTACAGTGGATGTCCTAGCAAATCCCTGCCAGGTCAATACTTGGAATATTTGAAGCACAGCCTAACAGATATGTTTTACCGTCGAATTGTTATTCCTGACCCTGTCGCCGTGGTCCGTACCGCAGCAAGTAGCTACTCCATGCATGCTCCTACTGCATGTGACCCCTAAACTTCGTCTGCCACGGGGCAAGCCGCTAAAGGGTCCACATTCCGATGTGTGGTGAGTTTGGACTCATTCCCGGAATATTGGTGTCAACTACCTACTCCCAGCCTTAGCTTGTGCCCCTGCAGCAAGCCTCATGCGCTCCCCATTCTCTTCTCAGCAAACATGAAGCTTTAAACTGTTAACCTGAAGCTATTAGGTTATACCCGTATTCGTTAGAGAATGTGTGCTAAAGCCATCCCATTTTATGTGTAATGTTCTGTAATGGCTTAGGCTGTACAGTGATTTAGGGATAATGTTTGCATGCTTAGCGTGTTCGGGCTTGAAGCCGTATAGCCAATATACGGAAGTACATATTTTCACACCCTTTCAAACGTACTTTCATTTAAATCGATTACTTTATCATTACCTAAGGAAATATTGCGACCGGGGATCGGCGAGTGATTATTTGCATGATCTTATTTGCTAATGGAAAACCAGTGATATTAGTCCCAGGAACAAAAGTGATGGGAAAGTTACCCTGTCGTCAGACTCGTTATCTTGCTGTGCGAGCACAGCATAGTAGTAATTATGACAATGGATTTACAGTCAAATCGTCCTTCCAGTTTAATGTTGTAAATATGGTATATTTGCTAGAGGCCTTTCAAGTGCCATGAAATCGCTTTCAGGCTTAATCCTTCCCCTCAGTGAACCGAAGGGTGTTATTTCAAAATGTCATATTAGTACACCTTTCTTAATTTCTGCTTAATGAGCAAGCGTATGCTGTTTTCGGCCAGTGACTATTTGCATTACTGTATCTGATGCTGGAAAACCCGTGATATGCAACCAAACAAAGCGAAAGCATTATGGAAGTTACCCTGTGGTCAGGATTAATGACTTGCTACGTGAACACAGTAGCCGTAACAATTATGACAGTGCATGTCCTGGCAAATCACTGCAAGGGCATTACCTGGACTTGTTATAGCATGGCCTGGCAGATACACCTCACAGGTAGTGGTACTCCTATCCCTTGTAACCCTCGCCGTCTCATGTAACCCATCATGTATACTGCTGTAATTACCCACTTACGCAATGTATGTCCATGTATCATGTGCATGTTACCTCCAAGCGCTCTACCATCCTGCCTTGGAAAGAGTAGTGCTGTGGAAAATAAAATAGGGCTAATCAAATCGTTAAATGGGTAAGTACAGGGACAGACAAAGACATCTGGCAATCTTACAGTGCCTGCACTATATATAAAGTGAACAAAGTCACAGGCATGCCTCTTACCAGTCCCTGTGGGGTATTTATTGCAGTATTATCCTCGCACCTGTGTGTGGTACTCTTTTGTAACTTGCCCACGTCACTTTCCACTTGTAACACCTGTTTGCTACTTCTCAAATGTTGTTTGCCTTTGCTACTTGCACAAGTGCCTATTTTGTTTGTTCACAATTGTCACTATTACCTCATGAACTTAACGTCTGCTTTAATCCATTTTTGACCTGTCATTTACTGTTCCTATTGTGAAGCGCTCTCACGTCTTCGGGTAAAGTCTGCGCTATATCAAAACGCCTAAATAAATAAATGAATGAAAGCTGACCTCAAGCAATTGAAAGAATGCCCCACTCAGGATGACGTGTTTGCCAACCATGCACGCAATTAACTGTGACTCCTGCTAGAGCACTTGGTTTTCAGGATCTAAACTAACTATCATAGTTGAAACATATGTGCGCTAAAACAATTCCTTCTCTGTAAGAGGCTGTCCTGCGCCTGCCAGGTTCATCTGGATAATGATGAAACCTGCAGTGAACACTCTCATTTAACGTGATCCCTGTGGTGAGCTTCCTTGGCAAAACACCAGTCATATTTGGTGTTGTTTCTTGTCGCTCGCACATTTGCACAACTTTGACCGTATCCATCCCTCCAGTCCCCGTTTCGCGCGCGCCGTTGGAGCCCAGAACTACGAGTCCCAGAATGCGCAACACAATGGAGGGAGAACCTGTATCGAAGAGAAACCCGTACGGAAGGGAAGGCCCAAAAGAGTAACAAAGAACCAGCAATGCCGCATGGCCGGTAATGGCGGCCGGATATGGTAAAACGCGTGGCCGGTATGGCGGCCGGATCTGGCACCCCCCAGAGCAGCCTCGCGGACTTCGCTGTCGAGTGCTCTGCAGAAGTGTGGGCCCTGCCTGCTCCATTTGAGGAAAGCCACGTAATGCACAGCATTTTTACTGCCTTGCATTGGTGAGATACGAGAAGCACAGATTCGGCGAGTGAAGAAATGTGACGTCAAATGATGGCGCGTTTAGGCAGTGACATGCTCTTTGGTCTAGGCCCAAGCAAATTTGAATAACTGTGATCGTGACAAAGAAACCGCTCCTAATGCACCATATCTGTAGGGTCATGCCTTCTAGCTGTGTGACCCCATCAGCAGGAGAGCATTTCCCCGGATATGTTTTTCTTGTCTTTATATAGTTCTGCTTATTTTACCGACGATAAGTGTGAATTTAAAAAGGGCATCTTGTAGCAACGCGGCGCCGGGGGTGCTCATTGCGGTGGCTTCTGCCCCTCCGGGTTCCTAAGGATGAGAAAATACATGAGGTTGTGCCACGCCTTGCTGCGTCTACTGCCCAACCCGAGGAAACGTGCCACTCCTAGCAGAATCTGCTGGCAACCTGCGTACGTTTTGCTGGCAAATGCCTACCCCTGTTAATAACCACCAACCGTCGCACGCGCCCCATGAATTACCTGCTGATATATTTCCAATGCTATCCGCTGCCAGTCCTCGTAGCGCGTTCCCGATCGCAATCTGTAAACAACACCGCGTTACTCAATGTGTAAACTGTATTTCATGACACGGCGTTGCTCAATGTTGTAAACTGCATTTCATGATCAAATTGTCTCTTCGCTCAACGTGCTCCTACTGGGTCTACTGGTACCCGAGTCGGTTTGCGTTGCCTAGTATTACTCGCACCCCTGAATTACCTGCTGCTCTACTCCTTAATCCTCTGTAGCTGCTAGTCCTTGCGACGTGTTCCAAGCGTGATCTGAAAGAACAACATAAAATGTACTCGTTGTGTACACTTTAGTTTGTGTTCCAACTGCCTCGCACGTTCACTCAAACTGCCAATGCTATTTCTTTCCTAAAAATTCGATTTTCTTAAAAGTTAACCTACATGTTTGCAGTATGCTTCTATATCCGTGCCTGGTGTAGCTTTCCATGCATTATTCCACAAGGTTTTGGCGATTCCCCATGATTCCCTATTTGCACTATACATCATGTATAACATATACTGTGGACTTCGAGCAAGTCGTACTTTTGTCTGTGTATGCCATATGCTGCACCTCTGCATCATGTAACAAGCCTCACCTGAATTTACGGGGAGTCTCCGGCACCGGCACGTGACATGTGCATGCCAGGTAGAGGCGGGGAGTGTTTTAAAGAGCCCCCGAGCCCCACGGGGCCTGCTCTGCCTGCCGGGAGCAACGTGGACCGCACTCTGCCACTGCAGCTAAATAGTCAAAATAGTCATGGTGCATTACAGCGCTTGACAGCTGGTGATGTGCTAATGCATGTTTCTACATTTCCGTGCGGTGTTGCGGACCACCACACTGAAATGTGGTAGGGTGATGCCTAATGTGTAGCACTAGGCAGGACTGTAACAACACACCGCAGGCTAGTATTACATTTACTATCGATGTTCGCGGACTACATGTCCCAGAATGCATCGTACCTCCCTCACAGACCATAAGGGTGTCCCAAAAGACTGGGCCAGTATCATACCGAGGACGGCGATTGACAAGCATCATACCGAAGACGGGGGTTGACACGCAATCAGTACACCGCCTCTGGCTAAGTCCACACGGAAAGGCTGTACTACGACACAGCCGCGCAGTATGGTTCTCCTTCAAGGGAAATCCGTACTATAAAATGGCCGTGCAGTGTGCCTCGAGGGGGCTTCAATAAGATGCGATGTCTACTTAAACTGAGATGTGCTCATAAAGGAAAGCGACTGCGTCAACTTCTTGGTGCTGCCGGCGGATCTCCGGTGATGTCCCAAAGACACAATCTACTTTTTGCCACGTGGCTTTGAGCTGCAGCGCCGCGTCTGGTCGTGTTTCATTCTCTAATTGTTTCCCACCATTCACGGTACCGCCCTATTGTAAGACAGCTTTGTAAAAGGTATAACATCGATACATCCATATTTCGACATGACTGGTGCGAAGTGGGGCAGCACCGAAGGTGGCTGCTGGTTTCCCACTCCAACACTTCAGGAAAAGCCTGCCTTTGCAAGAGGATTAACAGATTGCTGTCAGACTATTTATTCAAACCATCCATGGCAGATGCGGCAAATTGATAATTATGCGAAACAAGCAGCGCCCGCAGCTTCGCATCATTCCAATGGTCTTGACCATGAGCCAGGCAAGGCCAGGCCCGGAGCCCTTTACAACGCGGCAACAGCTTGGCCGCGGTTTCTCCCAACTAAGTACAGAGCTACAAATTTGTGGCCTTCCAATTAGGCTGAGTAAGGGTGGAGACAGGGCCAATCATCGAGGGCCGCCGCCCCCCTTTTCTCTGCTGGGGGCACCGAGTGTAAGTGAAAGCGACGTCTGACCGCCCAAGGCCCTGTTTTCAGAACACTGGGGGCGCCGCATCGCTTTGTCCCCATGGCGAATCGATAAAAAGCGCCACTGAAAAGCGGGAGAACGACTGTATTTATCTCGGCCCCACCGCCTGCACCACAACACATATGGTCCGTTTTGCGAGATAAAAAGCTGTGTGAGGTTGATGAGCCCAAGGAAGAACGGGCAGGGCGAGGTATTCCTTTGGAGACTGCTGACACGGTGACACTGATGCAGTGATAGGTGTCCACTCAGCGAATATGGAACCCAATAACAAGTCAGAAGGCATAAATTTACTCCCATAAGCTTAAAAAACGTGTTTCGGCTACCTATGAACTCCAGGGGTGCCTCTGGCCTGTGAGTCTCCCAGCTTTCTAGTACTCATGCGTACAAGATTAGAAACTGGTACATGTAACAATTGTATAGCTACATATGCATTAATATAACACACATGTTCATTTGTTCTTGCTAATTCTTTTGGCTTCGCGCTCCAACGTACCTAAGCCTGGCCGCCCAAACCTTGATGCAAGATGCATCTCCTCCGAGAAAGTCAGGTGGGTGCACAAAGCAAATTGTGGCAGCAAATGAGCACGACGCCGGTCGCCACACCCGGCCCACGCGGAAAGGCTGCACTCCAAAATGGCCACGCCAGGCCCACCAGAAAGGCCGCACCATAAAATGGCTGCGGCAGTGTGGCCTGGGGGGGGGGGGGCTCTTTTGTAACTCTGGACGCGTGCGCTCCGAAAGCTGTACCCCCAACGGCAGATTGTCACTGAGCAAGCCGTCTTCCCTGCAAGAAGGGTTAAAGCTGGATCACTCTAGAGCAGAACAGGAGGTTGTTTGTATGCGCTCATACCAGCCAGAGCCTGGAGCTCGGCTCGGAAGCACGTAGAGCTGAAACCGGCATCCTCCCGAGGCAGCAAATTGTGGCAGCAAATAAGTGCGAAGCTGGTCACCACGCCACAAACCTCTCATCCGATAGCTGCGCCCTCCCAACCCGCCCGGTCAAAATCACTCCAACGGCTCATTCAGACGGCATACCCACGAACCGCCACCACCAACCCCCCCCCCCCCGTGGTCGACACCACTGGGCCCCATCAACCTGGTCATGCCCAGGGACGAGGCCGGGGGGAGGCCAATTAGCAGCAACATACCTTAGGATAGACCCGACGAAGCAACACGACGCACAGAGCCGGAGGAATCAGCGCGGAGACGCCTGGCGGGAGAGAGAGGCCGAGCACAGTTGCTGCGGCGCTAAATACCGGAAGGGACGCCCCCCCTCTCCCAGGTGAGCCCTCCCTATTGGCTGCTCGAGTAGGGAGGTCGGCTCAGAGGGAGGGGTGCCGCGCTAAGGGCTCTGCTCGCCCGTCGTGTGGGACTAGGGCGCTGTCCCGCCCATGCTCCCCTGCGTGTCGCGCGGTCAGCGGCAGAATACTGATTTATTTGTTCTTCGGATCTGCGACAGAAGTCGAGCGCCGTCCTGTCCTTGCACTTGAAATTAATGATGACATCACCAGGTGGTATCGACGTGCCGCTATAGATTCATCTGCTCTTGCACGCGAACACATGCATATACACATACACAATACACATCCGCACACATATAAACACAACATACACATCCACAAACATATAGAGCCACACACACTCTCTCAAAACCCGCGTGAGCAATCAGAGGCGGAAAGGGAACTAAAGATATTTCCTGAATAACCTCTGGGCGGGAAAGGAATACACCAATTTGTATCGACGACCAGGTGACAGACAGCCAGGTCCCACCATCTCAGATACATTCAATCAATTTTCAAAGCAGAAGAGCCGGCGAGGCAAGCCGCTGCCACTGCCAGCTGCCTAACGCCTAAGAAGCGATGACCATGTTAGATAAACTTAACTAGCAACAGCTGAGTCAAGTGTGACCTTTGGTTTATGTTAACACCTTGGCTGCTAGGCGTTTCCCCCCCCCTGTGCTGTAAATCACTATTCACCTTTATTCATGACGAGCTCAGCTCGTCATCAGCACAGCTCAACTGTGCATCATGACGAGCTGAGCTCGTCATGAGCATCGAAAGGGTTAACTTATTAGCATACTGTGTTGAGGAGGAAGTGTGGTGTAGAACACACTAACTCAGTCGGCTGAGTCACAGAGGAAGTCAAGACACACACGCACCAGTGGCACGTACGAGCGGAGATCTATACTACAGTCACTCGGTACACAGCACTTCTCGACTACTCGTTGTCTGTCTTGTGACTGACTCTCCTCGTCAAATCGTGTGGCATTAGCACGCCAGGCGCAATCACGGCGGTCACACGGTGATGTGCCGACAGCGCAGACAAATGGCCAATCACCACTGAATGGCTCACATAAGCCACAGTGTGATTGGCCATAGGAAGTGCAGCACTGGGCAATGCCACCACCCACGCGCAGCACCATGACCTGCAAGCAGGCTGCCTGGCTGCGCACTGCGGTGACTGCTCTCAGCCAATCCTGGTGCTGCATTAGCAGCACCACTGCACCAGGATTGGCTAAGAGCAGGGTTAGTACCTGCCCATATGAGACCCAGGGGGCCCGGGTCCCTCACACTCTGAGTCGCTGTTGGGGAGGGAGGGGAAGGTACTGTACTGTGTGAGCATGTGCGGGCAAGTCCAAAAAATGAGTAGACAAACATTGACATGCGCACACTGCAGCTGTCAATCACTGCCGCAGCCCCACCCCCACACCTTCCACGATGTTGGACTTGTCCCTTTAAGCTGAGCTAGCGTTGCCACAGAGAAGATTGCGAGTGCGCGCTCACGCTCAGATTTATAATATTTACATTTTTAATCCTGCCTCAGAGTGACGGTCAACCCTGGCTAATGGGGCAACGCCCCCAATGGACGCACCGCCACTGGGTCTAAGGTTGGCCCCTTGACATTTTCCAGAACACCAACTAAGCGCACATTGTTGTGCTGAGAGCGCCCTTCCTGATCGTCCAGTTTCTCTGTTTATGCGCAAACTGCAGTTGTCGCACCTGTCGCTGTAGGGTTGAGGTGTCAGTTGATAGGGTCTTCATTGTGGTTTCCACCTCTGTCACCCTTGAGCTTATCTTAGAGAAATCTGCCCGTAGTAGCGTGACATCACTAGAGATGGTACCTATGGAGATCAGCATTTGCAGCAGGGTGGCCATTACATCTTGGAGGGTCATTTTTTTCGGCAGTTCTGGTTGCTGACTATTCGCGGTGCTTGATGCGTGGGTCCAGCTTGCTGGTCTTTTGCGATGGCATATTTCTCGATGCGATTGCTTTGCACCGATTTGGGGCCTCTTGTACTCATAGCACTGTATCTGCGGAGTGAGCACCTATTGTGTGTGCGGCGTCACGGCAGCAGCCTCTATCTCCACAATGAGCTCCAGGCCAATTCTCGCGGCCTGAGATCCGCAAGTATGCACCTCCTTGTCTGAGTGATAGGATCAGTAAATGCGGTCTGGCACCGTCGCCACGCAGCACACTACCACACCTTTCAGAGTTGCAGGCTCCAGTGGGGTCTGTTTACTGTGCACGGCCTGGAGTAGCCTTCCAGCAGCACCCCACTGCCTCTCTGAAATCACGACGTCAGCTCCTTCCACACACAGGGTCGTCACCCACCGTCACCCACCGTCATCAATCACTCATGGCAGGCCTTCAGGGCGTCACCTCCAGGGAGCCTACTTCCCTCTCACTGGCATCACAACCTTCTCTGCTATCTATTCTCGCCGCTACTATCAGGAGCTCACACTACGTGGGAGGCAGGATGCAGTGGGCCGCTGCGTCCCACCAACCTCCGTTATGCGCCATAGGTCCGTGCAGGATATTTCAAGGAGAGGCCTGGAAGTATCATGTACCACCTCCCGTCGTCCACAGTGGCTCCGCTGTCCAGACCAAGATGTGCGCCGTACGGTTGAGTCTCTTTTACCGGAAGATTGCCACCAGAGGTTGGCGGTGTCCGTGACTCGTTGCCGCTTGCAGCACTGTTGAATGCGGTTGTGATGGCTACTGCGGCTCCCGGCTCCTCCGCCGGGTCTAGGCCGCAACTCTGCCCCTCGGTCCAGTTCGGCTCCGGCAGCTCGTTTTTCGCCCAGATTTCAGCAGTGGGCCCCAGAGGCGTTGCGGTGTCGTCTCTGAAAGACTGTGCTGCTCAGACTGCAGGATTAGTAACAGGATTGATAGGCTCTGGAGCTCCCCTAGGCTGCGGCCATTTTCTTCAGTTGCAAGCCACACCCCTTAGTAGATATTTTTAATGCTCTGTGGTATATTTCTTATAGGAGTTTTATTGTCTGCAAATAGTGTTGTACTAAGTAATTTCTCCCCTTAGAGTAAGCAGTATCAACAGTTACCACTTTTCCACTTATATCCCACTTCTTTTCCCAATGCAGTTTCAGGGACTGTCAGGGGTTTGATACAGGTAAAGACTGTCTGTAGTAGGACATTAGTTATGTAACTCAGTATCTGAAGGAACTTGATTTTCCCTGAACAGTTGTATACACATTGAACACTGTGCATGATAGGTTACTCTTTCATCTGAGGTTCATTGTCAAAATGAACTCGGCTTCCCATGAAGCATATGGTATAGGGTCAATGTTGCACATAGCACAAGCTTGCTTTAAGTATGGGGGTGGCATGTATGATAGAAGTAATGATGCTTCAAATTATTTCAAGGTATTTTGCACTTCACTTCATAGCTCTAATCCTACACCCATGTGTGGATTAATGTGTACAAAAGCTTGGATGATGTAGTCAGTGATATCATCAATGATGTTATTTGAGATGGCGTCAGTGATATCATAAATGATGTCATAGAACATGTAAGAATGAGTCATGAAATTTGGGAGGTGAAAAGCAGTGCATGGTTGTGCGCAAGTTATAGTTAGCTCCAACTGGGGAATTTCTGTGTTTTTTTTTTTTTAGTTCGAAACATTAATGTCACTGACATAGTCACCTAACTCGAACATTACTTTTAACGTTTCTTTTCAGAGACTTTCTACGTTTTTTTTACTAGAGCTTTTTATCACACCTAACTATGTTACTTTAACAATTGTTTTTTTCAGTGGATTTCCAGTTTTTTTCACGTAACATAATATTTTATTACCAAACACAAAACCAACGACCTGCCGTGAATGACCTTTGGCCGTGCATGGCCGGGGGTTGACCACAGAGCCCTATGGGTTTCTTTTAAAGGAGAGGAGTCCACATGCCCACCACCCTGAGCCTTAAAATGTTCTGGGGACCCCATTCCCCAGGTAATTTCCTTTATGGGGAGGGGGAAGTTAAGGGGTCAACCTACCACAGCCTTATTAAGCCCTGGAGACCCTATCTCCTAGGGTCTTTTCTTTTATGACAGGGGAGTGTATGGCCTCCCTCAAGCCTCATTAGGCCCTGGGAACCCCATCCCCCAAGGACAATTTTTTTAATATTATTAAAAGGGGGGGGCACAAGGTTCCCCTCCCCAAGCTTTATTGGGCCGTGGGGACCAGTATTTCATGGTCTTTTTTTTAAGAAAGGGGAGGGGGCCTGAATGGCCCCATCCCATAACCTTATTAGGCCCTAGCGACCCATTACTCCAGGGCTTTTTTTATGAAATGAGAGGGGGCCGAGTGTCTCTCCTACCCTAGAGAACCCATTCCCCCAGGACCACAACCTAAAATAAAGGGGAAGGGGGATGCACAGCACCCCCTTTGCACCTTCTAAGGCCCTGGGCACGCAAGGCCACTCCTACAACTAAAGGCCCCCCCCCCGAGCCAGATTATGCCCTGTGGATCCCATCCCCCAGTTCTACTAGTAAAAATTAAGTGAAGGGGGCCACGCAGCCCCCTTTCCTGGGCCTTGTTAAGCCATCCTAAAGGGCCACTAGTGCCAATAAAGGGGATGAGGCTACGCGGTCCCCCTCTCTGAGCTGTTATCAGCTCCAGCGACCCCATCCTCAGGGTAAAGCACTGTGAAAGGTTGGTACGCTGGTGCCCACCCTCGGCAGCCACGATAAATTCGTTGGGGGGCTGTATGGGAAGCCTCGGGCCCCTGCAGCCCAAGCCAGCTCCCTGCATGCAGTGAGAGACAGCTTGCTCCTACCCAAAGGGAGCAGCTACTAACGCTTCTTTCTCAGGGAGAGACCAATATTATTATCGATTTCCCTGCCCGCATCACTGCGGACAGGGGAACAGATCAAAAGTGTGCTCCCAGCTGGGGGGAGCATTTATAAGCTCCCACTGGCTAGGAGCAGACTGTGTTTGCTACCACTTAGCAGCAGATTTAAAAATTCTACAGTCAAGGGGGAGGTAACGCAGGTTTCCCTGCCCACGCCTGTGAAGGCAGGGAAACCGCTGTGTCCCAGTATGCAGCTTCCTGAACATAGGTGAGCTAACCCCAGGAGTGGGTTACCAGGGCCTTTAATGGTATAGGGAGGAGGGCTGCATGGCCAAACCCCTTTTAAGTTATTTTTGCCCCATGGGGCTCCCCAGGGTCTTTGGAAGCTTGGAAGGGGGCCACTTGGCACTATTCCCTTTATTTGCAAAAATATAATGGCTTGAGGAGTTGGCACCACGTTGCCCCCCTGGGGCCTTGAATGCCTTGGGGAGGTGGACATGTAGCCCACCTCCCTTTAATGAATACAGCCCAGGGGGTGGGCTCCCTGGGGCTCGTAATGAATGAATAAGGCCCAGCTGCAATTTTGTTTTTGAACCTGCAGGAGTACCGCAGCATTGTGCCAGTTTTTTGGGGTTTCCCCCATGGGGCCTGGGTTAGGGTATCTCTACCCTACCCATTTATATCAGTTTTTATTTTTTACTTCAGGACAAGGTGACTAAGTCCTTGACTCCCGTAATTGCTGCCAGCAACATTTTACTGTTGTTGCTGGCAGCAAGTCAGAGCGCTCGTTCTCGCGGAGTCAGCAAGATGGTCCAAGGGATACGAAGCTGCCTGCACCAAACACAACGTTCTGTTTTTAAATTGGCACTCCCGCAAGAGTCTCTTGAGCCTCTCACGGAACCAACTGTCCAGATATCCAATTATTTTTTTAACCTTAATTTCTCAAAAACTACTCAGCGGATTTACACCAATTCAGCGAACCAATATCTAGCTTCCTGACACATTTGCTGCAATTCTGTCCAGCAGTTTTTGTTGCAGCCCTTCTGAAAGAAAATGCATGAGGATTTTGCATTTTGAGACCCCCCTTTTTTTCCTTGGTCCCAGCTTGATGGATCACCATAAAACTTTCTACTGAAAAACTAGTCAAACAGTAGCACCTTTTTGGAAATCTTTGTGGTGAATACTGACACAGAGTCAAAGTTATTATCAACACAAAAACGCTTTTTCTATGGAACAGTGGACCTAACTATAACTACCCAGCGAGCGACAACCGCCCATGGGTAATAAAAGTAAAGATATATATATATATATATATATATATATATATCAAACAACTGCTGAAGCAGAGAAAACAAACTCCTTCACCAGGAACGGACCACCACAAAGGTTCTTCAAATTTTCAGTGCATTTATTAAGCCTCTCACAACATGACGCGTTTCAGCCAGGTCACCCCGGCCTTGAACACATGACGTGTCAGGAAAAACTCCACCCTTAAATACTATGAATCAATGTGAAACCCTCCCATTCTTCACATGAAAAGGGTAAACAGACTTATAAAAGTGCATAGTGCAAACGTGCAAAAGCAATTTGAAAAGTTCAACAATTCATTTTATACATTGTTCAACATGATATATTTATTACTACTTAATCTAAAAGCAAAACACTTAAAAAATGATATTTGATAAGTTTGAAAAAATCCAGGGCAAGTGCCCAAGTGCTAATCTATAAGTAGTACTATTGGTCCTGCACGATTCTGATAACAATTGATCATAGTAAAACCCATTTGTGAAAATGAAAAATGTGGTTGATTACAACCCTTCATAAATAATAAATTTCAAATAAATGAATGAATGTGCGGATGCCATGTTATCAAGCAATCTTATACATGGCCAAAGAGATGAATATCATATTAAACATACTAATACTATTCAACCTTGAAACTCTAAAGATTAAATAAAAAGGATCAGTTCACAGTCAATAAATCTATATGTATATACAGTTAGAACATAGAATGAATAGAATTTAGGCAATTTAGTAGGATCATAATAAAGTGCTAATCAATATCAACAGATCCATAATAGATTGATAACCCTCTCTCAGAAAACCTCACAATCGAACTAGAACAACCTAGAAGACCCATTAGGTAATATACATTAAAAGGTTACGTTAAAATCTATTATTCAAAAAAGTTAATAAATTTACCCTTCAATATAAAATCTAAATTCATATATATACACACATATATAACATCTGTATCAGAGGATCTTAAATTATCATGAAATGGACATATTGTGGATATTATTTTAGTACATATCAATTAACCTGATATGGAGCCCAATATCAGGTATATATCCAAAATAATATTGATTCCAAACCGATATAAAGTAATATATTCATAGAAAGTTAACCATATCCTCTCCTGTGTTCAAACCATTAGGTATCTTGGTATTTAATCTTACTATGTATTTACTCTCTAGTTGGCGGAGTATATATACACTCCAATCTTCCAACCAAGCAAAAGTCGACGCTGTGTCGTTCAGCTTCAAATTGCTTTTATTGTCAGCTGTTGAGCATGTAAGACGCGTTTCGCCTGCCCAGCAGGCTTGCTCACTAAGTTCTGGGCAGGCAAAACGCGTCTGACAAGCTAACCAGCTGACAATAAAAGCAATTTGAAGCTGAACGACAGAGCATTGACTTTTCCTTGGTTGGAAGATTGGAGTATACTTCGGACTGGGTTTCGGTGTTCAGCTACGCCGACACGCCATTGTTGTGGAGGTGGTGGGGCATCCAAGACAAGCGTGGAGTCCATATATATATATATACCCACAAGGAGCAAAACACGTAATGGAGGGCACTTGCCTATGTTTATCTATGCCGGAATAAATACTTTGCACTGCTTTACAACAAACCTTTGAGTGGAGGTCCTTAATTTGCTTGAGGAGATTTCGTGAGGTCCGTGCCTGCGAGCTGTGTGCAGCCGTTCTTCGACGAGGAGGGACGGGCAGGATTTGCTTATATATATACACACACTACCCTTTCAGACACAGAGTGATGCATAAATTATGCATAAAAGAAGCAGAGAACTCTGGTAGTTCCCAAGTTTAGGTGACACTCTTAAGTGTCACATTTTACAGCTTAGCATGGATGGCTTTGTGATAATCTTATGCTTAAAGATTTGCTGTAAAGATGGCAAAAGACTTTGTCCCTTTCGATCTCAACGTGGATAAGCAGACAGTTGAGGTGAGGAAATTTAGAGTTTCGCTGGTGTTGTAGGGTGCCCTGTACAGGAGCTGCTCTCCACCTAAACTTGATAACTACCAGAGTTTCCTGCTTCTTTTTGCATATATATATATGTATGTATATATAAATACACACACACACATATTACCTACTGGCGGTCGCCAGTAGGTAGTTATAGTTAGGACCTTGTTTTTATTCAAAAAGATGTTTTTCTTTTGCCAATATCTTTGGTGCCGTTTTTTTTTGGAAATTTTCAAAACTAATGGGGCTCTCCGGCCAGCTACTGTCTTGAAAGTTTCGGGGTGATTCGTCAAGCGGGGGCCGAGAAAAAAGGGGGGTCCCAAAACGCGTTTTCCCCATGTTAATTTCCATAGGAAAATTTAGACACAGCTACAGCCCGAACTGCTGAATGACACCAACTTTGGCAAAAAAAGTAGCTCTTGTTTCAGAAAGCGACCTTTTTTTCAAATGTTGTATATCCAATCAATAGCTGCTTAGAATTTTTTTTTATATATCTGAGCATCGAGGAGGAGTCACAACGGGCGTGGCTTGTACGCCGATAGGGATGGTGGCGTGAGCCTGCAGCTCCGTGCCCGATCCCGCAATTTCTCCTGATAAACCTCGCCTAAGCGCCGCTCGCGGTGCAGGCACTCTGTTCGGAACACCGGAGGAAGCTGAGGAGCACACTTTTGAAGTAGCGGAAGGCTGAATGGTGTAAGGAGAGCCGATTGCCGAGTTGGAGGTGTTGGGGTCTGAATACAAGATGGTGACAGCCCCGAGACGAAGAGAATGAAAGGAGAGGTGCGGAGTGCCACGGCGGGAAAATAGCAGAGGAAAGCGACTGAAAGGGCGAGCAGAGTGGGGTCCACACCACGAGGAGGCCGACAGACGAGGCTATGAAAAAGTGAACTCCCCGCCACCCCAAAGAATTACGACCGCTGATACGACGTCTGCTACCTAAGATGGCAACCGTGTGAGGAAGGCCTCGTTCCCCAAGTGCGGCCCGAGACGGCTACTGCTGAGGAGAGCCCGACCACAGAAGGCTGAAGAGGGGCTGTGAGGAAGAGCACCGTCCTAGGGAGTACACGGAAGTGGGAACGGCTAGAACCCCAATCCGGATTTATAGATGGTCGGTAGCACCGTGTCGAGGCCCCGATAAAACTTCACCCCCTGAGCAGGGCAACGGATCACGGGAGGGACCGCTAAGCTGTGTGAAGAGGAGTCGTTGACAGGCTCATCCCGATGAACATGGTGGCACGGATCAGCGCCTGATAACGAGATCAACGATCTGAAGCGGCACTTTGGCACGGCATGATCGGACCGAGAGCAGTTGCATAGAGATCGGTCGGAGTGGAGGGGTTGCACCCCGGGTTCATACGGAGCAGTACTCCGGGCGACAACGAGAATTTAATTGCTGGTACTGAAATACATAACCGGCATTCCCGCAATAACATAGCGACTACGGTGCTACTATACTGGGACCTACTCGAATATTATATCTGGGGGGCACTGAGAGCCCACAGAAGGGGCGAAATCAGAAAACAAAAAAAAGAAAAAAAAAAGGAGTAGGCTCATGGGCCGCTGAGTCCCTGCTGGAGTGAGGTGGAGAACTCTCTGGGGGTGATCGTTGCCCCTCCGGACGCGACTGATGGTGAACGGCCATTTTGGACGCAGATGTGGAGCCCCCAAATTGAATGCGCCTACACCCGCTACTGAATCTCAACAGTAGATACTGCAGAGAAACCGCAGCTGAAGCAAAGAGCTGAATGTTGAGAAGGGGATAAGGACTGCCACAAAGGTGATTGCCCTTTCGAAGGTGGAACGGAGGGAGAGGAGGCGAATTGAAGTGGTATCCGCGAGTTCTGGAAGTGGACAAGATCGACGCGGGGGGAGAAAATACTTGGAGAAATACAACCCTGCTGATTGACAAAAGGACCGGGGAAAAACTTGGCAGTGAAACGGAAACGGGGATTTTGCTGATCAAGATGGCCACCAATAGTCGAGAACTGAAAGTCAAACAGGGGCAGGACCAGGCGAAAGGGCCAGAGACGGACGGCAAGCCTCAAACAGACCTGGAAGGTTTGGCGCAGGAGCAGAGACTGAACAAAAGGTTGGATGGGATACTGGAAGCAATAACAGCGACCAAGGAGTCACTACATCAAGATATAGCGCAGGTCGCCACGGGAATGGGTCTCTTGAGGGCAGACCATGCTAAGCTATCAGATAGAGTGAAAGAAGATGAACTACTGCTTCAGGAACTCAAGCCGGCGGTGGTGACAGCGGAACATAAGCTAAATTATATCTTTGATCGCTTAGTGACATTGGAAAAGAGGGCAGAAAATTCCGAAAGTCGCAATAGGAGGAACAGCGTACGAGTAGTAGGCCTGCAGGGAAAAAGCTGAAGGGGATGACGCAGTAGCTTATATGGAGAACTGGTTTAAAACGGTTGTGGCCCCAGAGGGCCTATCCCCTTTCTTTTCCTTGGAACAAGCGCATAGGGTCCCGGCCCGCCCGCCTTTGCCGGGCCGCCCGCACCGACCAGTGGTGGTCAGGGTCCTGCATTTCAAGGACAGAGATCTGCTGATACAGAGAGCTCGTTCGACGGGTCCTTTCCAGGTGGACAACAGTTCGGTCACGATCTTTCCAGAATACACGCAGGAGGTCTCTTACCTGGCTGTGAAAAAAGAACTGAGAGATGAGGGTATACAGTATTCCTTGCTCTTCCCGGCTAAGTTGCGAGTGATCATGGACGGATCGACCCATTTCTTTCAAACCCCCGACGAAGCATGGACATGGCTTGAGTCGCATCGGGCTGGTACGGACCGCAGAGGTAGAGGGGACAAAGAGAGACAGAAACCTATCTAGGTGCGAAAATCACAACGCATTTGTAAGCGAAACAAACTCAAGAGAGTGATGCAGGATGATCAAATGGCAGCGGACAAAAAAGGGGCTCTGGCGGCAACGGCAGTCATAACGGGCTCACAACAGGAGGGGCAATCGGTGGGCTCAGAGTCTGAAGATGGAGGAGGAAAATCTGGGGGAGACCTCTCGGACGTGGACAGTGCTGGGGGGCCATAGGTCACCCCCAAACGGCGGATGGGATCTTTAATGAGTGACAATTTCGAGCATGGACCACGATAACTAGCTCTGATGGGATTGTTGAATCTGGTGGTCTGCAGAGCAGCAGGTACTGTGGCGGGCCTTCACATGGGATCTTGGGCTCGGGGTGAGGGCCTGGTCTGCCCCCGGTTGGCCCTGAGTCACCCTCCTATTGCCCTTAAGGCCCTCTGTAGTGACGACTACAGAATAGTAGAATGTGTGATATGCTACAAGTTTGGATGGGGGCTGATGATGTGTTATTGGGTCTTGTTCTGGGGAGAAGGGTTGTGGGAGTTTTCAGGGGACTTTTGAGTGGGGGGTTTTGCTGCAATGATGTGGGTGGTCGAGAGATACTGTTGAGGTGGTTGAGGGACGGCTGCAATGGGGACGTTACCTAACTTGAAATGTCTTACATGGAACGTCCGTGGACTTCAAACTATGTCAAGGCGCTATAAGGTGCACGCATATCTGGTGAGGCGTGGTATTCAAATAGCGCTGTTACAAGAGGCTCATTTAACCAAGCAGGAATGTACTGCACTGCAGAGGAGGTGGCATGGCCAGGTGTTTGGCACGTCCTACTCGGCGTTTGCCAGGGGAGCATTGATCTGGGTGAGAGCGGGGGTTCCTTTTCAGGCCACGAACTATCTGGTGGACCCTGAAGGTCGATTTGTAGCAGTGGAGGGAAGGCTGTATGGCCGTGACGTGGTTTTTTTGCAGTGTATACGCTCCCAATACGGATCAGGCCTGTTTTTTTGATAAATTAACTGGTTCGTTGGCTCACTTTTTTGCGGGTCCTATAATATTGGGAGGCGACTTTAATTCCATTACAGATGTATTGCTGGATAGATCACTAGATCACACCCACCACTGGCCGACTCCCCAGTACGCAGATTAGCTACACATAGGAAGGATTGGCAAGAGAGGTGGGGCCTTATGGATGTATGGCGGGAGCAAGATCCTGATTTTAGGGACTATTCCTTCTTCTCAGCAATACATGCTTTACATGTCCGGATAGATTCTGTATCATGTAGTGGACCTTTGGCCGCCATGATAGCACACACTGAATACTTGGCTAGAACCATCTCAAATCACAATCCCTTGTTGATAACTGTTCAGTGGCAGCGAGTGAGATCAGCGGTTCCCACATGGAGGTTGCGGCCTGATACTTTGGAGGACCTGGTGTTCAGTGATACGGTCCGTCAGGGTACTGGGCGTTATTTTGGCGAGAATGAGGGCACAGCCACTACTAGGTCAATGGAATGGGATGCTATGAAGGTGGTGGTGAGGGGCTCTGCATTGGTAGATTTTCGAATGAGAGAACGACAGTCCTGGCTGATTTGGGGAAAGCGGAAAGTGTGTTGAGGGATCTAGAACAGCACAGACCTAAGCGACCGGAATTACAGGCCCGGCTGCAGGAAGCAAAGGAACTGGTTGCGACAGAAACGGAACGACTGCAGAGTTATGATTATAAGCTGTATATAACCAAGGTGCATGCAGAAAGGGACAAGGTGGGTACATTACTAGCCAAACTTGCTAATCAAGAACCTAGAGGGTGCCCAGTCATGAGTATAAAGGTGGAGACGGGAGAGGTGGTCTACTCGCAATCCGCAGTCTTGTCGCGCTTCCTGACATACTACTCGATTTTGAATGAAAGTCGGCTAGAAGTTGAAGCCCCTGACATTGAGAATTACCTGGCGAGCGTTCAACTCCCGGCGCTAGATGAGGATACTGCGAAGGAATTGGGCGTTGCCATCACGGTGTCGGAGATTAGAGTGGCCATCAAGCAGATGGCTAGGAACAAGACGCCGGGGGTGGATGGCCTGCCGATCGAATTCTATGCAAAATATATAGATGTTTTGACACCCAGGCTGCTAGAGGTATACTCTGAAGCCTTGGAACTGGGGCGTCTACCTCGATCGATGAGGGAAGCGCTGGTGGTCCCGTTGCTGAAACCCGGTAGGGAGGCCACCGACGTTACATCATATAGGCCGCTGTCCATGTTGACAGTGGACTTCAAGATTCTAAGTCGCATTTTGGCCACTAGACTATTGCCGCACATGACCATGCTAATTCACACGGACCAAGCCGGGTTCATTCCTACTAGGAACACCTCAATAAACATCCGCCGTTTAATTAGAATAATGGAAAGTCACTTAGAGTCAGATCAAAAGCCAGCAGTGTTGTCGGTTGATATCGAGAAAGCTTTCGCTAGCCTAGAATGGGGGTACCTGGATAAAGTACTAGAGAAGTTTGGCCTAGGTGACAGATTTGGGCGCTGGACGAGAGTTCTCTACTCTTCCGCGACAGCTAGAGTGAGACTGGGGCCTGTTATATCCTCCGACTAACCGGTGTGTAGGGGGACGAGGCAGGGATGCTCGCTATCTCCCCTGCTGTTTGCTTTAGCGATGGAGCCGCTGGCGGCCCAGGCACGGGCAGGGGCATTGTACAATGGGATTAGAAATGGTGGGGAGTTTCAATACATATCATTGTACGCAGACAATCTGTTGCTGTACCTGGAAGACACAGGAGGGGCACTGGAAGGAGCAGTAGCGATGCTGTCGAGTTTTGGGAGACTGTCGGGCCTCAAGGTAAATTGGAACAAGACATGCGTCTTTCCGTTGCGGACAGATACGCCTTATCCTCCACTAACAGTAGATGTGGTCTGGGAGGGGACTTGCTTTACCTATTTAGGGGTCCGCATATATCACGATGCTATAGATCTGCTGGAAGGGAACATAGGACGCTGTATCAGGGCTCTGAGGGGGTGCATGACTTTTTGGGCCTCCCTACCTTTATCGGTGCAGGGCCGAGTGGCACTGCTAAAGATGGTGGCTTTGCCCAGGTTTCTCTATTACTTTCGCACCTTGCCGGTGTGGGTTCCTCAGCGGGTCTTTAGAGAATTGAGAACGATGATTATTGACTTTATTTGGGGACATGGGAGACGTAGGGTGGCACTGAATACACTGAGACCCAAACTTGAAGGAGGTATGGCGGTTCCCGATTTTGAATTATACTACCTCGCGGCACAGTTACAGATACTAACCCGAAACATTGCTAGAGAATTTAGAGGACCAGACCAAGAAAGGGGGACAGGCATCCAAAGACATATCCTATCATATATAATTATGCAACAGAATTTAGAACTGAGATGCCTGACCATGGAAGAGAAGACCCTGCGGATGTGTTGGCATAAGAGCTTAAAGAGAGCGAAGACCATATGGCCATATGCGCCGGAGATTCCTCTGGGGATGCTGACAGCACTGCCACATGGAGGAGACTGGTCTCTTCTATTGGAATGGGAGGATCTGGGCCTACAGAAGGTGGGAGACTTGTATATTGATAACATGTGTATTTGTAAAGCGCACGTTCACCCAGAGGTCTCTTGGCGCTGAATAACAGATGTTTATTGTTACCCAACTCAATGGTACTCATTTTATCGACCTCAGTTGGATGAAAGGCTGAGTGGACCTGCCGGGATTTGAACCTGTGACCATGAGGTCGAACACAGGCCCCTGCAATGGATGTATTAGTCCACTGAGCCACCAGACCCGGCTTGATGGGATGTTGGTCCCCTTTAGAGCGCTGCAAGACCAATTTGGCCTCCCAGATGGGAGTTACCTATTACATGCGGCGGTGGTCGCGGCGATGCAGAAGCACTGGAGAGGGGAGTTGGCAGAACCCAGCACGACTATGGCCTGCCAATATGTAGTGATGACGGCAGGAACAATTAAGGCGGTTACATGCCTCCACTCTAGAATGCTGCATGAGGGGCTAGAACCGCTTACAGCCCTGAAAGAGACATGGGAGGAGAGTATAGGTAAACCCATACCGGTCAGGGTTTGGGGACATATCTTGAAGAGGACATGGAAGGGATGCAGAAATGCCCGCTTTCAGCAAGTACATTTCTTTATACTACACAGGGCCTATCTGACTCCGGGAAAGATAAGAAGGTACTTCCGGGTACAGGATGCAGCATGCCCGAGATGCTTGGCACCTGAGGTGGAGCTGGACCATTTACTATGGGAATGCCCGAAATTGGGGACGTATTGGACGGAGGTAGGGGAGCTTCATAACGCAGTCACTGATCGTCAAGTGGAGAATGGCATGGCGGCATGTCTACTGCTTTGGTTCCCTCACACGGCCAAGACAAAAATCACAAGTAAGTTCATCGACCTCGCACTTATACTGGCCCAGAGGGAGATCACCTGGCACTGGAAATCTAAGGAAGGCCCATCAGTCAGGAGATGGATGAATGAGCTGCAGAAATGGTCCAGATGTGAGAGCGTGGTTAGGCTGCTGCAAGCCGCTAGGACAGCACATGTGAAGAGCTTGGAGATGGCGAGGGCCTGGGAGGCAATAGTACAGGCCCTGAAGGACTATTTGACAGAGGATGAAGATTAAGGGATGATCGGAGAAGTGGGTTCCATGGGACATGAAGGAGCGACTGTATAGACTCCTCAGGTAGCGCAGTCTTGAGTAAGAACCTATAGTTATTGCCCACATCAGCAGCAGTTGGGGGGGGGGGGGATAGAGGGAGGGTTAATAGGGATCCGATATAGCAATAGGAGGGATGCCCCCAGAGGAGAGCCTTGGTGATAGGCGAAGGAAAGAACATTCGTGGTATGGAGTCTAGGTTACCACATAGCTTGGTTCACGATAGAACTTGGAGAGTACTACCACGGGGGGATTCTGAAGTGTGACTGGAAGGTGCGGGATCTGGTAAGAATGACATCACTCACCGCTGGTGAATTGCTATATTCGGTTGAGGGTATGAGGGAGGGGTTTGGGTGTTCTAGAAAAGCAGATACCAAACTATGTTGTTGACCGGACATCTCTGTGAGGTGGCCTCCTTGACATCATCAATGGTTCGGACAAGTACGCCGCCCAGTGTCTGGGATGTGGGCTGAATGGCTGTGTGCAATTTTATGACGGAAACGTGCTTTATGATGATCAGGGGCGGGAAGGTTGACCTATTTCAATGCTTTGTTTATGAATCTGCAATAAAAACATATTTAAAAAAATTAAAAAAAGAGGAGGAGTCACAACGCCTCCCGGGTACTAGCTGACTTCTGATTGGCTGCCAACACTCCAAACCAGGAAGTGTTGGCAGCCATCTTGTGACTCGAAATCAGAAAAAATAAGATGAAAAATAAGAAAAGGGGGCAGGGTACAAACACCCTGACCCCCTAGGCCTGCTCAGGGGGTCCCACAAGGACCCCCATGCCCCAAAACAGCATTTTATTTTTAAAAGGCCAAATTTGTGCGGGGTTCGCGAATACGGGCAACTTTTTTTAAAAATGAAGCGCAGACCCGGGCACTTTGTTATCTGTAAGACCCCGGGTGGGCCAGGTCCCAGTGGCAATCACTAAGGGGGCCCCCGCAACCCCGGGGAACACCACCTCCCCAGGGCTTAGTTAATTGAATGTGAGGGGCACGCAGACTCCCCGCAGCCCCGGGGACCACCACCTCCCCATGAATTGATGAATAAATGCATGGGGGGGTCCCAATGCCCCCACGCTGCCCCAGGGACCACCACCTCCCAGGAGCATTTGTAATTATGAGGTGGAGGGGCCTCACTGGCACCCCCAAGCCCCAGGTACTGCCACCTACCAAGGGCTTACAATAATTATAAGCAGGGGGGCCTCGCAGGCCTCCCCAAGCCCCGGGGACACCAACCTCCCTGGGGTTTCCTTCATTAATGGTCATTGTGGGCCCCCCCAAGTCCTGGAGACCACCACCTCCCCAGGACTATGCAAATTTAGGGAGGGGGTACAGACCCCCTCCTGAAGCCCATGATGGCCCTGGGGACTGCCACCTCCAAGGGCCTGCTCCTGAAATGTATTGGGGTGCCCACACCTGGGATATTGATGTTTGCTATGGTAGGGCGGGAGCCTTCATAGCAAACTCTGCTTTGCTTTTTGGATGCGAGAGCAGGAAACCTGATCTCGCTTTCAAAAAGCAAAGCAGATTGCTTTTGGGCAAGGGGAGGTTAATTTTAGCAGCTACCCTTGTCCAAAAGCTATGCATGCTCCCACAGGAGGAAGAGAGCCAGCAGGGATCATGGGGGCATTGAGGCTCCCCCGCGGTCCCCAACGAGAGGCCATGCCCCGGGGATGGGGTCCCCGGGGCCAAAAATGGCCCAGGAGGGGGGCAACTCGGCCCTCCTATCTTAAAAATAAAATAATAAAAAGGCATAGGGCATGCCCCGGGGATGGGGTCCCCAGAGCCAAAAATGGCCAGGGAGGGGGGCCATGCAGCACCCTCCCTATAAAAAATAAAGAATTGGGCATGTCCCGAGGGATGGGGTTCCCAAAAGTGACCCACTTGGCCCCCCTCCAATTTAATTTACATATATATATTTTTATGGAAGGCCAGCCCCGGGGGTTGGGGTCCCCGCGGCCATAATTGACTTCTGGAGGGTGTCCACGCTGGAAAAAAAAACACGGCTGGCCTGGCCGGGGAAAGGGGGGTCCCTGGGGCCATAATTGACCTCAGGAAGGGGCCCCCTTCCTGTTTTTTTGTTTTTAATATGGCAGGCCCTGGAGGATGGGGTCCCCAGGGCCCAAATAAGATTGAAAGAAGGCCAAATCTAACTAGAGCCCGGCACACTGGTTGGAGAGGGGGGAGGTTGGGGTTGGGGGGGGGGGTCGTTCGGATCTTTCTTTTATGGATGTTCTTGTTTAACAGGCTATATGCAGACTTTTTCTTCCTCCATGTCATACAAAGGTCCACGCACCCCGAAAGCTATTTGGCTACCATGTTTGATACAAATGTCAGGATTGCACTTTCTTTCCTCTGTAGACCTTCGTATTGCATTGTAATGCCTGTGTTTTATACTGAAACTAATAAAATAAATGTAAACAAAACAAGCATTAGAAATGCAATAGGTCTCGCAGCATTAGAGTTAGTGCTTTTAGAATTGTTAATGGGTTTTTTTGTAAATCTTTAGCATGAGGTTGAGGGTGAGTGAGGGTGAGTGAGGGTGAGGGTGAGTGAGGGTGAGTGAGGGTGAGTGAGGGTGAGTGAGGGTGGGTGAGTGTGAGTGGGGGTGAGTGTGAGTGGGGGTGAGTGTGGGTGAGGGTGAGGGATTGAGGGTGAGGGGTTGAGGGTGAGGGAGGGTGAGGGGTTGAGGGTGAGTGAGGGTGAGGGGTTGAGGGTGAGTGAGGGTGAGGGGTTGAGGGTGAGTGAGGGGTTGAGGGTGAGTGAGGGTGAGTGGGGGTGGGGTGAGTGAGGGTGAGTGAGGGTGAGTGTGGGTGAGTGTGGGTGAGTGTGGGTGAGTGTGAGGGGTTGAGGGGTTTAGGGTGAGGGTGAGTGAAGGTGGGAGAGGGGTTGAGGGTGATTGAGGGTGAGGGGTTGAGGGTGAGTGAGGGTGAGGGGTTGAGGGTGAGTGAAGGTGAGGGGTTGAGGGTGAGTGAGGGTGAGGGGTTGAGGGTGAGTGAGGGTGAGGGGTTGAGGGTGAGTGAGGATGAGTGAGAGTGAGGATGAGTGAGAGTGAGGGTGAGTGAGGGGTTGAGGGTGAGGGGTTGAGGGTGAGTGAGGGTGAGGGGTTGAGGGTGAGTGAGGGTGAGTGAGGGTGAGGGGTTGAGGGTGAGTGAGGGTGAGGGGTTGAGGGTGAGGGAGGGTGAGGGGTTGAGGGTGAGGGAGGGTGAGGGGTTGAGGGTGAGGGGTTGAGGGTGAGTGGGGGTGGTTGAGGGTGAGTGAGGGTGAAGGTGAGTGAGGGTGAGGGTGAGTGAGGGTGAGTGAGAGTGAGGGTGAGTGAGAGTGAGGGTGAGTGAGAGTGAGGGTGAGTGAGAGTGAGGGTGAGTGAGAGTGAGGGTGAGTGAGAGTGAGGGTGAGTGAGAGTGAGGGTGAGTGAGAGTGAGGGTGAGTGAGGGTGAGTGAGGGTGAGTGAGGGTGAGTGAGGGTGAGTGAGAGTGAGGGTGAGTGAGAGTGAGTGAGAGAGTGAGAGTAATGCTTAAAAAAACAGGCTTATACCCCGGAACAAATGGGGTGCTTAGTGCGAACACTCCAGCCCTGGCCAGGTCGCTGTGACAGAGGCCCCCTGTCTACCGGTTGCACAATTGTGTATCCCTCCAGGCGCCCGAAAGAAAGAGGCAGGGTCCTGGAACACTAACTAAATCAAGTTCACAATCTCATGGTCTAGGCCCCTCTCTTAGTAGCAGGGGCGGCTTGTAAGGAGAGCCTCGCTCTGTGTGTGTGTGTGGGGAGGGGGCACGGGGGGCAGGAGCTACGTCACCCAACCAGTTAGCTTCGGCTGGGTGCTGTTAACTACACCACATCCAACAACATTCAGCTGAGAGACTCCATTATTGTGTTTCATCTCGGCTCAGTGGCTCTCGGGGTGCTGGGGGAGGGGCGCGAAGACGGGACGGAGCATCCAAATGATTAAACCAACTTGACACGGTGACAGCAAGATGCGAACACAGCCATTAGTGACAGGAGAGAGACCACTATGGTGTAGTCCTTTTTCTATTTCCGTGAAATGTCCTAGTTTTTTTGGCTTTAAGCAGATGAGGTGAACGAAAGGGTGTCTGGGGGTGTGATGGGGAGAGTGAGTAATCCAGAGCGAGGGAAAGAAATAGCTGAAGGAAAGAGGTGCGTGGGAACAGAATGGAGGTGTGAGTGAACACAGGTGCGCGAGGACTCTGGGGAGGGCCGTGAAGAAGGGAGAGGGAGAGAACGAAGGGCAGCCGGCTGACCGGACAGTGTGGGGTATGAGGGGGCGAGGGGGAGACGAAAGGAGAATAAGGATTATTGAAATAAACCTGAAGATGGGGGGCAGGGGAGTCGGGGGGGGGGGGCATGGGGTGATGTGGAGGAGTGAAGGAGGCAGTAGCACAATAAAGGGGGGTTCAGAGAGGATTGTGAGGGGTTTCCGTCAGGGTTTGGGGGCGCCTGGAAAGGAGCAGACGGGCGAGAGGAGCGTTTATTGTAGGGCCTGAGGGGAGAAACGAAAGAAGAGGACGCAAGTAAGGAAGGATGAAGAGCGGCTTTAAAACACCTTCCATTTAAAAGACTGGGGGCAGTGTGTAGACAGCTCGGCAGAGGGGTGATAGTGAGATTGCAACAGAGCACCTCGTAGCCACTGTTCATAGACTAGACAGAGAGACTGCGGCAGGAACACATAGGAGACCTCCGTTGTCAGGGCAATAAGACTGCCAGCATCACTGCCATGGAGGGTGTGAGGCTCCAACAGAACAGACCAGACAAAAGTGCCCACCGGAAGTGCAGCGAGACTGCCCAAAAGCATGCTGCAGACATTCTACCAGTACCCAGAGATTCTGAGAGACTGACGAGCGCAACTTTCAGGGGCGGCCCACAGCGAGGACAGTGGGATTGCCTACAACAGCCCAGACAGGTAGAGTAAACGAAGCCCGAGGCTACCCAAAGGAGGTCACGGATAAGCTTGCTGCATTTCCAACAGCGCTTTGGCTTGGTTCCTCTGCGCCTTTCTACAAAAATGCGACACGGCGGGAGGGGGCGGGCAGGGGAGGGGGCGGAGAGGGGAGAGGTGCGACATGGCAGGAACACTGAGGGAAGAGAGGGGAGGGGGGAGGAGAAATGCGACACGGCGGGGAGGGGAGGGGGCGGAACGGGGGCGGAGAGGGGAGAGAGAGAGTAGGCAAGGGTAAACAAACACGGACGTGCACGCGCCCGTGACTTTTAAGGTCAATGCGCATGCGCATAAGCTTAATGCGCATGCGCATTGACCTTAAAAGTCACGGGCACTGCAAGGAATCGCCACGATTCCTTGCAGTGTGGATAAAGTGTGGATAACTCGCAATAGTCTCGCTTGCTCGATGCGCATGCGCATCGACAGGCGAGACCTAAAAAAGGTAAAAAGCTGCATCTCTCTGAAGGCCTCACCCCCTTCCAGCACCACTCTGCAAACGCGCCCCCTGGCACATTTTAAGTTGAGGAATTAAATCCACTTGAATACTGAGGGTCCCTGGGGTCCAACTAGCCCACCAGGTACCTCCAGTAAGCGCCACACAGCTAGATTGTAGAGAGGTAGCCCGAGGCCATGCCCTTTTTACACCACTCTGCAAACGCACCTCTCGGCGCACTGCTGGTGGAGCAATGAATTCCTCTCATCTCCTGAGGACCCCAGGACACAAGTGGGCTTCATCCCCAGAGCAGCAGTGTGCCAGAAGCCACTTTTCTTGCTTCTTTCTACACCTCTGTTACTTCTTTCAGCAATTCTCTTGCCTCTTTCTGCACTGCTCTTGCCTGTTTCTGCACCTCTCTTGCCTCTTTTGGCACCTCTCTTTTCTCTTTACACACCTCAATTGCCTCTTTTTGCACCTCTGTTGGTTCTTTCTGCACTCCTGTTGCTTCATTCTACACTTTCCATACTTCTTTCTGCACCCGTCTCACTTCTTTCTGCACCCTGTTGTCTCTTTATGTACCTCTTTTGCCTCTTTCTACACTTTTCTTGCCTTTTTCTGCAGTTCTCTTGCCTCCTTCTGCACCTGTTGTTTCTTTATGCACTTATCTTGCCTCTTTCTGCACCCGTTGCTTCATTCTGCACTTTCCATGCTTTTTTCTGCATCTGTCTTGCTTCTTTCTGCACCCCTGTTGTCTCTTTCTGCACTCGTCTTCCCTCTTTCTTGCCTGTTTCTGCATCTTACTTGCCTCTTTCTGCACTTTTCTTGCTTCTTTCTACAGCTCAGTTGCTTCTTTCAGCAATTCTCTGAGCATCTTTCATAAAGACCCTGCCTATATCTGCAGGACCCTCACCCCTAGAACACCTAGGGGAGCCTTTAGGGGTTCTGAATACGTAAAAATATTGCAGATCCTCACTCCACAGTGCTCCTAGTAGAAAATTCATTTTTGGGAAGTATTTTACCACAATGTTGGGAGTGAGATGTGTAATTTCACTTAACCCAGGGCATCTAAAACTCCTTTTATAAGGGTCCTCCTGATAAATACCTGACCTCCCAACCCATGGGACGCCTGGGAGTACCCAAGATTCCCAAATATTGTAGCTTATGAAATTGTAAGTGCCCAAACACCAATGTCGAGTTTGGGCACAATTTGCATTCTAAAAGCAGTCCTACAACACAGGGTAGCTTTTAAACTGACCTCAGGTTTCAGGAGTGCAAACATGCAAGTGCAGAAAGGGCTGCTGGCCTCTAAACTGCCATTCCCTATTATATAGTAGGGACTTAAAGATAATTTCAATCCCCCTGCCCTATTATGTACTAAGTCCTTATAGGACTGGTCATGCCAATCATAGGGGTAACTTAACCCATAGTGCACCCTAGTGCATGTAGGCGTTTCCACTGTATTCTAAATGTCTCTTTCAGCATAGCACTGGCCCTAAGCCTGGTTAGGCAGAGTGTGGGGTAAGTCAGATTCAGTTACCACCAGTACCAGTCAGCAAAAATGTTGGAGATGCCCAGGACACAGGATGACTTTGCAGGGAAGCAAGCTTTTTAACAAAGGCTTTATTACAAAAGCCTTTAGACCAAAAGCAGGATCATGACGACATCATTAGAATGCACATCAGTATGCCAAAACGTATAATAGCACAAAGCTGGCAGTTTTAAGCTAAGAGAAGGGATGGGTTTAGATTGAGGGAAGGGGCGGGTTTAAGGTGAAGGGAAGGGGGCGAGTTTAGGGTTAAGGGAAGGGGCGGTTTAAGGTTAAGTGGAGGGTAGGGTAGGTTTTAGGTTAAGGGAAGGGGTGGGTTTAGGTTAAGGGAAGGGGTGTCTTTAAATAAAGAGAAGGGGTGGTTTAAGGTTAAGGGAAGGAGTGGTTTTAGGGCTAAGGAAATGGGTGATTTTAGGGATATGGGTGTGAGGGGCGGTTGTTATGGCTAAGGGTGTGGGGCGGTTTTTAGGACTAAGAGTGTGGAAGGGTTTAGGGACAAGGATATGAGGAAGTTTTAATTTAATTAAAAAAAAAAGAAATCCGCAGCATCCCTGAGATGAAGTGGCGCCCCTGAGGCATAAGTAAAAAACAAGCATCTTCCATTACTCGGGAGATGGATGAGGCATGTACGACGGACTGTCCTGGAGTCAGCCCCACAACAAGACTTTCCCACAAAAAACAAAAGACACTGGTGAGATTGGGGCATTAGTTGTCTTTGAACGTTAGTTTGCACATTATGTGCCATCGTAAAAATGTAGCTCGTTAAAAAAGTAGGTGTGCTAAAAACAAACTTTGCACTAGTGCATTTGTTACAAGAGCTTTCGGCCTAATGACTTTCGTTCATAAATCATACCTTCGACTTTGCAACATAGCCGTTCCTCCAAACAAAAGGTGATGACTTACTAACCTACATCATGGTAGTCCTCATCAGTTAAGTGGAAAAACTTGGAAAGTCCATCTGCATAGGCAACCCCAGGTCTGTGTTCCACTATTAAGTCCATTCCCTGTAAGGAAAAGGACCACCTTAACAGCTTGGGATTATCCCCTCTCATCTGCATGAGCCATCTGAGAGGCCTGTGGTCACTCTGAACAAGAAAGTGAGTCCCAAAGAAATATGGTCTCAACATTTTCAGGGACCAAACCACGGCAAAAGCCGCTCTCTCTAGGACACTCCACCTCTGCTCTCTGGGAAGAGTTCTCCTGCTAATAAAGGCAACTGGCTGATCAAGGCCCTCTTCATTTAACTTTGACAACACTGCCCTAATGCCTTGCTCCATAGCATTCGTCTGATCCGCAAATTCTTTTGTGTAGTCAGGGGCCAGCAACACTGGTGCTGAAAACACATTTCACCTTTCAGTGTGTCAAAAGCCTTCTTACACTCTGGGGTCCAATCCACCTTTATGGGCCTCTTCCTAGAAGTGAGTTTGGTTAGGGGCCCTACAATGGTCCCATAATTTTGAAAACAAACCTTCTATAATACCCTGTCAGTCCAAGGAATGCAATGGCCAGAGTCTGGTAACAGGACCTGCCCAATCCAAAATATTTTGAACCTTAGCCTGGAGAGGCTGTACATGGCCTCCACATAACTGGTGGCCCAGGTACTCCGCAGAACCCTGCCCTATTTGGAACTTGCCTTAATAGTCAGGCCTGCCTGATGCATGGCCTGAAGCACTTGCCTTAGGTGGCTTAAGTGATCCCCCCAATAGAACTGTAAACAGCTATATCATCCAGATAAGCTGCACTGAACAGGTCAAGGTGGCAAGTGCATTCTGTAAGTCAAAGGGCATTACCTTGAACTGATAATGTACCTCTGGTGTAGGGAATGCTGACCTCTCCTTTGCTTCATCCGTTAGGGCAATCTGCCAATAACCTGAAGTCAAATCAAAAGTACTCAGGTACTCAGAAGACCATAACCTGTCAATGAGCTCTTCAGCTCTAGGTATAGGGTGAGCATCAATCTTTGAGACTGCATTCTAATCCTCTGTAGTCCATGCAGAACTCCTTTGGTCCCCCCTGGGGATTAGGTTTGGGCACCAGCGCCACAGGACTGGCCCATGTACTTTCACACATTCAATTACCCCAATTCCAGCATTTTAGCATCACTATGTCCTATGGCATCCCACTATGAGCAGAAGATATCTGTGCTGCAGTTGGACGACCTCCGTTAAAGAAGCCACATCGCAGAACTGGAGGCCCTTATCAACCTGGAGGCCACTACTGTTAGAGATGCAACATCACAGGTGAATTGACCTTGAAACTCACACTGCTATACCTGAGCACTTGTCAGCACCCTGCCTGGGAAGCTGAAACTGCCAAAAGTGATGCTCAAAAGGCTTGCTGCAGTGATTTTGTTCATAAGCCCCCATACAAGTACAAGGTTGACCCTGCAGCCCCAGGAAAATAGAAGCTATGTTGCGAGGAAGGGCATACAAATAAAACCTGTAGTGCATCTAGAAATGCAAAGCCATCCAGCAGGTAAAAGTGAGGCTTAGCTTGCACCAAGGATGAGAGACTAGAATGCACAGAATAATCTGCCATGTTGACTTAAGACTGTTTGCCAGAGTGAGTGCAAGTTGTGCATCTGATCAATGGAATAACTTGAAGCAACTTGCACCTCTGACTAACTAATGCCTATGACTACCGTATTCCGGGGACTATAGTCCTTAGAAATCACCTAGAGCAGGGAGAAAGTACTTGACGTGGGTTGCAGGGACTTACCGAAAACTGTAACCACAATTAAAATCCTGTAATTTCAATTCCTATTGAATTGTGTAATATTTCATTTTGCTGTGAGAATAAATCACTTCCTTAAATAAAAGATACGTACTGGGCTGGACAATACCTTATTATTAATGCTGGTTGACAGTTGAGTTTTGAGCTCTTGTCCTTCAGGTGACCTCCCTGGAAAGTCTTGCATGCTTGCCCTCAAGTGCAGAAAGTGTTGTACTTGGCCCAATTTGCTGAACCACAGAAGAACTAACCCCAGGACATTGTGGCAAAGGATGTACGTTGTTACGATGCGTGGTATTACCACGCGTACCATTACAACACGTATTTTACAATGTAAGTCGTTACCACGACTTGCGCTGTAGGGGTGCGGACTTAGGAATAGTTTAAATTACTATTCCAACACCAGCCTACGTACAGTAGGGAAGGTGTTGGAATAGTAAATCTACTATTCCTTGTCCTTTAGCGCCCTCCAGCGCAAGTCGTGGTTACGACTTGCGTTCTAAAATACGCGTTGTAACGGTACTGCGGGGTAACATCCGCGTCGTAAAGGATGTTCCCCTGTGGCGAACTACCTCAACTTCCACCATTGGGCCCTGTCTGCACTGTTCCCCACCCACCACCCTGAGAGGGTCAGATACACATTACTATGGCAAGCTTTCACTGTACATCATCATGAGATTCACACCTCCTCCTGTTGTGGTGAATGGACAAGTTGGAAACTGTATAACCACAAGACTTGAGTTTTGAGGATGGGATACACCATCAGAAATGTGATAGAGGTCCCGTCTGCCGAATTACAAGTGCATTACAGCCTACAGCACTTGGAATATAGCAGATGGAATTTTTACCACGTTTTGACGGAGTATCACTTCCACCAACTCTAAATAATGTCCTTGGTTTTAAATTCTAGCCTTCCTATGCAGCCAAATTGAGTGGTCATGGGCTATCATTTTTTGAGGATATTGTTCTAGTCCCTTTTCTGACCGGAAAAAGAGCACTTATAATGAGGCTTAACGGAGCAAGCCTATGATAAGAAAAGTGGACTAAAACCCCAATACACTTGACATCAACCCTAGGGAAAAATGTCTACTCACCAAAATGCAGAACAGTTAAAAAGTTATACGTCTAACACTTCACTCTTGATTCACTCACTTGTCTAGGTTATTTAATCTCAGGCAAATGGCAAATCATGTCCTTCGTAGGTCTGCTTATCTGCACTTTCATAAGAGCTTTCAAACAGGTTCAGTAGAGGAAACCGACATCAAAGATATACTTACATTTCTGGTCCTGAGCCAAGGTTTGATTCACACATGAATATGATTTTAGCATATTTTTAAATGGGTGTGGGTATAAGAACCATATAATGCGCCACTTTCCCCAGTGAATGAAACACCATAACATACTGCCTAGTTGAAAGTTCGGATTTGTTATTCGATGTTATGATGTGTGAAAATATCAGCTTTCCAACACATTCCAGAGCGGCGGTAAATGTATCAAAAGCAGTAACGGTCGGTGGTGGGAGTGCTGCCGGGCGGTGACGTGGGTGAGTAGGGGCAGTGTGGGGGGTAGTAAACAACGGAATACGGCCAAAAACAGGTAAGTAAACATAAAAAAAAAAATTTAAAAATTGTTGCGCGCACTGCATCGCCAATCGCGATGCAGTGCTCGCAACGCAATTTGTTTTATTTATTTTTATGTTTACTTACCTGTATTTGTCTGTATTCCGTAGTTTACTACCCCCCACCCTGCCCCTCCCCCACCCCACGTCACCGCCTGGCAGCACTCCCACCACCGACCGCTACTGATCAAAAGGTTTTTGAAGTCACAAAGTTGGATTTTCATTTTCTAGAATCAGTACAATTATTCCAACTCATTACTCTGCTGTAGGAGTTTCAGGTTATTGACTGCAGGAGCATACTGCCCATGAACTCAGTTTAGCTTACGCTAAAGGACAAAGGTTACGGAATGCTTGCAAAAGTCTGGCTCACTGGTGATTATGACTTTTTGCAGAACAGCGTCCTAAATGTGATGAATGTGCCCATACAAGAGACAAGGACTTGGTATGCCACAGGAATCAAGCTGCATGTCAAGAATGAGTCTTAACATGGCCACAATGGGTCGTACTTTCCCATTCAAAGGGGACCTGGTATTTTCCTACTGAATCAGGACCAACTTCGCTTGCAGTAAGCTGATCCCTTTCTGGAATAGCACAGTGAAATTCACATAGGGCTTATACGATGCAACAGCAAGTGGCTGAGCTTCTTGCAAGCATCCTACATTCATGGGTACGCAAGAGGTCTAAATACCCGAACATATGTTTTATTTTCCACCTGTTGTCTAAGCAATTGCTTTTTAAACATTTATCCCTAAAGTGTCTACTGGCTAACTGTTCTGAAGTGGGGGGTTCTTGGAGGAACAGGCAGGCTTCAAGAGAAGCTTTCATTGAAAAACGTTCCCCAGGCATTACATATTTTAGTTTATCTGATGATGTGAAATGTTCTTATCTAAGCATGTTTTGCATGGTACCAATAGATTACACAACATTATCATTCAAGTAACCATAAATCACGTCTGAAGAATCTGAGCACATGAGTTAGGGATGTTATGCACAAAACTATATGCATCTGATGATGTATTATAATATATGGGCACAAATCTAATTTTCTAAACATTTGTTGTGGTTGCACAAGTGAACCACTAAAGTTAAATCAAATGTATATGAGTGAATATGAATGCAGTATCTAATCGATGCAGAGATGTCATGACAAGGGATTTTTCTCATATGCTGTTTTTTGTATGCTTATTTTTCATTTTTGTGTACCGGTGTTCCCTTTTTTTAGTTTCGTTTATGGGTCTTGGTTGGGATGTAAGTAAGCAAGTTTTAGGCAATCTAGTTTTAAATTTGTGGCAACATTTAGGAGGCGTCTGGCGTTGACTCTTTGCAGTGAATCTGTATGTGATGTTAACATCAAATCGATTTGTGAACTTCATAAAAAAAACTTTGAGGAACAATTTATTTTAATCAAGTGGCAGAAGTAAACGGTTTGTCACTGGTCATCCATTAAATATTTAACTGGAGATATAATTATATATTTTATGCACCAATAACATATTTTCATCTATCAGGGTGAGCTTAATTCCATAAAAGTAAGATATTTGGCGACTGTGTAGGAAAACTTCACTTTTGCAAAAAATTATTCACAGATAAGGGTTTTTTTCTGAGAAAACTGACACAAAAGTTTAGTTGGGAAGAAATTTATTACATTCATTTCAACCTTTAGCAAGAGAAAGTCAGTCATTTATTGGAACATTTTGTAAAATCCTTAACAGAGTCATTGCACAGGAAAGTACAATGCAACAGCCAATTTTCTATTGTTTGTACAAAAGCTTAGGCACACAGGTAATCGTAGATAAGCCCTTCAAAAGAGCAGTGCAGGTCACAGTAAAAAACTAGACCTTGAGCAAGGCACTTCATATCACATGAAATAACATGGAAGGCACCACGTTTATTTACACAAATAAGTTTACCTGAACTTTAAATTTCAATGACGGTGCACAACGTAATTTTGAAACAGAAACTGAATACTTGCGATTTGTATAAGTGCGTTGGTCAGCAAAGCAATTGGCGGCATTCAGGACAAGCATTCAAATCCTACATGCCCACCAGTAGTATTGTGGAGCAGATTATAATTGCCCTGGTAATCCAGATGAAGTCAATAATGGGAGTTACTTGCAAAACAACTCTACCAACAAACACTGAAAAACACGTATCACAGAAGTTGTTTTATTTCTTCACTTATCAACTATGCTTTAAATCCACACCTTCACTGCCAAGACTGCATAAATATGTCAAGAAAATGTATTTAAGAAAGTAAAAAAACCTACAAAGATGTACGCTGAATGTATTCAGTTTTTGAATAGCATAAACGTAATGGAAAACAGAATTTGGAAAATAAATTGTAAGTACACTTTAATTGCTCCTTCTGAGAGGAAAAGGTTACATGATTTTAGGTTATCCTTGGGCTCTGCAGTTAAAATAACAAATGAAGAGGTTAGGGGGCGAAGAGATAGATAGATAGATAGACAGACAGACAGACAGACAGACAGACAGACAGACAGACAGACAGACAGACAGACAGACAGACAGACAGACAGACAGACAGACAGACAGACAGACAGACAGATAGATAGATAGATAGATAGATAGATAGATAGATAGATAGATAGATAGATAGATAGATAGATAGATAGATGAAAAGCTGTCTAAAAACCGCAGCAGGTCTAAAACTATTGTAGCTCTAAAACTAACTAAACTGAACAGAAATCTAGTTGGACTAACACAATTTAGCTGAAGTTGGATATTGGGACCCAGATGTCTTGGGAACTTCTTGTGCACCCTATTAAAGTATTATGAATATTACACCAACTAACATTTGAATTTAGGTGAGGCAGCACAACAGTCCCAGAGATGACATATGTTAATTTCCTTAAGGAATTTACTAAAGCAAAATGCCTCTAATTATTAACAAGCTTCAATTTTTGGGGAAGGGTGGATATCCAGGGCAACTGGAATGCAGAGTTCACACTGCCTTCTCTGGGTTTGATTGCAGGTCTTGCCATACATGGAACACATGGTTTTTCATGAGCTTAGGCACAAGGTCTCTGGAACAGGATATCTGAACTTTACACTGAAATTGATAATATTTACATCATCACCAAAACAAGTGCAGATGCAATAACATTCAAAACAAATGTAAATGAAATCTGCCTATTTTATAAAAGTTCACACTATTCTATTCAAATGTATATTCCCTGGGATGATGCACAATTAAAAACTTAAAAAGTCAACACTTCAGCTACCACATCAAAACCCAATGTCATGCCCTCAAAAAGAGCTTTAAAACGGATATTCTCTTAACGCCTCCTAAAAGATATGAGCAACTGGATGTAGTGTGCCTTATCAATTCTATTAAAAAAGAGCCTCCTCCAAAGTGGTCACTACTGTTCTTTTCTTTTTTTTAAAGCAGGCAAGGGGGTGCTGCTGTACAAAATTTCACTGGTAGAGGTGGCCTATTACAGTTACTGCTCTGACCAAGTCTTGTAGGAAATGAGCGAGGGAAAAGAAAACAGTAGACTTGAATTCTGGGGATTTGTGCTCCCGCAACACAACTTTAAAGACATCCCACTCTTAGCAGCGCACAATTATTATTATTGTTTTAAACACGTCTTGCCTTTCAAAGATTCATCAGGCTGATGCTTCTCTGAGAAATTGGTTTGTGGATGGCGAGGGGGGGGGGGGGGGTGTCGGAGGGATTACAAAATGGAAGTGAGCATAAGGGAGGCAGTCTTGGACACAGACATCCCACATGCTCAACATGTGTTGGCACACACACACACACACACACACAGATCTCTCCATTAAAATGATTGTGACCATCATCACTCCATTACATATCCCCACTCTCTCTGCCCTAAATGAATGTTCACAACATTTTAAGAACACATTAAAAACATCCCCCCCCCCATAAAATCAAGGTCTTCCGCAGTAGGTCATCAAATCAAATCGGTTTCCACTGTTGCGTGCAGATCATCATTCCAGAAGAGTGCGTCGGACTTAAGTGGAAAGAAAGAGAAACATATAGTTAGAACCATGTCATTAGAACCATGGAGTAAGGGTCACTAGTTAATATGTGTTCACAAGGTAAGGTTTACCCGATTACTCCATGTCACCAAGGATTCAATGCTCTGGTCATAGCATCTTCATTTACAACATATTTCAATTGTGTTAGTTAATTGGATCAGGTGAAGTGAACCAGTGCTACAACTCCCAGAAGGCAGTATGGTGTTAAACTACACACCAGAGCCCCAATTAAACATCAGGCGCACTGTTTTGGTTTGTGCCATGGCACACCCATAACTCAGTGCAGCGGATATGACCACACAATTGCAAATCAAAAAACACATTGTCCTCAGTGCAGGTGCAAACTGTCAGTTCAGAACCGGAGACACCTGTTAGATTTACTTTCATTCTGTCTACTGAAGTTAACATGTTGGGACACAAGATCCATGATTGGGATAGAGCATGCCTACCCATCCCATTACTGTTCAGTCCACTGAATGATGGGGATGGCCTGTGTACCCATTCATTGCATTTATTGCCAACGGCAACTGCAACAATATTTCACCATTGCCCAGATGTTCAGGTACAAGGATAGTCCCCTTCTATATGATATTGGGCCTCACATTCTTCACTATGTAGCATTTCATCATCAAAATGAAGCACTTTTCTCCAACAAATTAAAAGGGTCAAAAAGGAAAAAAGATAGCAAGAGGGGTGAATACCATCTATTATGACTTAAACCACAGATGGGGAAGATGCTGGTAACATATTGCAGTTGCAGCTAATATCTCACATTGGAGACCAGGCAATGTTCATGATATTCTCAGAGCAAGAGAAATGAACTGTGGTTAGGGGTGGGGACAAGTTATCCTCTACACATTCAATGATGTAATCCTTTGGGGCTTTTTGGCAACAGGGTCCTTTCTGATGTAAGGCCAGGTTAGCAGACTACCTGTTGTCCCACAGGCAGACCATGTCAGAGTGCTCCATCGAGTAGCAAATGTTGCTTTCCTGTCGTTGGGTCAATCTGCTTTGGGTGCAAATATCCTTGAACTCTACCACTGCTGAGATGTAGCGTAAAGTTGGTGGCAGCTTTTACAAAAAGACGAAGGTCAGATCTAGAAAGGGATGCAATAAGGAACACCCCTACATATCTTAGAATAGCACATAATGATTTGGGTGTTGGCATAATGCTTATTTTTAAATTTAAGGAGGCAACTAAGTGTGTGGAGGATGGCACCATATGGACAAGGTAAATAATGGGGACAAGAAGTGAAAGAAAGGTTGTGGACTGTTTGAAAACTGGAAGTAGAAATATGTTAATTAGACACAGATAATCACGGTGAGCTAGCTTGCCGGAAGTCTGAAGGGGTCAGTGGGCCTAGAAAGGTTGACCAGAGTGCATTTGGTGAACTGATGTATTTTATGCAGTTGATCATGAATCAAGTTATTGGTGGAGCGGAAAACACAATGAGATGGATTCTGGAACAAGTGGCAATGCGGAAAGGTAGCAACCAACATGATATTGACAGTGATCCACACTTGACAAAAAGTAACCCCAAAGTAATATGGGAACAGGAAAAGGGGAATACGTTTTGCATTGAGCAACATGTGATCATTCAGTAACTTATGCTGCCAAGGCAGTGAGCCGTAACAGCTTGGAACAAGTCTCTAAAGCAGAATGAAGAAGAATATCTGAGTGCCAGGAAACATGGAACAGAGAAACATCAAACAAGTTTGCACAAAGGGAGAATAAGAAGGAACTCGGATAAAGTTTTTCTGGTGGGTGTCTAGTGAGGCCTTTGTAGAGTTGGAGGACAGCTGTTTAGCACTGACCTGCAAGGTAGGAGAAGAGCAGGGAGAGTGGAGCATCACTAAACTTTCATTTAGAGTAAGTATTTCAGTAAGAGTATATCGTAATGGACTGTACTGACAGTGGTGGAGAAATCGAGAAGGTGTGAAGAGTACTATAGATGGAGGTTATATAGTGTATACATACCACACATCACTTAAGAACATGCCTTTGTACAGATTATTGGAGATAGAAGACTTGAAAAAAATGCTTTAGGGCCATTGAAAGTAGCAGTCATTTTGAATCAGTTGCTGCACGCGAGGCCCATGGATTCATCAGAACATTGGAAGACAGGGAGTTTCTTTTCATGACATAATGTGCCAGGTGGACATTTTGTATAACTAACTACAAAAGTGGGAAATAGATGCCTTATATGTACAAAGAACAACAACAGATTTTGTCACCACATCACCCATGTAAGGGCATCTGTTGACAATCTAAATGCTAGACTGCCAGTGGAATCTAAGTTTTCAAGCCACAGAACTGATTTAAAGGTCTTGGTCCAAGTTGCCAAAGAAGTTTGTGATACTATCATTGCCCACACCAAAGAACGCTTTGAATTTACCAAACATCTTATGAGGGCTGCTTTACTCCTAAGTGACCACTTTGACAGACAGGACAGATCATTTCCAAATCAAATACTCAACAAAACTATAAAGGCATTTCCCATGCTAAACAAAGAAAGATTTAACTCTGAACTATCGATCATACATGAGAGGCATGAATTTCGAAGCGCTACTGGTGCCATTCCTTTATTCGGGTTATTTGTTGAAAACTATCTACAAGAACCATTTTCAGAGACTATGAATCTGTTGAAGATTCTGATCACCACATCCATGACCACAGCAGAGTCTGAGCGGTGTTTTTCAACTCTAAAGAGAATAAAAACAATCCTTTGGAACACTATGATAGAGATTCATCTGAATGCATTGGCCATGTTGTATATAGAAAAGGAACTCATCAGAGACATTCCAGACTTTAATAAGCGTACTATAGAGAAGTTTGTCACTTTTAAAGATTGGCGTGCAAAATTTCTGTGCAAAAAGTGAACATGAATTGACACCCCATAACCTTTTTGGAGGGTTTTGACTTATACAGCTAAATCACAATGACACATTTTCAGCATTTTCCTAGTGCTTTACAAATCACAATCAGTTGCTGTTATAAGCTTTTTGTATTCATCAAAAAGATATGAGCACTTTTCATTTTTCCATCCTTTGGGTTTGCATAGTTATTTTTTTGTGTGCGTGGTCTTTATTTGCCGATGTTACTTAAAAGTTTACATTTTGAATTACGGTTCTTCGTTTAATATTATTGTTCAAATATAAAGAGTGGAAACCAAGCTTTGTCACTATAAGATATTTGTGTTTATATAACAATATTTTCTTACCATGTTATCTACTGGGTGTGTTTTTATTTATTTGTTAATGTCAAATTTAAGTTTACATTGTATACTTTGTTTTTCTTTTGTACATTAAGGGTCTCATTAATGAGGCCCTTGTGCTGCAGGAATGTCACTTTTTGTGATGTTTCTTCGGTGCAGGAGCCTGTTCTATATTTACGAGGAAGCACTAAGCCACTTTATTTGGCTTAAGGCTGCCTCGTAAATATGGCCCCCTTTAAAGCAGTTTTCTGCATGCAATGGGTGTTGCTGGGGCATTCCCAACAATATCCATGGCTTTTTGACACTGCCCCCAGATTTACGAGAAATCTGTAATCTGAGGCAGCGCCAACAACTTACGCCACCCCAGGGGAGACGTAAGGGAGGCACAAGCACAACCTGGAAAAATATCTTTATTTCTCCTCGTTTTTTCCTTTTTTTATGTGTGTTGCCTTCTGCAGCACACAGAGAAAGAGGAAAAAGCCTCCTTTGATTGCCCGTAATGCAGGCACCCTTGCACCATGGTGCAACGGTGCCTGCATTGGCACACGGCTGCTTGTTGTGTGCCAGTGCAGGGGAAAAGGACAGGAATGAGCCGTATCTGATAGATACGGTGCATTTATGCCCTTTTCTTTTGCTCTAGGGCAGCGCAGCAGGAACGCCTGCTGTGCTGCCCTACAGCAAAACCTCATAAATGAGGCCTCGAATGCAAACTACTTTCTTCACCGATTTTTATTTTATTTATTGTTATGCTCTACATTTATATATGTTTTATTATTTATGTTTCAATTTAAAAAATAAACTTATTTTGTTTACTCCTTTTTCTCTATTGTCATTTTTGAAACTCTTTATAAACCATATCTGTTACTTTCACTATATGTTTTTACTATATCTCTGCTTTCCACCCAAAATCTTGTTTTCAGGTTTGTATGTTTTGCACCTCAATTTCTGTTATGTGGACCTTCTGTCTGAGTACATTTATAGTATATAAATGTTATATTTTACAAACTAAACACAGTTTCTGGAATATAATTTTGGTTTACCTGGCTAATGTACGGTGGTACCAAGGGTGTGAGCCTTGATGACTTTATCAATACATTAAAGAGGCAGAGATGTGTTACAGGTAGAAAACACTTAGTGGACCTGTTTCCAGTGGTTGTGTGTGCTTGGCTTGGGGGTCATTTTGCAAGCAGACCAGTTAGAGGATTGGGCACATTTTTTATATGTTTCTAATATTTTCATCTCACTTGAGCTTTAAAATGCTAAATTTAGACCCTGTGTTTTCAACAATTTGCAGTAAATATGTGGTGTAAAAGCCACCATTTGAATCCATGTTTTGAACATTTTCTTGCTGGGGGGGAACCTCCCCGCACCCTCCCTTTCCGGTTCGGGGTCACTCACTTTGCTCGCTCGTTATACTACGATACTATTTTTCGCCCCACCACTTTCAAAATTCACCAGCCCCCACTGAGCTTATGTACAATGTGCATGAAAGATCAGCCTATCAACGAGAGAAGGTGGTTTGGTGGGATGGATAGAAAGATGGCCAGATGGAGATAGATAGAAAAAAAGATGTACATACGTACATTTTTGTGCTTTTCTTGCACAAGAGAAATTGATATAAAAAAAATCATATTTTACAGGAAAAATCTAAATATGGGAAATACTTGATGGTTGATTGTGAAATATTGATTTCATCATTATAATGGCAAACTCAGCACCACCCTGCAGACCTTTAACATTGCCAGGGCTACTAGGATTACAAGGCAAAGAGGTCCAAATTATGTGCAAATTTATCTACATCACTTGGCAAAAATGCAAGCTAGTTGCACATTCAGGGTCATTTTTTATCCAACTGTGATAGAAGCAAAATATTTGGTGAAATTTGCAAATTATGTAGCAAATGCAGTAAATACACAATTATGTGGTAAATTCTGCAGCCACACAGTGACCTAAATTATTTGCCCCCTGTTTTATTAACAATACAAGAAGAACAATACAAAGCCCAAACATTCCAATGCTAATTAGTGCCCAATCATAGTTGAACTTCGAAGAAAACAACTGCCAACTGCTACAAAAACAAACATGCAACATAAAACTACATACGGGTACCATGTATAATATAGACCTATACTGCCATATCAGTGTTGTGATGACATTTACAAACTCTCGTCCTTCAGCCACATGGTTTATAATATCACAAGAACTCCACAGTGGCAATATTGGACCACATTACACAATTACCCGTTATGTAATCTACATATAAACATTATCTGGGCAGCAGTTTATGGAAGAGGAATTGTAAAGTACCAGAGAAGTAATTTCGGTTGAAACGGCTAGATCTGGAAAGTGTGTCAGATTTAAAATAAGGAAGTTTTATCATTAAAAGGGCAAAGGGGTAGAAAAGTGCATAGCTGTGGCTGGCCAATTACAGAAGGAGGTGAATTGTGCTAATGTGATTGATAGAGGGAACAATATAGGAGCCAAAAGAGAAAAATATCTAAAATGCAGAGAACTAGTTAGGGATGGAGAGCTAAGAGTGCAAGTGTGCGTGCACATGCACACAGGAGGGAAAGTATTTGAATTTGGGGAAAGAAGAGTAGAGAGAAAAAGTTTGTAAGTGCTGAGCAGATGGGGAACCAATATCTGGATATGTCAAGAGAATGAGGAAGTGGTCATAGGGTACAGGCGCTATTCAGAAATGGGTGGAATTTACAGATTTATGTGGTGATATACGTGCAGATAGCATGGTGTATTGATTCAATTGCTGTAGGTTGTTGTGAGTATAGATGTTGATGAAGCGAGCGATGATGGTGGAGAGGGTTTTCAAAGACAAGGCGAAATACTGCACTGTATGCACAAAGAAGGGCATTAGTGTAACTTCGGGAGAGGTCTGTGGGGCTTCTAGAATTTTGGCCTTTACTAGAATTGTGAGTAGCTCAGGTGGATTGTCAAAGTAGGGCCCATGGATGTGAGGCAGAATTAATGTCAGGGCATTACTAGTATCAAAGATGTAACGTTCTGTATGAGATTTGTGTTCTGAGACATCAGCTTGTTTGAAAAACTGCGGATGGAGCTTTTTTCAACCAATGCTTTGACAGTGCATGGATTCTAAACATGTAACTGGTGTCTCACTGGGAAACGGTGCAGTGGCCAAAATGTTGGTGATACATCAGTCGCGGCTGCTGCCCATTCAACGTAGTGGGGTAGCGCAGGAAAAATAAAAAAAAGAAATATCCTCTCTTTTTTTACAGCGTTTTATATAGCACAAACTTGACCCAAATCAGGTATCAGAGTGCTTAACATAGCACCGGTTGTGTTACATGAGGACAAATAAAATGTTTTTATCAGGCACAGGGAGATTAAGCGATTTGCCCAGAATCACAGGATGTTCAGCATCGTTGCCGAGACTCGAACCCAGTCCCCCTGATTCGAGGACAACTGCCATAGCCGTTAGGCCAACTCCTTACCTTCTGATTTCACGCCACACCTCGCTGATCCTCTGCTCTGCACCACAGTTCCTAAAATCACAGGCTCCCAGCTCAGCACGCAATCCCAGCTATTCTATCACACTGTTACTCCCAGCATGAGAGAAGCGCTGGGATTGGGCAGAGCAGAACGTTTTCACACTCCAGCTGGAACTGGGAGCCTGTCCTCCTGAGCCCTGCAGATATCTCAATGGAATAGCCTGGAGATATCCAAGTGCGAATGTCGGTTTGGCTGGCCGGCCAAACAGACATGCTCCCTTTCAGTGCCCACTACTCCTCCTCCCCCTGTTGGCGACACTGAGACCTTGCCCGCCCTGCCCCAGTCGTGGCAGACTCAGCAAACCCAGCAAAGTCAATGAAAAATAAAATAATAACAGTCTTTTATTATCATTTTAGTTTTCATTTTCTGCCTTTAAGCAGTTGGGTAAACATCCTCCGCCATAGCGATGGAGCCACCCCAGTGACATAGTACTATCCCTTAATTTCAGGGAACGCAATGGATTTGATTTCTCTAGCGTGTTAATTTCAATATTCAAGGAATAATAGTCACCTTGTGGTTCTGCTTTGTCTCCACTGTGTTGCTGCATGTTGACATTCTCCCCATCTACAACAAAAGAATAAAACACTTAGCATACCCTCTGTAAATAGATGTACAGGCGATTTAGTTCACTGCGGGTCCTCGCTGACAATTGATGTCCCCAAAGAAGCCAGGGACTAGAAACAAGAATAAAAGGCCAAATTGCACCATTACATAACTAAGACCTAAGTGAGCAACATAGCTCTACAAAAACATATCGCATGGTACCTGGGCGAGTCTTAATGCCTTACAGAAGACAAGAAGGGTGGTGGGCTATCACACTTCTTCAGACACAGAATTTCAATTTCACAGAAAGAAACATGGGGATGCTACCAAAAATGACAAACCTGAACTGGATGTATGACAGTGGGAAAAAGAGTACTGCTTTGAAAATAAACAGACAACACAAAGTGATGCAGCCTTACACAGGAATAGCTGATAATCATAGAAACAAGAGTCGAGACTGAGTTCAAGACATCACCTCCATTTATTGCTAAAGTAGATTCGGACGTTGTGGATGCTGAAAATGAAGAATATTTAAGTAGTGCTTTGGAGCAATCTAGTGAGGTTCACAAATTTGTTTGGAAATTCAGTCCCTCACATACATGCAACATATCTTTTCTAACTTCCATCTCAATCTTACTCTGTCTTCCGTCACACCCACCCAATACTATGATTGCTTTCACTGCACAAAAAGCAGTGGATTAAAAAAACATATATCACAGGGATCGATTATAACGCTGAGGAACGTGTATTTCATTCAATGGGGGGGGGGGAGGGGGGGGGGGGAGAAGGACTAGTCGTCTAATTTCCTTCTCTCCAGCTAATTCGTCACTATGTACACAAGTGCAGTTAAATAATAACAGCCCCAAGTACATTGTTACACCCCTACATGTGTCATTTGTTTATTCAGGAGCCTCTAAATGAAGGGTAACAGTTGATAGCTGTACTTCACAGACGTCAATTTTGTAAATTCCTTATTTCTATTATGCATTTTCTAACAAAGCAAAACATGTTTTGACTCAAACTGTGACCTCAAAATGAAAAATAAAAAAAATGCAGTATAGGTGGGCAGGGTTAGGGTATCATGACCCACTGGACCATGGGTGTTGGGGGGGGGGGGGGGGGGGTGCATGTGGGTGACTTTGGGTCCGCATGGGACCCCCCACCCCGGCCCAAATTTTTGAAAGGGTTCTGTGATTCTGCATGTGTCGACAGGAGCAAGTGATCGCCCTAGACTCCTTCAGGATGGATGGCTAGATGGATGGATGGAAATGGTGAATAATACGTACCCAGTAAGCATCTGCTTGTGGCATGTAATGTTTTTACATTTACATTTTACATTCACAAGCTTAGCATAATTCTGCCACCTAGTTTTGTTCTCGGAAGTGTGCAAGTTGTTTTTCTTGGAAGAAGTTCTTCGAGTCACGAGTTTAGCGACTCCTCCTCTTGCTTGGATTGCGCATCAACTCCATTGTTGGATTGTTTTCCGTTTGGCGGGTGAGGATGGTGAGAAAGGGTAGCGTATGCTATAGAGATGACCATGTAGTGAATGCATGATATATGTATAGAAATGCAAAGAGCACATGTCACAGAGAGGAGTGTGGGCGCATGTGAATCTACAGCACTACATGACACAAACAGATGCTTACTGGATAAGTAACATTCACCGTTTGATGGCATGTGTGGCTGTAGATACACATGCTTAGCATAGACTAAAAAGCAGTTCTCTCTGTAAGTGGTGATTAGCTTGTGCTTGGTGCATTTATTTAAAATAAAGAGCGTAATACTGTTTGATCAACATTTGCTTATTGTATTGCCATAACATCTACATAATAATGTTTTTTAAATGTATGTGGAGTAGTCCTTGTAGCGAATTTAATATATCAACTATGGGAATATTCCATATAAATGCCACAGAAACCCCTTTTCGTGTGTAGAATGGGCTCTTGGTGGGACAGGTGGTGCTCTTTTGGCTTTGGCATAACATGTTTGGACGCATTTAACTATCCGACGTGCAGTACCAGATTTGGAAATTGCTTTACCCTTATGTGGGTTTGAAAATGACACAATCAGTGGTTATGTTTTACGGAAAGATTGTGTTCTATCTATATAGAACATTAATGCTCCTTTGACATCTAATGTACGTAATGTTCTTTCAGCTACTGAATCTGGTTGAGGTAAGAATACAGGTAACTATATGGATTGTGCCATGTGAAAATGCGATATTACTTTAGGTAAGAATTCTGGGTTAGTTCTTAAAACCACTTTGTCTCGATGTACTTGAAAGAATGGTGCTTCTAAAGTTAATGCATGAATTTCTTCTACTCTTCTGAGTGAGGTAATTGCAATTAGAAAGGCGAGTTTCCATGATGGAAACCGCAATTGTCATGTACGCAATAGTTCAATATTTAAATTCCACATTGGCGTAGGCGGTGCTCAAGGTGCTTGAGGTGGAATAACTCTGAAGTCCTAGCAAAAAGGCTTTAATTACAGAAATTTTTATTAGAAAAGTTTGTTCTCTATTCTGAAGATATGCAGCTAGTACTGTAAAATGAATTTAATAAAGGTGAAAACCAAACCTGCATTTTGTAAATGAAGCATGTAGCCTATAATGTTTTGAGGAGATGCATGCATAGCATTAATGTCTTTTGAATGACAGTAATAAAAAAAAAGTTTCCACTTTACTGCATAGCATGCTCTTGTTGTGGGTCTTCTTGCCTCTTTTAGTATATCCATAAATTATTTTGGTAAGTTTAGGTATCCAATTTCTAAGACTTCAGGAGCCACAATCAAGGTTGAGAGATATGGGATTTGGGTGCAGTATTGCTCCTTTGTTCTGCTAATTACCTCACATATTATATCATTATTACCATATTCTATGATAACATTGATAACATCAATGCAACTTCTGAAATGACATCATTGATGACAGCACTATGCATTGCAGGAGTACTAGTTATAGTTACTGTAGGGCACAATTTAAAGAAACTAGAGATAACTACAATTGGGTAATTTTAGTGGTTTTGTTAGTTCAAAATGATATGAACAAGCTAACTCTCTCGATAGACATGGCAGTACACAACACAGGCTACACTTCAAGGCTCGTCTCCTTGTATCCAGACAACACAATAGAGGAAACAAACCTTTCTCCTTCACGGTGGAAAATAAAATATCACAGTAATGAATATGTTATACTTTTTACTGTTACTTATTACAGACCCAGTTACAGACACAACAGGAATGACATTAACTTGTGCATCAGGACTTAATATGGTGATCTCCATATCAACCAAGCAACTTATATCCCAAAGTACAGGACCCATGCAAATGTGTCCACTGGGTATGCATCGCCTTTAGGTGAAATTGTGATGTATGACCCTGACTCTACTTAGACATGAACCGCAATTCTAATATTTTGCACTTTCGCACATTAATCATTACCCTGGTCTTCCTCAATATCTTGTCCGTTGCATTTGAAGATACACGCACAAGGATGACCTCACAGCTTGTCAGGTTTATTTAATTTACTAGAGGCATTTACTAGATACAGTTTTGCCTAAGCAGGAAGCTTCATAGACAATGACATCATTGTGATATTTGTGCAATCGTCTCCTACTTTTCCTGCGCCTATACTGGGTCTTTTAAGCACAGTAAAGGACAATCTCTGTTCACAGAGATGTCTGGCTGGAGACCTGTAACTAGAAACCCAAGTAAATAAAATACTGAAACTCGTTCCAAGGAAAACAGCTTGACTCCTCACCTCCATCCCATCCCCTCTTCACTTCTCCACCTATCCAAGCTTCCATTCAACTCTTTCCTCTCAAGCAGTTTCTCAAGTACATTAGGCCTGGCTTGGGAGAATGCAACTAACCGACTCTGAGCCAGGCTCATAAAATGGTAAATGGAAGTAAACATTTGCAACACACATCAAATAATGCTTCCAAGTTCTTGTTTAAAGGGGCCATCCAGTAAAGGATGCCACTAGACATCTCAAATCCTCAGAAGATATAATCAAACAAAGCAACAAACTTGTATGTGAGGAAAACGCAGAAAGTAACATATATTGATCGGCAGGGATTGTGACTAGACCCTGACAAAGATGTTGCTATCATGACCAGATTCAGAAATCAGGAAGACAAGCAATTGATGATGAGGCAGCTGCTCTCTACTTGAGGTACAGTTATGCTGCTAAGAACCTTTCCATTCTTACAAGAAATGATCTAGGAGCTTAAAGCTAAAAGGTGAACCAAATAAGCAGATTATGAAGAGCTAGCTGGCAGAAATGTGATAAGTACAGGCAGAGAGAGTCAAACTTGGTGGAAGGATCTTTATTCCTAGGGCTGGCTGCCCAAGCCTTTGGTTATTAGCTACCAATGTGCCTGAAAGCCTGCGAAGGTAGGTAATGGTACTCTTGGCTATTAATTTTATGTATTTTTCTGCTGAAAACATATTTTTTTTACATACCTTAATGGTTGTCATTTTTGAAGAGATCTCTCTTGGTTTCAATGACCACCACATTTTTCAGAATGTAACTAGACTGCATCAACCTCAAGCAATTAGTAATTTTTTTCAAAACTTTTTTGGACAAGGAATTCATTTGTAAATTTGGAGGCATCTTTAAGAGGTAAGGGTAATACACTATAAGTACCGCAATTACATTTTCCTTCCACACAATAAAACAGTTTTGTTCCATGAAAAACGAAGATTAGCTGCAGCCATATTGTTCAAAGCCCCTCCCCATGGATATTCTTGTTTAGAGACAAAGCAACCCATTTAGATCCCTCATTCAAGGATGCCGTCTCAAAACTCAGACCTTTTTTTCTATTAACCCAGTCAAGAAAGTTTAATTACGGACTACTGCTTTTACGAGATTTTTAAGTGCCACTAATCTCCTGCCTCCTTTTATTCATAGAGATGTGGGAAAGACAACATTTTATTCTCCCAAAAGAGATCTGTGCATTAGAGCTGCTCTGCCTTGCCTAGGAATCCATTAAACCATATTTCTGGCTCAGCTTTTCCTGACCTATTCCAGTGGCAGATCTCATAACAGAATCAGTTCCATCAGGGATGGACGGACGAACAAACCGATCTTCTATCTACAGAGAAAAATAAAATGCAGCCATTCCCTCATCCCTTCATCACATTTGGTCGTTAGGTTCACTGGGCGAGGGCTTCATTAACTTGGTCAGAGATACAGGCTTAAGTGGAAGTAACCACATCAGATTTACTGCGAAGCTATGTTAACTGGTTTCAGGAGTTAGTTTGGAAAACAATCGTAGCCACTGACCAATGACTAGTGACAAACCGAATTCTGATAACCAGCAAAGGATAGAGAAAACAAACCCACAATGGCTTCAGCTATGAGAAGAAATCATGCAACAATGAAGAAAAAGATTTGAAGATATTTATTCAGAAATCTGGATAGTAACTATTTTGTGAAGCAAAGGACAAAGACAAACAACTGAACTCATTCATCATTAGAATTGTCTGTGCTAGTGAAGAAGTGCCAACGCTTCAGAAAGACAATAGTGCAGATCTCAGGCATCCTCTACCAACACTCTGCCTTGCCATGTGCCTCTTATGGAGAAGTCAGAATGAAAATTCTTCACTACAGAAAACCTGTCCTCTTCATCTAACCAAGTATTCATTAAAAGACTTTCAGGTAACAGAACCTTTCATGCATGCCAGATAAAAGACAACAATTACAAACAGAAGTGATATAAAACAAAGTTTAAAACAATGTATGATAATGCAACCACCTTACAAATACATTGTAAGGAAAGGGTGACAAAATATTCAGAAGGGCAAAGTTAATATCTAAATATTGACCAAGCTGAAATGGCTAACTTGGTTTAGGGCCTATGCCTTTCTCAATTATTCAATAAGAATGAGGGCAAGAAAACAAGTAGTTACTATTTTACAAATTGATTATTTTCGGGCCAGGACTACAGTGTTTGATAAAGTCTTTGGCAGATTATCATTTTCTTTTTCAGAGTGAATGGAGAAATTACTTGCATCCAGCTCCAAGTTTTGGCTCTTTTAAAAAAATATCTAAAAGGTCTAAAACGTATTTTGTAAATTTGTCATCCAACTGTTACTCTTGTCCCGACTCAAAATATTCCACTTCTCATGTGCCAACTCTGGCCTTACAATTTTAGACCTCAGGATTTTCCACAGTCCCCTTCTTTTCTTTGAAAAAGAAAATAAGGCTCCCACCTCTCTCCTCGACATCTTTCAGCATCTCCTATTTACCTTCTTAGGGCCATTGGCTTTCATCAGTACACTCAAAAATATCCTGTTATGCTCTAATATGTAGTCCTGTCCATATTGTCAGTGTGAGTACAAGGACAGCAAACACATATAATCATGGGGTCTTTATTTGCCTCATGAGTGGAGCACGCATTAGTGCAGTAAGCATAACTGGCTATTTGCCTCTATTTGGAAGGTGGGACTCACATGACCCTGTAGTCAATCTGATGTCAGGACAAACCTATTTATGTTCTGCTGTCTTCCCGCTTGTGTGCACAGCTCATGAGGTGTGAGGCTACTAATCTCCCTAAGTACACTTACAATTTATAATATTTAACCTTGTCTGAGATACCCAATAATAAAGGGATTACAGGCTTATCACACAGCATTATTCTCTTTTAACTACCCGTTATGTTATGTGTAGTGTTATGAATACTTTGAAGAGCGAATGGCAGCGAGTTCCAGGCTAAAATGGCTTTCAGAGCAAGGGAGCTGCCACCCATCCTTTGCAGTCGAAAACGCGGAGAATGCACCAGAAGTTGAGTGGAAGTGCGCAGATGTTTTGCAGGAATATAAGAGAATCGCTTTCTTAGATAGATAGGACCAGATGCGTGAAGGGCACGGTGTGCTAACTAAGGACTTGAATTTAATCCTTTCGCCTACGGGCAGGGAGCGCAGATGTTGTCACACGCTGCTTCTCGCAGGAACATTGAGGAGAAGCCTGGCTGCCGCATTCTGAACAACATGGAGTTTATTGATCAGGTATCCCGGAATGCCAGCATACAAGGCACTGGTGTAGTCCAACCGGGATAAAATCAGGGCTTGCGTGACTGTTTCCTTAGCGGCCCTAGGGAGCAATGGGAGGAATTTCCGAAGGCTCTTGAGTATCCCAAAGCAGCTCCCAGCTAACTTCTTGATCTGGGTCGCAAACGTGAGATTCTCCTCAAACCAAACTCCCAGATTCTTGGCGGGTTGCCCCATTGAGGCTGGCATCATAAAATCGGATGGCCAGAGTGATTCTCTGAACTGAGGAGGAAATTTTCCATACAAGAGGATTTCCGATTTTATCTCATACTTTAGTTGTGTGGAGGCCAGTCACTGAAAGACCTTGGATAGGCAGTTTTTAGCGAAGGAAGTGGAGCTATCCTTTTTCACCCCCATGTGAACAGAACTTGGGTATCGTCCACGTAGGCAATGATTTATACCCCCAAATCTTCTGCCAGTTGCACCAGGGAGTGACATAAATGTTAAAAAGAAGAGGGCTCAAAGAGGACCCCTGTAAGCACCCTCTGGGGCGAAGATGAAGAAGGGGGGAGCCAAACCTGTTGCTTCCTGCCCTCCGAGAAAGAATTAAGCCATCCCAAAGCAGTGCCAGACATACCAATCTCGGCAAGTCGGGTGAGCAGCAGTGAGTGGGGGGACAGTGTTGAATGCCGCCAAAAGGTCAATCAAAATCAAGGCTGCCCTCCCGCCTTCTTCCAAACAGTCTCGGATGGCCTCGGAGACTTCTACCAATCCTGTCTCTGTACTATATGAGGCCCTAAACCCCGACTGGGCCGGATGTAATATGCCCCTGCTTTCAATGAACTCCATCAGCTGTTTGGTGACAATTTTTTCACAGACTTTTTGCAATGCTGGGCAAAAGGGAGATGGGTCGGTAGTTTCCTGGGCTCAAGGGATCTAGTAATGGCTTTTTAAAAGAGGTAAAATCAACTTCGGTGCCGATCTGGTACCGGATTGAACTCCAGTGAGTCAGAGGCATTGATGGGGCCTTCCCTCCACGCCGGAGCCGGGGCCTAAATTAGTGGCCGGGCCTGTCGCGACCAGAAGGGGAGAACAGACAGCCCAGAGAACGGCGGCACTAACGGACTGGGCACACAGGCGGGGAATGGCGGAACAGAACGATCGGTGTAACGGCCCTCACCACAGGGAGCCGTATCCTCTGCACACTGCCTGAAACAACGTGAGGCCTAGTGATACACACGCAGACGGGGACTCGATTTTCGAGGTCCCGGCTACTGGGGCCGATCCTGCGGGACTGGGGATTGCAGGTGGATCGTCCCCCCCTAACCTCCCCCTCATAGACTACCTCGGGACCCGCCGGGGAGGCCCGTGAAGACAACTGCCTACCAGTTGAGAAGAGGGGGAAAAGAAAAAGAAAGATAAGACATAGAAGGTGGAGGACCCCTGCCATACCTCCTTAATAACTCTGCATCAGAGGGGAATAACTGGCTGGCTGATCTGAGGACTCAGGGATATACATACATTGGTGAAAAAGGCACTGCCCCACGTGACCATCTTTTGCCGGTCCTGGCAGTGACCATGACGGGAAGACCCCCACGAGTGCAGAACGCCCAGGCCCGGCTCGACAAATATGCCTACGGAAAAGACTTTCCGCCGCTTCCCGAAAGCAAGAATCCTCCTGAGAAAACCGCAGATGGCGATGGCGCCAAGAAAATGACTCTATACGATATAATGGCGGCGCTCAAGCAAGTCCAAGCTACAGTAGGTACAATCTCAACAGATGTTTCATTATTGCAGGCCGATTTTCAGAAAATGACAACCAGAGTTGCAGACGTCGAACAGGTCACCAAAACACTGGTGCGGACACGACAGCACTGCAGAAGACGGTGTCCAGGCTCGAAACCGAAAATAAGTCACTGACAAGCTGGACGACCAGGAAGGACGCTCTCGCAGAAATAACGTCCGCATCCTTGGAATTCCAGAAAGTGAAGGAGCGCCGGCCATGGATCTGTATGTTGAGGATCTTGTGCAGACCAGGTTACAACCGAAGGGCCTCTCCAATTTCTTCTCCGTATAGCGGGCGCACAGAGTCCCGGGAGGGAGACCGAAGCCAGGAGCACCTCCTAGACCAGTGCTTGCACGACTGTTCAATTTCAGAGACCGGGATGCAATATTACAGGCTGCCAGGATATCTCTCCCAATACGCATCCTGAATTCAACGATATCCTTCTTTCCGGACTACACGGCAGCTGTTTCACGGAGGCGATGAACCTTCCTGGACATTAAAAAAGAGCTGAGAGATAAGGTCCTGCCCTATTCAATGATCTTTCCGGCAAAGCTCCGAGTTGTGGCCGACGGAAAACTTGTTATTTTTAATCTCCTGATGAGGCCCGTTACTGGCTCGACAGATGGCGGAAAATGGAAGAACCGCGTCGTGGGCGCAGAGGCCGTGAACATCGCAACGGCAGTGGATCCGAGAGCAGCCGGGAGCACCCACGCAAAAAAGAGGGGGACGACGATCGACGACCTGACAGGGAGGACCTCGGACAAGGCTGAAACATGATTACAGGACACTGACTCGCAATATAACTTTCCTACAAAATCGATAAGGCGGCACCAGTCTTGGACACTGGGCCACGGCGGGCTTTGGAGGCAGGAAGGGTCTACGTTCCTCCTTGGACTTCCTACCCCCTTCTCGCAAGTACCACGGTTGGGATGGGTTTCAGGCACTCTGCTGAGTTGGGGTGGCAGGCAGTTCGGATGTATGTCACTACAACGCATACTTTTACAACGCATGCCATTACAACGAAACTTTTACAACGCAACATTCATTACAACGTATTCCATTACAATGCATGCCATTACAACGCATTTCACAAAACTACCATTACAACGCATTCCAATACAACGCATACTACCTTTACAACGCATACCATTATATAGCATATATGGTAAGTATTCGATAGTGTAGGAGTAAAATTTACTATTCTAACTCCAGGGGGTGCAACAGTAGGGTAAGTGGTGTATAGTGTAGGGGTAAAAATTATTATTCTAACTCCAGGGGGTGCAACAGTAGGGTAAGTGTTGGATAGTGTAAGGGTACTATGCGTTGTAATGGTATGCGTTGTAATGGTATACGTTGTAATGACTACTTGTAATGGCATGCGTTGTAGTGGTATGCGATGTAGTGTCATGCGGTGTAATGGTTGCGTTGTAATGGCATGCGATGTAATGGATGTTGCATTGTAAAGGTTTCGTTGTAATGGTAGTGCGTTGTAAAAGTTGCGTTGTAAAAGTTGCGTTGTAAAGGTTGTTTCCCGGGCAGTTCAGAGTCCATCGGGCAGGGAGGCAGGGTGGGGGGTGGGGATGTGAAGTTGGGGTTTTTGATATTGCATTTCTTAGCTCTCACTTGTAATAGTAGTAGAAACACAATGGAAAACATTCACATTGGTAGCACCACATCTAGCACGACCCGACTGTGGCACACTCCCACTATTTACCACGATAATGGCGACACACACCATGCCGGATCCTACCCGAGACACGGCTCCTGAGGCCACTGTGACCCCTCTCACGCTGCTCACCTGGAATGTACATGGACTGGGTGACAAAATCAAGAGAAGGTTGGTGTTGCAAGCATTGAAACGTCAGGCGCCCATGTTAGCACTTCTACAAGAAACACACCTCACAGGTTCTGCATGCAAAGCTTTGGACAGGTGGGGATACAAGATGGTGGTACATTCTGAGTTCTCGACCGGTTCCAGGGGAACGGGGATCTTGGTACGCAAAAACTCTTCCTTCATTGTACTTCAGTGTCGTACAGATGATCAGGGTAGATTTGCAGCACTACAGGGACAATGGGAAGGTAAACTTCTCAATGTAGTTTCGGTGTACGTACCTCCGGCGCTCCCAGCACTGGGAGAATTCCTACTTCAATTGCCGGCGGGAGACCTAATAATGGGAGGGGGTTTTAATGCCACAATGGATGCCAGCGTAGACAGGCATCCAGTAAGAGGACAGACGGTGGGAGTTTCACGCTTGCAAGGCTTTACAGAAGCACTGGGACTGGTAGACGTTTGTAGACACTTCCACCGTGCAGATAGGCAATATACGTTTCACTCTAGTGTCCACAATAGTCTCTCCCGCATAGACTACTTCATGTTGTCAGAGGCCAACTTACAGAATATCACTGAGGTAACCATTAGACCCAGGGGCATCTCAGATCACTCACCCGTGCTACTAACCTTCTCCTACAATCATAGGTCCCATAAGAGGATCTACCCAATCTACCCCGGTTACTTACAGATCCCGACCATTCGAAGAGACATCCGCAAGGCCACTAAAAACTTCTTCGCAGAAAACACAGCATTGGTGGATTCCCCAACAACCCTATGGGAGGCCTATAACGCAGTAATTAGGGGCCAGGCCATACACTCCTTCACGGGGCACAAATGAGAGAAACTGAGGGAACTCGCAGAGCTGGAACTAGAAGTACACCTAGCAGACAGCAAACACTCTGAAGACCCCACTCCTGATTCAGCGCATGCACTGCACCTTAAGCAGCAAACATACAGGGACTATTTGAGGCAGGAGACTGTATCCCACATCGCGGCAACTAGGGACAAAATATATGATGTGGGGGATAAGGCGGGATGGCTCCTGGCGTGGCTATATAGGCGAGAGAGGGGCACTAGAGGAATATTGCAACTGCGAGCAGCGGAGGGACAACTCACGGCATATCCACGGGCCATAGTACATGAGCTGGCGGGCTATTTCCGAAAGGTTTACACCTCAGAGGTGGATGCCTCGGCGGCAGAGGTGGCGACCTCTATGCACAACACAGACATGCCCAAACTCACGCAAGAGGCAGCACCAGAACTCGAGGCAGATATTACGGTGGAAGAGATTCAAACAGCGATCCGCTCGTGGAATTCGGGCAGGGCGTTGGGCCCCAACGGGATCCCGATAGAATTGTACAAACTCATGGCAGACACGGTTAGTCTGCATCTTCTGAGAATGTACACGGATAGTCTGGAAAGGGGCGAGCTCCCTCCTGACTAACGATTGGCCAAGATAGTGGCCATCCCGAAACCCGGTAAGCCTCCATCCGAATGTACTTCGTACCGCCCCATCTCCCTCCTTAACGCGGAGCCAAAAATTCTTGCCAAGGCTCTAGCGACCGATTACTGACACACCTTCCGCAATTGATCCACCTAGACCAGTCTGGCTTCATGCCCAATAGAAACAACGCTTTAAATCTTCGACGCCTGCACGGCGCATTGGCAAGGGCATCGGTCCTGCTGAACCAGCGGTTGTCCTCTCTTTAGACGCGAAGATGGCCTTCGATATGGTGGACTGGAATTATCCATTTGCGGTTCATTTTCACCTGGGCTTTGTCCCGAGGTTTTGCTCCTGGGTACGCCTCCTTTATACGAAACCGATGGCGTGCGTAACTGCAAAAGGCCATATCTCAGATGCTATCCCACTGGCGAGAGGGACGCGCCAGGGATGCCCCCTGTCGCCACTTTTATTTGCATTAGTTTTTTTGGGGGGAATTTTATAAAGCGCATGGCATTACGCACACCGGCGTGTCCCTGCGCTAAAAAAGCGAGAGTGAGCATACACAACGGGGAGGCTACACCAAACCTGAACGGAAAAGATGTGTTTTTAGAGCTCTACGGAATTTTACTTCGGAGGGTTCAAGACGCAGCTCCGTCGGAAGCATGTTCCAGCTCCTCGCCGCCAGTGATCTAAAGGATCTGCCTCCCATTCGGGTCCTATGTATTTTGGGGACTACAAGTAGCCCGGTACCAGAAGATCTAAGCCTGCGTCCTGGGCTGTAGGGAGTGATAAGGGACCATAAGGGATTAGGTGCCTTGCCATTAAGGATGCGGTGACATACGCATAGAGCTTTAAAAGTTATCCTCTCCCTTACCGGGAGCCAATGGAGCGTTTTTAACGCGGCTCTAGAGGCAGATCTTCTAGGGAGTCTTAGCACCAGCCGAGCTGTGGCATTTTGCAGTACCTGGAGTCGATTTAGGCTTTTTGCTGTTATTCCCAGGTAAAGAAGATTGGAGTAATCCAATCTAGATGTCACCAGGGCGTGCACAAGAGTCTGTCTTGCTCCAACCGGGAGTAAATCTAGAATCTTTCGTAGACTTTTAAGAATGCCAAAGCACATCCCGGCTACTCGATCGACCTGGGGAGCAAATGTAAGACCGGAGTCAAACATTACCCCCAGATTTTTTGCTTGTTGGCAAGGCATAGGGGTAGAGCCCAAACAGGCTGGCCACCATGCCGATGACCACACACTCGGACCATTCCCCACCACGAGCACCTCAGTTTTGGACCCATTCAGCTTCAGGCAGTTGTCAGACATCCAGGAGGCAAGCTCCTGCATGCAGGCACTGAAGCTGACCGCCGCAACATCCGGCGCCCGTGAGAGTGAAATGGCCAGTTGTGTGTCATCGGCATATGACACCAGCTGGATTCCATAGCCCTCAACAATGGTGGCCACCGAGGAAACATACAGGTTAAACAGGGCGGGACTCAAGGATGAACCCTGAGGTACCCCCTGATCAAGATCGAATGACCGAGAGTAGTGTTCACCCTGTCTAACCTGAAAGCCCCGGTCAGTGAGGAAAGACTGAATCCATCTCAGCGCTGGCCCTGTGACGCCCCCATTGTTTAGACACTGTAGCAAGGTGTAATGTGCTACAGTGTCAAATGCTGCACTAAGGTCTAGTAGAATGAGGGCCATAGTTTGACCCTCATCTACCTACCTAGTACTAGAACCCCTCGCAGCGCGCATTAGAGATCACTCCTTACTCAACGGCATTCGGTGGACAGAGGGGTGGGAAGACCGCGTCTCCCTGTACGCTGATGATATTTTGGTGTATATGACGAAACCGGAAAGCTCGATTCCAGCACTCCTTGAGTTATGTAACCACATTGGTAAATTGTCAGGATACACGATCAACTGGAATAAATCGGTGTTGCATGCCCTGAAGGGACCTCCACCAAATCTCCTAGAGACCTGCCCACTGGTAATTGCGCAGGATTCCTTCAAATATCTTGGGATCCATGTCACGGCAGATCCAGCAGCGTTTTTCTCTAAGAATCTGATGCCCCCCTTAAAACGACTGAAGAGGGATGTGGCGCATTGGGAATCACTTCCCCTTACGCTGCTGGGAAAAGCCGCCTTGTACAAAATGATGGCTTTGCTGCGTTTTGTATACGTCCTGGAAAATACTCCATTCCCTGTACCGCTTAAATATTTCAAACAGGTAGCTGCTCAGGTATATACACTGCTGTGGGGCGGGAAGACGGCACACATAGCACAGGCAAAATTACACCGAGGATGGTACGACGGAGGCATTGCGCTCCCTAATATACACATGTACTACTGGGCCGCGCACCTTAAGGTCATAAACCAATGGATACACGCTTCTCAGGCAGACCCAGCATATGCGGCAGACAGGGTGCAGCTAGGGGGAGGGGGCAATATGCTGGCAGTCCTATACAACAGGGGACAGATTACGAAACTGATGGGTCCAAAAAAGCATACAGTCCTGCTTTGGCACACGGAGCAGACACGACTGGGGTGGAAAGGAGTGATCACTAAAATGACTCCACTCTGGGACACAAAGGGGTTAGAACAATTAAGGAACAGCAAGGGCTTTGATCGGTGGGATGATATAGGTATTTCGACGGTAGGTGACATGTGGGACAAAGGGACCGTCATACCATTTACACAACTACAGCAGCAGTATGACCTGGCCCCCACAGAGACCTTTCGCTACACTCAAATACGACACGCTCTATTGACGAACCTGCCACCAGAATCGGACGTGCCTGAGGCGTCCCCGCTAGAGGACCGCATACTCACAGACCACATGCCAAAATGCGCCACATCCCTCACCTACCGCAAACTTGTCAACAACCTTCCGGACCCCTTGGGCACACTGAAAGAAAAAATGGTAGCCGAGGTGGGAGACATGGACGATAAGTAGCTTAAAGAAGAAGGTAGATCTGCCCCGTGTTTGATCAGGTATAGGCTCAGTAAGAGTCCAGAATCTTCAAAAGTCACCCATTTTAGCGCTCACCAATTACTCAAGACCGCATACAATTTAAGCAGAAGCACTTTTATAGAAAATATATCATTTTTATTCTTGATTGATTCATATATTTTTATACATAACATAATTGTACAAACTCATTTTTTTGAAAAATTATAAGATAAAAACATCTATAAATATACACAACCCGTCATCCTTCCAACATTCAAACTTCAACAAATTCATACATCGCAACCAATCATACTCATACAAGGCTCATTCAAACATTCTGCTCAGATGGACTTTGAGGTAAATTGCTCTGAGAACATCCTGAATATTCCTCTCAGCCATAGGCCGGGGATAGATCGTACAATGTTCAGGGGAGATGGTTTCAACGCCGACGCGCGTTTCGGTGCCAGGCCCCAAAGATAGGCCGCACCTTCGTCAGGGCAAGAAAGGGGAAGGAGGGGTTGTATTCTGTAGTGAAATATATCTGATATCCAAGTGCTCTTGGATTCAGCAACACCTCAGCGTATAGTCCGCTGTGGAGAAATGATGACCAATCTGCTTCGATAAATGGCACGTTTTTGGCACCTTCCTGGGGTCCTCAATAAATATTTAAGGTGGGAGGGTATGGAGATGCGATAGAATCAAAAGTTGCGTTCTTCTAGATAGCGTTTTATGGTTTGGATGATACCATAACTTGTAATCCTCTATGAGACAGGGTGTTCGGGCGCTAGATGTATCACATTCCACATCTGCATTCTCATAGAAGGGCAGGCAAAGCGGCGGTTTCACCAGGCGGTGCCCTCAAGATATGGGGGGAATGGTACAGATTCCTCTTCGTTTCACGTCCGGCAGCCGGTGGAACTCATGGACGACACTGAGTGGCAAGAGGCCCTGGCATCACCAAAAGAGATAGGTATACCCTCAAGATTCCGGCTGGTGCAACTTAAAATCCTCCACTGCACATATTACACTAGACAAGTATTGTTCAAAATAGGTAGAGCGCAACACCCATATTGCCTTAGAAGATGCGGAGAGGAGGGATCTTTCTTTCATACGCTGTGGGATTGTAGCAAGATAGCTGATTATTGGTGTAAAGTGTTGCGTACAATATCACAAGGAATGAATGTATCGCTCACGCCGGAACCGCGCAGGTGCCTCCTGAATGTGTGGGAACCTAATGATCTCGAAGACACGGACAGACATGGGTCACTTTGGGACTCATAGTGGCGAAACGCAACATTGCGCAACATTGGAGGGCAGTGGAGGTACCGTCTCTAACGAAATGGTGTAAAGATATGGACCTCATCATGTCAACGGAGAGAACAGTGTATATAACCCGGAAATGCCCCCCAAAATGGACTAAGATATGGACTGCATGGAACACTTATAGAGGGGACATTTGTGAGCCGGTGCCAGAAATTGAGGATGATAGTACTGATGATGAATCTGAGGACTATTAAGGGAGTGGGGTCACGAGAATTGAGTAATGTGCTAGTTAACAGTGACAGAGTTAGAGTGCGATTTGCAGTAGACCTGCTGTTGTGGTTCTTTGACATACTGCTACTATGTATGTATATATACTCCGATATATATGCTGTTGTTTGGCTGAAAAACAATAAAACAGGTTTACAAAAAAAAGAGGTAGAATCTTGGCTGCTTCCAGGCGGCTGGAACATAGGCCTCCTGAAGGGACATATTAACGAGTATTAACTTCCGGGTTAACAGTCTCTGCAACGTCGGCCAACAGTCTGGCAACGCAAGGGTCCGAGGAGGAGCCCGATTTTGGGCTCTTAAGAATTCTGAGTGACTCAGGCAAGTCAATGGAACCAAAGGCAGAGAGGGAGTGAGAGAGAGACGGAGGAGGAGCCCCAGATGCCAAGGACGCATCAGTGTCCCCTTTACAGGAGCTGAATGAAGCCTGTATCGTACGAATTTTTTCCATTAAATAACTGGATACGTTTTAACACCAAGAGGTAGGAGATGGGACCAAACACAGTTGGGTTTTAGGCACCATAAAGCTCTGAACAATGGAAAACATTTCCTTAGTGTTATTCCGAGTCGATACGGGCAGAGTAGTAGAGACTTTTGGCATGTGCTATGGTGGAGTAGTAAGTTTTTTCTTTTGTCCTTACCATGAGCTTTGTCAGAGGGGGAAAAGTCCTTTCGCCAACTCTGCTCTAATTTCTTGCACTCGTCCCTCAAATCAGGCGTGAACCACGGTTTAGAAGGAGAACCCCTGGACTGTTTAAAGTGGGTGGCAGGAGATAGGAGGTCAACAATATGAGTAAAGTGCTCCCTAAAAAATGGTTAAGATCATCCTGGTTTTTAAGGCCCAGGATGAGACTTGTTGATGAAGCATGCCACAGTGCATGAGGGTCTCACCAAAATCTAAGCCATTGCGCCTGGTACTTGATTCAGATTGTCCCTGAACAAGTATCCGGGTTTAAATATGGGCACAGGATACAATAGTGTGTGAACTATGTATGCTCATAGTCAGCCACCGAAGCAGGAGTCCATGACCATATCTTTATCAGAGTTATTTCTATCTAAACTAGAAATTGAATACGGAGGTAATATATCACCATTTGTGTTGATCCTCTATATGAGTAGATGTTTTCTTACACCACTAAGAACCTAAAATCTGTGTATTTGTAAACTAAGCAGCCTAGCTACATTGTGTTGCGCAGCCAGGTATACCTTGATGTTCAACCTGGAGATGGCTTTCAAAAACCTGTATCTTCCCCCAGGCAAAGATTCCAAAGCCAGGGTCCCCTTGTTCCTAAAGCACTAACACCTATGGGATGCTAAGCAAGTTTTCATCTGTATCATAATTGCTTTGTCATCTGGACGATAAATGCATGTGTGAGAAAGACAAGTTACTTCTGATCCCAATTCTCCATCCTGGGTATTTTCTGTGAACTCATTACCATTAGAACATATCAACATGCGCAGGATCATAGAGCATATTCAAAATCAATGCACTTTTATTTATGAGATAATCTTGCAGAACAAACATTCTCAAAGGAGGCAATAATATGTTAGTTTTTAAATAAAGCATATTACACCAAAGCAGTCATTAAAAGAAACTGCAACTTTACAGTCCACTGCAGAAATGCGTGAAAATAGTAGGTGATTGTCCCATTGATCAGGCTTTAAAGTAGGTAAAAGTGTGAACTGGAGGTTTCTAGAAGATGCCCCATCATGCACAAGTGTCAGTTTGTTTTTGATGGAAGCAATATAAAGTACCTATTAAGAATGACGGGGCAATCAGGGGGTAGATGAAATGTTCAGGACTTCAAGCAAAATCCCCATGGCAGAGAATTAAATTAAAGTTATTTTTCCCTTGGCATCACTGGACTTTGTTTGATATTAATAAACAGTAGAAAAAAAGTAGGAACTCCTCTGCATAGCAAGAAGCCATGAGACCAAAAGCAGAGTGTGGTACACAGACAGATATATAAACAAATTGTGCACAGACTAACCAGAATTCCCGTTCTCAAGTCAATGCGAGTATGCCCAGCAATAACTATGAACAGGTATCCATTTCAGAGATCCACAAACCTCTAGAGTTGTAACCTTGCCCACTATTGTCCCTATAGCTAGCTGCCTTCTCCTTGGTAGAGTGAGCTCTAGGCATATCTGGTGAAGGTCTGCTGACCTTCTGATAATAGTAATAACACAAGAAACTATCTACCAAAAAATGGCCGGATTAGACTATGCTAAGTCTGTTTAAATACAGTTTTAGTAGACAAATAACTAAGTGTATGTCTGTTTTAGATTTTAATGAACAATACCTTAAAGGGCACTTAAAAAAGAATGTAATTTGTTAACCAGCATGGTAACATTTGTGAAGATGGAGGAAACTACTGATGACATTACTCTAGGTAGAAAATGAGAGTGTATTCTCATGAAGGAAGAAAGAGATGATGCCCTATGAAATAAACTCTTTTCATTACAACTGTTGGACATCAACATTGTGCATCAATTTAGGCTGCCGATTTGAATGAGAGGAGCGAGATGATTTTCTAACTATTTTCGTATGGCTGAAATGAAAGGAAACAGTCAGGACTATTGGAGAAGCAATTCACGCCGACGCGCCTGTGAGCTCTAACTACATTTCATGAGTCTCAAGATACTGGACCGTTTTTAAATCATTACCAAGAGCTTCCACACACCCCTAAAATGTAAGCCTTGATTAATACTATGAATTGAAGAACAGATAATGGATATCTGTCTGCAGCACAATTGAGAGCCCAAACAAAACCAAGTCCGAGTCCTGAAGAGAATCCCGGAATTGTTAGGGATTCAGAACACGTTGGCTGTTGAGTGTGGGGGAAGGTAGAACAGGGTGTGCCACGAGGGGGCTAAAATAGAAATTATTTCCCCCTTTTTTCTAGGTTGTCAACACCCTTAAGTAGGATATGCATCCACACCCTCCCACAGGCAGGACAGTAGACATGTGTCTTTGAATGAGAAATTGTCCGCCTTGTGTTTTCATTGCAAATGCAAGACTGGTTTAATTTCAGGCTGGCACACATAATTTATCAATGTTTATCTTGTTATCATTGGTTTGCTGTATATATTTTTGTCACAAATAACGTTTTCGTATTATGTATGTGTTGTATATATTGTCTCACAAAAGAAATGGTTCTAAATCTCGCATAAAAATGTGTTTCAATTGTGTGATTTACTAATGTGCTGTTTCCTTTTAAAAGATATGCCCAAATGATTTATGAATGTCTTTTTGAAGTATCAAAACTCAGCAGGATAAATGCTCAAAAACCTCAGAATTAGTGGTCTCAGGTTTATCGCGAATAGTTAAAATAAACCTCCCTTGACACCTTTCTGTGATATTAATATTTGGGTGGTCGAGTCTGGGGAGTACAGGACCCAAGCCTTCCCAGTTATCACTATTTAAAAGGAGGCACCATTAATTTAGAAAGCACTGTATTGAATTCTAAAGAAATGTCATTTGTATGTCCTTCTAGGAAATCTTTAATAACAGCAGGCGAACTGCCAACATGTGAATGTTTAAAGACAGAAGCCAATGATAAATTGAATCTTAGATCGCATCACCATTATTGGTTAATGGTAACACTGTTGTTTCATTGAAATATTGTAGATGAACAGTCTATGTAAACCATGGAGATTGAAAAGATAGTAGGCTTGAAGGATTTCAGGCCTAGCTTTCATGTGCATATGATAGGTGTAAGGAGGGAAGCATCAGCAGTGAGGCAGACCAGAAGAGGATAGAGAAAGAGCAGGACCCTCCTGCACGACTGGAAACATGTTGTGGTCTAGTGTCTGTCAGAGTTTGTGGGGAGGGGCCTTGGACGACGGCGGAAGGGGAGGAAAGCAAAAGAACAAAAACTAGAGCGGATGAAGACAGAAGAGATAGGAGGAGAGCAGCGGGATCGGAAGGAGGCAGATGGCGAAACCCGAGGAGAAAGGCGAGAAGGAGGAGGAGGACGGAGATGGAAAGTAGGAGGGCGGAGATGGAGAGGAGCGGATCCAGAGGAGTGTGTTGTACACGGCGTCCTACCCCACGGTCCTGAAGATGAACCGTGGCTCAAGGTGAGTACCACTCAGGGGCTCGTTTTGGTGGGGGTGGTGGGGAGGCACGGGGAGGTAGAACACTTGGGAGAGAGCCCCAGTTGACATCCCTCACGACCCCTTTTCCCACTACGGTAGTGTTGGTGACTGGAGCACTACCAAGATAAGTATCCACAATTTCAGTACTGACCCCGGTCTGTTTTCTTTTTCCTTCCCGCCCCATCGAGAGAGAGAGAGAAATCCGAGAAGACCCGGACCAAACACCAACGACCCGGAGCAGAACTCTAGGGTGGTGTTATCCCCTGTACCATTTTTGCGTTGTTTACCTTTGTGGTTTCCGCCCAGACCTTTGGGTTTTCACCAGCTTATTGCCCATACAAAGACACAATAAAATACTCATATCAGGTATTACGTCGTCCGGCATCCCTGATCCCCACGAATTTGGTGTCAGAAGTGGGATCAATTCCCGAAGTGTCGAATCATGACACAGCCCATGCCCATCGAGAGTATGATAAATCAGCTTGCGGAAGGCCAAAGACACCTGCACCTGGTATTTCAGCAACAGGTCCAAACCACCCCCAAAGATAGAGAAGCCTTGCAGGACGCATTGAGGGAACATGCCGTCCAACTGATAACAATCCAGCAGGTTCTGGATACCGCAATCCTAAGACTCACAGACGCCATAGTAAGCATTAAAGTAAGCCCAAATGTTCCAGGGTTCATTTTGAAAAAGTTTCAAAAGCGGGAAGACCCCAACTACTTCTTTATAAACTTCGAAAGAGTAGCGACCAAGCTGCCAGGCCCCAAGAAAGGTGGAGTCAATACATCACCCCTCTCCTGTCAGGAGAACTCCAAGCAGGCTGCCAATCCTGACGGTACCACTGCCTATGAGGAGGTAAAGAAGGCAATACTTGAGCGTTGGGGTTGTGACCAGGACCAGAACCAGAACCAAGTTCCGGAAGAAGAAGTGGACAACTGGGGACAGGATTAAGTATCTGGGGAAGCGCTGGCTGACACCCAGCATCTCCAGTATGGAAGAAGTCACAGAAAGGGTGTATCTGGAACAACTTCAAGACGCCTAACCAGTGAATACTCTTTTGTGGGTTAAACAACACCCCAACCTGTCTTCCACGACAGCAGTAGAGTTGGGCTGGTATACCATGGACCCCTTTCATTGCCCCGAGAAGCATACCCCAACCCGACTCAAAACCCCAGACGGTCCCCCTTGTGTCTCTTAAACCTGTATATCCCCCTCCGGGGCCAAGCGGGCAAGGGCCACAATGTTACCACTACGCAGAGTGGGGACACATTGCCAGACAGTATCCCCACCACCCCATCCGCTGAACCCATGGAGGTGGGGCATTTCAGGGGGTGGATATTCATAACCAGGAGAGGCCCCCACCAATACAGGAAGAACAACCTGGTAAACTGGAAGAAGCAACAAGCCCTATTAGATACTGGGTGTCATGTGACTAAAATAGACCAGGCCCTTGTCACCCAACCACAAATAAGAGAGGCTGAGCACGTACACGTTACATGTGTCCACGGGGATACCAAATCATACCGGGTAGCAGAGGTCTTGTTGGACGTAGCCAAAGACTCACACATACGGAAGGTAGGGGTTATTCCCTCCCTGCCTGGGGCTGTCATCATTGGCACAGACCACCCCAGGTTTGAACAGTATCTAGATGAGGTCTAAGGGAACTCCACAGCTTAGTTACAGAGGCTCCTTTCAGCAACAGTGACTTAGAATGCACAAGAGGAAAAGACAGAAAGAGCAGGAGAAAAAGTCGGAGGGAAAAAGAGTACAGACAGTCACATGCAACAAGCTATGTTTTTCCTCTCTCCCTTGCAGACCCGGGAGGGATGGCCCCGATCAGCTTCCGTACAGCCCAGAGGGAAGACAACACCCTTATCTATGCATGGGAACAGGTCCAGGAACAAGAGCCAGACCAGGTAGGACCCTATTTCTTGATAAAGAAAGGTTTGTTATACAGAACGGTGAAAGGGGGGGCCCACTCCACCACTCAGTTGGTCGTTCCCCTTCTCTTCCGGAAGCATGTCCTGCATCTGGCACACAACCAAACGGAGGGAGGGCACTATGGCAAGGAAAACACCCTCAAATACCTGTTGGGTAGATTTTACTGGCCGGGGGTATACAGGGGTGTGGAAAAAACATTGTGCAGCCTGTGTGCGATGTCAATACACAAACCCAGAAGGAATAAAGAAAGCCCCCTGGTCCCCTTGGCCATCATTGACATCCCATTTAAACGGGTCGGTATGGATCTAGTGGGTCTCCTACCTCCCTCAGCCCGGGGACATAAGTACATCTTGGTTATAGTGGATTATGGAAGCAGGTACCCAGAAGCTTTCCCTTTATCTAGCATGACATCTCCTGCTGCAGCCCAGGCCATGATATCATTGTTCTCCAGGGTGGGTTTCCCATCCAAAATACTCACAGATCAAGGGACTCCTTTCATGTCCTGTCTGATAGCACAGGTCTATGATATACTGGGCGATAAGCGAATCCAAACCTCTGTCTACCACCCTCAAACAGATGGCCTTGTAGAGCGATATAATAAGACTATCAAACTCATGTTACGCAAGGTTATCTCAGAGACAGAAAGGGACTGGGACCAGAAGCTACCCCTGGTCCTCTTTGCTATAAGAACAAATGAGCAGAGGTCCACAGGCTACTCCCCGTTCGAACTTTTGTTCCGCAGGAAACCAACGACCCTACAGGAGATGGCGGCAGAGCAATGGGAAGGGGAGGATGAGGAGGGACAACCCCTGACGAGATATGCAGCTAATTTGGAATCAGCACTGATCAGGATATGGGGCATAGTACATGATATAAACAAAACAGTTATAGGAGGGTCCAAGGGGATGGTTAACGACCTAGCACAGCTACAACCCCCAGAAAAGACAGTTTTAACAAACAAAGAGTAGCTGTGGGTACAAAAAACACAATCTGTCGACTAACAATGTATCTGACATTATGAAGAAAACATATATTAAGACAATAAATATATGTGAACGTACCAAAAAACAGGTCAGCAAGATACTTTCCATATGTGAAAAATACCCATCAGTTATGGACTGATCCTGCCCTTGTCATCATCTGGGATCCTGGCTATTTGGCAGGAGAGAAAAGTTCCACCTCACCTGGCTACGGTGCAGGTAAACAGAGCACCGCTCTGGCCGTCGGTACTCCGGGCGTCCCTCTGGGCAGTCTCGGGGAGCTTTTCTCTCCTGCCAAATAACCAGGAGAATCACTACACCTAGGATACACAGGTGATATCTTTTCAAATATTTCTTTATTCACCACTTATTGAGCAGTAGCGATTTTTGGTCCTGACGAAAGCAGCGGACACCTACTTGGGTCTATCAGACTGCAGAAACATGTTGACCTATGAATTTGTGTAGTAGCTATTTGTTCAACTACTACATTTTTCGCACTGGTTTTTATTGATTTGGAAGCAGAGAGGTACTGATTAAACTTATTTTCCTCTTTCCTCTCCAATTTGAATCTTTTTTGCACATTTTTTCTTTATCCTCACTTATATTCATGAACTGCTTTTCAGTCATCCCCACATGCCTACATATTCTGAGCCCACTGGGATATTCACATTGATATAAAAAAAAACTTTTTCTCTGTAACCTTCATGGTGTGAAGGATCCCAGATGATGACAAGGGCAGGATCGGTCGATAACTGATGGGTATTTTTCACATATGGAAAGTATCTTGCTGACCTGTTTTTGGCACGTTCACATATTTATTGTCTAAATATATGTTTTCTTCATAATGTCAGATGCATAGTACACGTTAACATAGAAAAACCAGAAACCACACAAAAGTCGTACTGTGACCGAAACAGCCAATTGAGGGAATCAAAACCAGGGGAGAAAGTGCTCCTCCTACTCCCATCCATGGAGAACAAGTTATAGACGAAATGGCAGGGCCCCTACGTTATCGAGAAAAAGGTAAACCGGTCACTTATAGCGTTCTGTTACCATTGTGGGCTAGGGGAAAACAAATCTACCATCTCAACCTTCTAAAAAAAGTGGGAAGAGCCAATAGTACCTACTGAGGCTGGAACACCGGCCTTTCTTGTGAGTACCGAAAAACACCTTGACCTTTCCACAGCGAACAGCCAGGAAATCCAGACCAAACCGGTTCCGACCGGAGACATCCTAACCACAGCACAAAAAGCGCAGCTGTCTACTCTATTATTGTTAAGTTAAGGTGTGCCTTCAAGGGATTTTTTGGAAACAGAAATACTAAACATATTATTTATAACAAGCATTTACAATGCAATGGTCTCGGCATTATTAAAGGTAGAGCTATTGGCATTGCTCATGACTTTTTTTTTTATCATAAATAAATGGCATTGTCATTTACATTGCCAATAGCTTAATCATTAAATAAATGGCATTGTCATTTACAATGCCAATAGCTTAATCGCTCGTAAATGCATGACCGATTGCATTTACACCCACACACAGCCACACACACAAAGCCACCCACACACACATACAGAGCCACCCACAGAGCCACACAGAGCCTCACACACACACACACACAGAGCCCCGCACACACACACAGAGCCCTACACACACATACAGAGCCCCCCACACACAGAGCCATACACACACAGAGCCCTACATACACAGAGCCCTACACACACAGAGCCCCACACACACCCAGAGCCCCACACACACCCATAGCCCCACACACAGCCATAGCCCCACACACAGCCATAGCCCCACACACAGCCATAGCCCCACACACACCCGGAGCCCCACACACACCCGGAGCCCCACACACACCCAGAGCCACACACACACTCAGTGCCACACACACACTCAGAGCCACACACACACACACTCAGAGCCACATACACACACAGTGAATATCCTTGCTCCTAAGGGAGCAGATCCCTCGATCTGCCTCCTTGGCAGCCTTCACATATCGTCTTTGTGGGGGCCTACAAGCTGGCCCTTTATCTGCGCCTCACCCCATCTCTTTTTGTTTACCATATTTCAAAGCAGCCGCGGCCCACCGCTCTTATCTGCACGGGCTGGACTGTTCCAAAGGCCAACCTGCACTAAACAGATACCACTACCATAATGCAACATAAAATCAAAGCAAATTAAAACTCAGCAAAATGTGATATACACTTAATTACAACCACAATGCGAGCTCCTCGTGAAGGGGACAACGGATAATCTGCATAGTGGGAGCCTGACTGTCTCTGGAGCTTCAGGTTCCATTATCTTTCATCTATTTATTTGTAGATAGCAAAGTACATACTAGATATGCAAGGAATGCAAAATCAATGTAAACAAACGGTATTATCAAAGTTGAAAAAAAATAACTCCAAAGCATCAGATATGCATTCTGTATGTCAAGGGCTGAACATTGAGGTGGTAAGCTGATACAGAACCCTTCCTGAATGTAGTCTACATGGGCCTGCAGAGCATGGGGTGTATGTACATTACCCTGGACAGGTCATGGGGTTCAGGCCTGCCTGTATAGGCGCTTGAAAGACCAGCTGGTGCAGAGATTCCCCCAGTGCTGGTCATGCATGTTGTGCAAACATTGAGGCCAGTTAGCCGTGAACGGCCAGCACCGGATGTATTAAAGTCTTTGCTATAGTATTTTTTACAGTAGCCTTCACAAATGTCAGCAACTTAGCGTTAGTATTTAGGAGGCGTTGTTTGTTTATTGGCTGCGGTTTTATGATGTGGGGGGACATGTTTAAACAAGGCTCAGTCACTTCTGTTAAACATTATTTGAATTGACGGGCTGACGTCTCTTAGCATTCCTTCCCCGGGGCCCAGGAATTTCTCTTGGGAGTTTCCCTCGTGGAATTCCAGTTCTATCCAACTGTCCCGTGTGGGTAGTTTAGAGTATTGGGAAATGTTTGAGGTCAGCTCCCGTGGGGTGAACTGGTTTCGATCACTCTGCTGGCCTCTGTTGGTTTGAACTGCTCTGGTGGCTTTCAACCCATGTGTTTCAATCAGTATGTTACTTGCAGCGGCGTAGTTTTAGGGGTGGAGTATGTTTGGGGGTGTTACACCACCCTAATCATTGTTTTCTGTAGTAAATAACAGGGTACAACTCACAAGTGTTTTCAGTCGGGTATTGTGAGGTGTCTGTTAGATTTCACCTGGCATTTTCACATACACACCAATTGACAAACACACACACACTCACTTATGAAGGTCTTAAAAACTGTTGGTTAGTTTGAAAAAGAAAGAGTTTTAAGTACTCTTAACACACTGCACCTTAAGCCCCCCTTGTCCTGCTTCTCATGTCGTGTATTTTCACAAGATACTCCAGCGAGTTTGTTGGAAAATTTGAAGTCCCCCCCGCCCCCAATCTTGACCAAGCAACGCCCCTGCTGAAAGGTTACTCCAATTATTGTTCCGCCGGTCAGCTGCTTTCAGTTCTTCGCAGACGCCCACAAATATATACTCTATATTTGGCTCCAGCACAACAATTTCCTAATTGACCTCTCGGAATTTTTATGGGGTGGCAGATAAATTCGATATTTTGGGCTGTGGTTAAACGCAAAATGATGCCCCCAACACCCTGGAAAATGTGATGCCCTGCGTATCGCCATCCATATCTCAGTTATTCATTGTCTTGGTTGGGGGAGCTGCTCCTGATCTATGCCCTGAATTTTGGAAGAGGCTGAAAGAGCATGCCCATCACAGTGGCATAGCAACTGTGTTGCAAGCCAGGAAATACCCCTTCTTTCAAACACTTTAGGTAGGATAAGAGAACCAAAATTGGATGCAGTGGGCTCCTCAGGTCTCCACCCGGTGCCACTGCGCCTGCTGCACCGATGATAGATGCGCCCCTCGTCTATTGAGCACCTCTGGAACAGAAGAAGCATTTGTTCGGTTTGTTGTTTGTGGTTGTCATTCAGTCGGGGTCAGCAGGGTGTGTGTATTGCTGGTTACATTCACCTGTACTTCACGTCACTGTGACTGAGTGACTCAAGTGAGTGAGGTGAGCTGCAGGCGGGGTAATACTAGGCAACTGTTTCATTTCACTTTGCCTCCTTTTTTAAATGATCAAATATATGACCTAAAAATACATGACTTCAAGATCTATGCTTTACCAATCTTCTCCTATGTTTAATTTGCTAAAGACCTCAAAATACATAACTTCAAGATCTATGCTTTACCAATCTTCTCTTATGTTTAATTTGATAAACTATAATGTTCCTCATGCATAATAGCAGCCCAGGCCACAGAAAAATGTGCACACAACGGACTCACCTCTTAGTTCACCATTGGTATTGTTGTGGGTGGGGGTGGGGCAAGGGGGTCATGAATGTTTCTAGATTTCTGCTCGAAACTTATCACTTAAAATACTTCTCAATTTATCACTCCAAAAATGCTTCTCAATGCAGATATAATCTCAACGTACTACAGTGATTTGCTTCTGCAGGATAATAAAATACACTTTTTTTAATTTTGAAGAGACTTTACAATATTTTTACACATTTGTTGCAAGATGTTTTTAAAAATTAAGAGCTTCGTAAAGTTAAGTGGTGCAAGACACCTTCTGTTCTACTTTCCCTTTACTTCAATTAAGTGTAAATAAACATTTTCACGATTATTTAACATCGCCTTATTGTTTGTGCTGAGTCAAGTAAACATGACCAAGAGCCCCATGTAAAGGGCAGAGGGGCCACATACGGCCCTGGGCCTTATACAGAGTGTCACTCAGATAGAGGAATAGAGTAAACAAGTGGGAAGGAAAGGGAATGAGTGCGAATGTGGCAGGAGAGATGCCGAAAAGAGTGAGATATGGAGGGTCCGCAGTGAGGGATCGATAAAACGATGTGATATTACTCTAAACAATGAGCATGGAATGGGGGATGGGCCAGGAAGGACAAAGGTGAGGCATGGAGAGGAGAAGAAGGAAAGAGAAAGGTGTGGGTTTGAAATGCAGAGGAATTGTGTAAAAGAATTCGGAAAGGTATAATAGAGGGAATGTGTGAGGAATAGAGGAAGGAGTAAGAAAGGAGAAAATATTAAGGAATGAGAAAAGGAAGATGTGGGGGATGAAGGAAGAGATGAGGGAAGTGGAGTGGGAGTAATGGATAGAGGGAAGCCGTGCGACGTGAAGGAAGGGTATAAGAGACGGAAGGAAGGAGTGAGATATGAAGGAAGGAGACGAGGGATGGATAGGGGATGGTGCTTGAGAGGGAGACTAGGACTGTACTGGAGGAAGGGAGTGATAGAGGGAAAGCAAGGAGGCATAAGACAAAGGAAACGAGGAGTGAGGGCTATCAGGACGAAGTACGACCAGTTTGGAATGTTAAATGTGGAAAGGGGGGTGAGGGAAAGAGTAAGAGTCGCCGCTCGGGTCCTACCTGCACTGAAGCCCATTGGTGGGGCACTCCGGCTCGAGGAGCGGTGTCCTCAGTGCCAGATGGGGTCGGGCTGGGGCGGGGTCCTGTCAGGCTGCTGCAGGGGGGGTTCAGGCCGCTGCGGAGTGTACAGCCGGTTCCATCGGAGGCAGTCCTGCTTTGAGGTGCTCCTGACGGGACCCCGAAGTCCATCTCCATTCCCAGGGTCTAAATGTTTATTTATTTTGGGGTTGGGGGCGGGGTTCGGTACTGTAAATAGTCCGCGGCCCCCATGCTCTCCAAGTGACTAACCACACGCGCCCTTGTGTCTGCCAAGCGCTGCGAGACCGAATAAGGGCAGTGAAGGTGCTATGCAAACAACAAGCATGGCTTGAAATAGCGTCTGAGACCCCTGTGCGAGACAGATTATTATGATTTGATTATTGGATCAGTACATAAGCTTGTTACTTTTGGAAGACAGTGGTATTACTCTGACCTTAGTCACAAGTGAGATGGACGTGGTGCCTCGTGGGCGCTCCGTGAAACTTCCTTCGAGCTGCTCTGACTGTCCTGCCCTCCAGCACTCCATTCTGTAGTTTGGTATCGTTGGTGTATGGTCAGAGAGACCCCTTGGCTCCATTACTTGTCAGTAGTGTCACATGAAAGAAAGCTGTGAGTGCAGAGACTCAGGCCAGGCACAGCAGCAGGCGCTCAGCCTACCCAGTTATTTCTCTGGCTCAGACCGCTGACCTTGCGCGCCCGATTATTGTGCACAGGAGGCTGATAGCCGGGTTGGGAGAGGAGTGACAGGCAAAAGAAGAAACAAAGCGAGAGGAACAAAAGGAATAAGAAAGAGCGGGACACGGGGAGCACAAGCGAAAGTAAGCTTGCGAGAAACAGGCTGGAGAGAAAAACGTGAGCAAATGGGAATATTGGGGATGGAGAGAAATGAGTAAAAGAGAGGGAGAGAAAGATGGCATGAGAAGAAAAGAGCAAGAAAGATAAGGCAGATGGGACATACGGTGGGACCTGAGCACACCGAGGAATTTACATGATGGTTTTTGCCGCCTCGGCTTCTGCTTTGGCTCTTAGAGCCAATCCAGTCTCCAGGCTCGTCTCTTCACATTATTTCTCAGGCTCGCTCAGACGCTCACCTCTCCCCTAGTCTCTGTCGCAGCGAGATGTGTTCGGAATGTGCAGTATTTCTGAAGGGACAGCCAGATTTTGGGAGGATGGAAGGAATGCGGCCTGCTTGACGGGGGAGGGGGTGCTGGCAGGTAGAGGGAGGGTTTGTTGATGTAATTAAGCCCTCTCAGTAGGTGCGTGTAACTTGAACCCACGGACACCTCTGTAGGCCGCTGTGAAACCTTAACTCAGACGCTCCCAGCTGCAGAGGAAGATGGAGGAACGCCGGCTCCGGCTGCAGGAAGAAGCAAGCAGGTAATGCGCATGGATTATACTTTAAGCACAGGGATGTGTGTCCTTTAGGGCTACCGTACCGGTGCGTCATTACTACCTGACGCAGGGCCACAGGAAGGGGGTGGAATGCTTCCCAGAGATGGCTGCAAGTTTACGATAAGAATTGATGCTAGAGATTCACCGGACGTGCGCCGCTTCCGGTTTTCATTAAAGTTGTATGTTATTGGCCTGACGACAGTGAGGAAATAGAAATTTTACGTGGCCAGTGTGCCCCCTACATGCACCCTATGTCTGTACATATACCCCAAGTATGTCCATGTCATCACGCATTTCCCTTCTCATGTCTGTAATAGTAATGCCTCTGCATTTCCGTTCAATGTTAGCATGTCAGTTACCAGGCCCTCCATGAATGAAACGTTAATTCTGCACTAAGGCCTATGTTGCCAATGCATTTACATGGTACACGTTTTAATGTTGAGATGAAATTGTTTCCGTGGCTCAGTCGAGCCAGGCCCCGAATTCAGGCTCCAAGCCTCTTGACACTCTGAAAGCTGCAGTTTAGTTATGTATCCCTGACCTTTCACATACTTCCTGCTCAGCCGAGAGGTGCCCAGCCTGGCCTGCCAAGACCGTATTTTGCCTAACAGTTATCTGCTCTGCTCCACAGAAACACATTCCTGTCTAAAGAAAATAATAAACACATTCCGCCAGCAGAAGATAGGGCCTAGTCTTTCTGTCTCCATTCAAATGATTTACAGAACCCGAATCCATAGAAGGCCTATGGCCCCACGCAATGCACAAAGAAATATAGGCACACACTAGCATTTAGTGATGAGCAGCCCCTGCAGCCTTTGCTCTAGCGACCTTTAAGTCAGATAATACATCCTCTAAAACACAAGATATCAGATAATGCCTGAGGTGCAGGTCGTTCTGACATCCCAGACTCTTCTACTAGCACTAAAGTCAGCTCCCCCCAGCTTCCCCCCAGTAACACGTCAATTCCACGTCATGACCAGTTTTGCGCGCACAAGTAGGGTAAAGGTTCCTGCTGACCATGCAGACCCCCTCTATGCATCCACCCACCTATGACACACCTATGTCTTATCGAAGTGAACACCCATGTGTACGCCTTCTTGCACGTCTCCTTCACGCCCATGTGCTCTTATCTCTCTCTTTCACTTGCTCCGCCTTCTCTATCCAATTCAATGTATGTTTTAACTATATATAATGTATTCTGTGAATAAAGATCCAGATGACGATCCTTCCTGATCCCTAGTGGAGATGGAACCCGATTCTCCTTTAGCTCGAGCTATTGAATAAAGCCCTTCTGAATCGGACACCACGGACTCTGCCTCTCATTATATGCATGATCCTTATTTAATGTATAGAATTTATGACAGGGTAATTAATTATTTACCACATTAATCTGGCGCCCGAACAGGGACCAGTCCCCTTCCCCACGCGCCGGCGATGTAGGTCCAGCCCCCTGACCCCTTCTACAGCCGTGACGGACTTCAAGTGTACACGACAGCGGGACTTCCTGCCTACTCCCTCAGGCCCACGGAGGAGACGGAGACTGCGACCAGGCATCCACACGAGGCGGTGAGGAATGCGGACCATCCCGACCAGAGCCCAAGCCGAGAGAGCAAGGTCCGAGGTATCCCGAGGCCCACCTGTTCCGAGGCGCATGCGCAGCAGAAGCAGCCGCAGCAGTAGCAGTCCAGTATCGAGTTTCCGAGGCCTTCAGTTTTGCTTCCCGGTGAGTACCGTTATTGGGAATGCATAGAGACGGGTTCATTTATTTGAGCCCGGTAAAGACGTATCTGGGTACACAGGTGCGGTAGAGACGTGTCCATTTCGGTGGACGCGGTAAAGACGTGTCTCTTTACGAGATCGGTATGGTTGTACTGTTTTGCAGTGCATAAAGTAATAAGTTTTTCAGGATCGTGTCTTTTTCTATGTACTAGTTAGGATGTATCTGTTTTTAATGTTTTAATGTTGTAGTGTGAATGGTTGTTTCCAGTCTATTCTTGTGTATATTGTGTGTTCGTTCAAGTTAGCTCCAATATGCCACTGTTTTCGAAATTACGTCAGATAGGGACCAGGAAAGGGATACTCGAAGAGGCAGTCCCCGTCCCGCCTAGAGACACTCCTGGCCATTTCATGTACCAAAAGCATGGGTTAGATGCCATACTGTTTTTAGACTTATGGGTAGATTACACGAAGAATCTGGACGAGAAATATAGATGGCCTGCCTCAGGGACATGGGATGCTGATTGCATTATGAGAGTAGAGGAAGCGCTATGGAAAAAGAAAGCTAGACAGTCCCAGAAAGATGCCATTGAGTTATGGTGTAAAGAAGCGCATAGGAGAACAGAGAAAGAATTCCACAAAGCAGAGAGAAGTAAAGAAGCAGCAGAAAAAGCCAGAGAAAAAGAACTTAAGGAAGAGGGTGAACGGGTTAAGGCAGAACAAGCAGATAGACAAAGACATGCCCTTATGAAAGGCATGTATCCTGTCCTCGCTGAAGGACTAACTAAAGTGACCCCGGAAGTACCTAGTAATTTGCCGCCACCACTGATCCAGACTAAAGTACGCAGTCATAAACAGACAGCAGCGGAGGTCTTCCTTTCCTCTTATTTAGAGGAGCCCGCTCCAGATTATGCTGATGCGGGTTTTCCTCCTCCTCCTGGCAACAATCCTTTTCTCCCTCTGACCGCATCACAGGACCAGCATGTACAACTGCTTCCGTCACCGACTATGATAGACGATTTAGGACAAGGGGCAGTGGGAGGGGGGCCCACCACAAATCTACCGCAAACACCGCCACCATCACGAGCATTGCAAGAACTAGCATTACAACGAACGCCACAAAGGACAGCATCACCCCATAAACATAATGTAACAATTGCACACTGTATATACGATTCAGTACCAGGTGTGGGCCCAATGCTCATATCCTCACTACGGTTAAGACGCGTTACAGAGTATTTGATCACATTACCAGGCATGAAAGACAAGTTAGACAGAATATACCATTTCATTAGAACGGGGGAGGGACCCGAGAGTATACATGAGGCTATGGCACAGCAAAAGGTGGAGGTTCAACGCGCAATTTTACGTTGTTTGATTAATTGTCTGATCAGAGAACGAGACCAGCCAGATAAAGGAGTAACTAAGGGTATGAGAGAGTGGAGCGACAATATAGCTGCTTGTAAACATGATACAATGTCAAAGATAGAATGCATGTACAGGAAAATTCGTAAAGAAATTCTGAACTTACACAGGAATGAGTTAGATGCACACGGGAAAGAGTCAGACGAGATAGAGAATTCAGCATCAGATGATGACGAGCACACAACAGAGGAAGTGAGTAGAATAAATTATGTAGGCAGAGCACGACCGTTTGATAGGCCCATATGCCTCGACTACCGCAAAAAGGGACCTCCTATAAAAGAAAGATATTCCCTCGAGAACCTATTCCAAGCTACTGAGAACGCACTACAAAGACGAGTAGAGTGCGATAGACCCCACACCGTACACGAACAGGAATTAGCCCGGTCAGCAGTTCAATGGGTGTCTAATTCTAACATATATAATGGTGACGTAGTGGCTCAGACCTTTTTGAGCCTTCCCCCGGAAGAACAGCGTTTGGCTGGTATTTACATGGTTCAACATCTGATCACATTGTATGAGAGTCAATGTTCTGATCCCGGTCCCTTGTATAAATTACTGCACGATATACTTCTAGAGAGATGGATAGGCCTAGGTACTGAGTTAATTAATGTCATCCTAGACCAGCGACATAAGTACATAACTTTTCTGACCACACACATGATTCCTGCCCCACACCACGACAGAAAGTTTACACATAGACAGACAGAACCCCCTACGAGAGGTACATCCCGTCAAAAATGCAAATAATGAGCTTCAACGAGTATATGTTTACACACCCTTGACGAAATTAGAAATACTGGAAATGAAAAAGTTGCTGCCCTGCCATGATAAAGACCCGGGGGGGTTCCACCGTGAATTAAAAGACATTCTCCGCATAGGGGATTACACGTATGCTGACATCATTAAATTATTAAAAGTACTATTACCAGCAGGCATTTATGAAAAGCTTAAAGAAAAAGAATGGGAGGTGGGAGAGAAAAAGATAAATTGGACAGAATTGGAAGATGAGGATAGAACACGGCTCCCTGGTGTTGGTCTTGGGGACAAAGGTAAAGCACTACCTGAACTCTTGATACAGGTCCTGCCAAGATTATTGATTACTAAAAAGGAAGATTGGGATGCTATTTCAGCATGTAAACAGAAACCAGATGAAGACACCAGTGATTTTTATTCCAGATTCGAAAAATGTTTTACTCTCAATAGTGGCCTTAAGCCAAGTAGTGAATCGTACCCACATCTTTTTGTGAGCAAATTAGTAGAGAATTCCTTACCCCCGAACAAGAATAGAGTACTGAAGGTTGAGAGTACCTGGCAAGCAAAAAGCCCTTCCCAAATGTTGCAGATGTTACAATACCACCAGAACAAAATTAGAGAGGAACAGGAACATGAAAGGAGACGCATGAAAGATACGAAAATGAAAGTGCTAGTCGCACAATCAGTACCAGCTGATGGCCATAAAAAGGGCACGGCACCTGTTAAAGGGAACTGTAATTATTGCAAGCAACCAGGTCACTATGTAAATGAATGTGCTGTCCTGAAACACAATATAGCTACAGGCAAGACAAAAGAAAGACCGCGTCCTCCTAGACAGGATAGCATCCCACAGAACACGCAAACGCCACAGAACACGCAACAGACAGTAGCTGTACCGCAACCAATAGCTGCCACACAACATGTCACGCAACAAATGTACCAGTACGCACAGTCAGACTATCCAGAATATCAACAGTACTCATGAAATAGCCTAGAGAGGGAGGTTGGCTTGCCCCTTATTGAGGTTCCTGTAGATCAAGAGGGTCCCTATGTACATAGTCGTGTATTGGGAAAAGACAGAAAATTTCTGATTGACACAGGGGCGAGCAGAACTACCATCAGTCATGACGAGGTTCCAGGGGCACCCCTCTCAGGCTCACAGAATATTTCCCTAGGATTTTCCGGAAAGCCTATTGTTAACGAAGTGTCAAAGCCAGTTTCCTTAGGAGTCGGTCCATTGTCCCGTACTACAGACTTGTTACTTACTAGGTCATGTCCAGAAAATTTGCTTGGTATAAAGACATTGAAAGAACTGGGAGCAGTAATTTGTTGTTCTCCGGAAGGAGTGAGATTGTTTTTACGTGATTTTAAAGGACATTATGTGATGAGAGATTTTGATCGCAGACTCCAGAATGTACCACAGCATTTATGGGCGCAAGGTCCGACTGATGTAGGTTGCATGCACATTACGCCATATCGTGTCACTCTCAGACAAGGAGTAGTACTGCCACGAATCCGACAATACAAGTTACCACCTGATGCCGTAGTAGCATTATTGAAAATTGTTGACGAACTCATTGCACAGGGAGTGGTTGTAGAAACGGACTCAAATGTATGTAATTCTCCTGTCATCCTTATTCTTATACGAACTGACCCTAATGCACCACCAGTCTACAGACTAGTGATTGACCTCCGAGAACTGAACAAGTGCATAATACCCCAGTACCCAGTGGTCCCAGACATTTCTTCATTACTGACTGCAATTGATTCCGAAGCGACGTTCTTTACTGTAATCGATCTCAAGAACGCCTTCTTCAGTGTCCCAATACATCCTGAGAGCCAATACCTTTTTGGATTCTGTTTAAATGGACACAGTTTCAAATTTACGAGGGCTCCTCAAGGATTCACAGAAAGTCCTAGTATTTATAGTCAAGCATTAAAGAGACAACTAGACAGTATTCACATGCCTGCCGACACCGCCCTGCTCCAATACGTGGACGATCTTTTGATTACAGCACAAACAGAACGAGACTGCGAACGTGCCTCACTGACAGTCTTATACTTTCTGGCAGACAAGGGGCACAAAGTGTCCCCTTCAAAGTTGCAATTCTGTGCACAGCAAGTGGTGTACCTTGGACACTTGCTGTCCAAGAGAGGTAGACAGCTGACACCAGACCGCATTCAGTTAATTGCAAATCTTCCGCAGCCCAAGACACAAAAGGAAGTACGGGCATTCATTGGCCTCACTTCGTACTGCAGACAATGGATTCCCCAGTATGCATTTCTAGCAAAACCACTCATACAGTTAACAACACAGGAGGCAGCGTCTTCGACTGTCCTCCCTTGGACACAAGAACATACACTTGCATTTGAGGAATTGAAAAAAGCTCTATGTCAAGCACCAGTTTTAACGACTCCATGTTACAGTAAGCCTTTTACACTTTTTGTCACTGAACGAGATGGGACAGCACTATCTGTCCTTACACAAGATCAAGCAGGAAAACACAAGCCTTGTGCTTATTTTTCTAGTACATTGGATCCAGTGGCCCAGGCTCTGCCTGCGTGCCTGAAATCAGTTGCAGCAACAGCTCTAGCAATAAGACAGAGTGATTCCATAGTATTAGGACATCCCCTGACAGTACAGGTTCCACATTCAGTGGAAGTTCTTTTAAATAGGACTCAGACTCAACATCTGACTATAGCAAGACTGACAGGATATGAACTGACATTATTCCAGCCACACATAGAGATCAGACGATGCAATATACTGAACCCTGCTACTCTTGCCCTCAAGCACAGCAGACACTGCACCACATGACTGTGTGGAAGTAATTGATACGGTAACAAAGCCAAGACAAGACTTGACAGACATTGCACTGACAGACCCAGACCTGACACTTTATGTGGATGGTTCATGCATGAGAACAAGCACAGGAGAGTTAGTGGCCGCATATGCAGTGGCCACTGATACTGAAGTCATAGAGACACATCGAATTGACACACTGTCAGCCCAAGCAGCAGAGCTCATTGCTCTGACACAAGCCTGTATACGAGCCAAGAACTTGAAAGTAAACATATACACAGATTCACAGTATGCCTTCGGAGTCGTTCACGACTTCGGAGTGTTATGGCAGGAGAGAGGTTTTCTGACCTCTCATGGGGCCAAAATTCAGCATGGCTCCCTCATTCAAGCTCTGTTAGATGCAATACACTTGCCTACAGCCATAGCCATCATGAAGTGCAAAGCACATACTAAAGTCACAGACACCATCTCCCAGGGTAACGACCTGGCAGATCGAACAGCTAAACTTACAGCCCAGACTCCAACAGACATTCCAACAGACACGACAAAGACAGAAGTATCAGCACTGACGAATTGCATGACAGTCAGGATCCCTCACAAGATGTACTCGACATACAGACACATGCCACTCCAGACGAAATAAAGAAATGGACTGAACAAGGAGGGGTCCAGACTGACCAGGGTTGGATGACAAAAGGCAAAGCTACATGGTTTCTTCCTGACTCCATGGTTCAAGTCATTGTAAACACAGCACATAGTCCAGCACACTTAGGAGAAAAGGCAACGTTAGACAGTTTACAGAATATCTGGTTCAACAAGCACCTGCGTGCAGCAGCAAAACAGAAAGTGCGTACCTGCATGATCTGTTGCCAGTTCAATCCAGGCAAAGGCATTCCCGTGGAACAAGGTGGATTTCATCCTCCTGACCACCCTTTTGAAGTCCTCCAGATGGATTATATTCAGATGGACAGATGTCGAGGATACAAGTATGTCCTAGTAGTTGTATGTGCACTATCCAGATGGACAGAAGCGTACCCAGTCCCAGATTAAACTGCTGTGACCACTGCCAGGCAGTTGGTCCGAGAATTCTTCCCGCGGTACGGATTGCCCCGTGTCGTGTACTCAGATAACTGTCAGCCATTCTCCTCTGAGTTAATGAAACAAGTATCTCTTCTGTTAGGGTACCAGTGGAAGTTCCATTGTGTACGACACCCAGAGGCAGCAGGTCTCGTCGAGAGACACAATCAGACACTTAAGACAAAATTATCGAAAGTCTGTGCAGAAAAAGGCGTGGATTGGATGGTAGCCTTGCCGGTTGCCCTCTTTTACATGCGGATGGTAGCTCATTCCAGAACAGGATTGTCCCCGTACGAGGTGGTTTTTGGTAGACCACCGAATATGTGGGGTACGCCTATGCCAAAAAGAACAACCGATGTTGACAGTAATATGCTGACTGATTGCCTGGCTTCCTTGATGTCTGCACTCCTTTCTTGTCGTTCACAGGTTGCAGCTGCCTTCCCCGACAACACCCAAGTGAAAGAACATTCGATCGTTCCTGGGGACACAGTGCTAGTACGAAACTTTGATCGTTCAAGTCCTCTCGAGCCCCGCTGGCGAGCTCCGAAGCTGGTACTTCTAACAACGAGGACCGCCGTCAAGGTCGAGGGAAGGAAGGGCTGGATCCATGCCCAACACGTGAAGCGATTCCATGGACACGGAACAATAAACGAAATTAAGGACTGCCCAGATACCAGTGACTCAACAGGAGTACAAATTAAAGTTACGGTCTAGTAAGTCAGACAGTTTAATTGTTTAAGTCCACCCTGTGGTGAATCGGTTAGACAGGTTCCTGACATGTATAAGATCGTAGACCAGAATAGTAGACAGAGAGATAAGAAGGAGAAGTATTGTAAGACCTTACGCAGCAGATGTATAGTAACTCTGATCATTATGTTTCTTCTAAGTATATTGATTATATGTATAAGCTTGACGCTACATGTTTTCTTTCCTCCTCTTGGTTCACATATACATTCCTCTTTCAACGACACTGTAGAGCACACATTCAGTGATCTGCCACCTCATGAACTGTCATATTGATTAGCACTACGCAATAATACTTTTATCCGCATGTTGCACCATTCTCATCAGACCAGCAATGTAACAAATTGTTGGGTATGTGGCCGACTCCCACCTTATCAGAAAACGAAGGGAGTTTTGCCCCTCTTTCCTTTCCCGTTCTCGCACAATGGTTCGTGCGGAGCATGGTTTGCTCTAATGTCATCACAAGACAGAAAGTTCACAGATTCCCAGACTAAAGGGATTTGGGGAGACTTAAATATAGTAATGAATGAGGCATGTTTTCCAGACAAAGATGGTCTTCCCCAGAGAAAAGGAACAGATCTAGAAAATGAAGTGTACGAGCAAGGAAATGTTTCCCTTAACTTTATGATTCTGAATGTCCAGTCCGAGAAAAATACAGATTCACCGTTCATAACAATCTTACCAGTAAAAGGTGAATTATGCGTTAGAAAGAAAGGCTCAGTGCATTTAGGACACAGTGATTGTAATACTGTAGTCGAGTTCAATGATAAAGGAAAGTCTACTTTCAAAGCTTCCCGCCATTCCTATTTTATTTGCGGTCAGACAGCCTATGTACGTCTGCCCTTAGACTGGGGTGGGACATGTTATATAGCGTTCCTACTGCCATCTGTTTTTCTAGCCCCATCCCATTATCATCGAGATTCCCGACTAGTACATGTTAGAAATAAAAGGGAGACCAATTCCCCAGTTGTCGATCAGACTGAGACAACTTTAGAGCAATATACAGATTTCAATAGAGGATTCTTTTTCTTCATAGGTCCCATCCAAAACAGTAAATTAATACGTAGGCTAACAAGAACTCTTGAAGCAGTAGTGAATGAGACTACTTCTGCTCTAGCGAACTTGACAGAGGAGCAGTCTGCGATGAGACTTGTTGTTCTTCAGAATCGCCTTGTTCTTGACGTCATCCTGGCAGATAGGGGCGGGGCTTGTAGAGTGATCGGCTCCAGTTGTTGTGTGTTTATTCCAAATAACGCGCCACCCGTATACGCAGCAATAACGAGACTCCATAAGATAGCTCACGAGATACATCAAAATCCAGGCACATGGACTTGCACCGGTTGGCTCTGGAGTATAATATCAGCATGGGGATGGAAGGTATTGTCATTCCTAGGACTGATACTGCTAGTTCTATTTAGTTGCTGTCTCTGTCTGCAATGTGGCCCAGCGATTTGCGGCTTGTGTGCCACTGCCTGTATTCCCCGTCCGCGTTCACGTGTACAAAAGAATAAAGATGAGCAAATGATGCTATATGATCAGATATATGGTATCATGAATATAGATGTGTCCTAAAGGGCACAGTAGGGGACAAGGAGGGAATGAGGAAATAGAAATTTTACGTGGCCAGTGTGCCCCCTACATGCACCCTATGTCTGTACATATACCCCAAGTATGTCCATGTCATCACGCATTTCCCTTCTCATGTCTATAATAGTAATGCCTCTGCATTTCCGTTCAATGTTAGCATGTCAGTTACCAGGCCCTCCATGAATGAAACGTTAATTCTGCACTAAGGCCTATGTTGCCAATGCATTTACATGGTACACGTTTTAATGTCGAGATGAAATTGTTTCCGTGGCTCAGTCGAGCCAGGCCCCGAATTCAGGCTCCAAGCCTCTTGACACTCTGAAAGCTGCAGTTTAGTTATGTATCCCTGACCTTTCACATACTTCCTGCTCAGCCGAGAGGTGCCCAGCCTGGCCTGCCAAGACCGTATTTTGCCTAACAGTTATCTGCTCTGCTCCACAGAAACACATTCCTGTCTAAAGAAAAGGATAAACATATTCCGCCAGCAGAAGATAGGGCCTAGTCTTTCTGTCTCCATCTAAATGATTTACAGAACCCGAATCCATAGAAGGCCTATGGCCCCACGCAATGCACGAAGAAATATAGGCACACACTAGCATTTAGTGATGAGCAGCCCCTGCAGCCTTTGCTCTAGCGACCTTTAAGTCAGATATTACATCCTCCAAAACACAAGATATCAGATAATGCCTGAGGTGCAGGTCGTTCTGACATCCCAGACTCTTCTACTAGCACTAAAGTCAGCTCCCCCCAGCTTCCCCCCAGTAACACGTCAATTCCACGTCATGACCAGTTTTGCGCGCACAAGTAGGGTAAAGGTTCCTGCTGACCATGCAGACCCCCTCTATGCATCCACCCACCTATGACACACCTATGTCTTATCGAAGTGAACACCCATGTGTACGCCTTCTTGCACGCCTCCTTCACGCCCATGTGCTCTTATCTCTCTCTTTCACTTGCTCCGCCTTCTCTATCCAATTCAATGTATGTTTTAACTATATATAATGTATTCTGTGAATAAAGATCCAGATGACGATCCTTCCTGATCCCTAGTGGAGATGGAACCCGATTCTCCTTTAGCTCGAGCTATTGAATAAAGCCCTTCTGAATCGGACACCACGGACTCTGCCTCTCATTATATGCATGATCCTTATTTAATGTATAGAAATTATGACAGGGTAATTAATTATTTACCACAACAGGGAGATAAAGTTCAAAAGCAGCAGGACTATGGCGCTGTACAAACGCCGGAGCAGGGACAGAGCAGGCAAAGGGGGTGCGTCACCACTCGAGCGGGGAGGGAGGGAGGCAGAGAGAGCAAGGATTAAACAACGGAGGGAGAGAGCAGGGGCAGGGAAACAGTCTATCGCGTCAGGCGGTCGAGATGGCTTACCTTAAACACCCAGGCAACAATGGCGGCCGCAAACATCCGAAAATTTCGGCTTTTGGGGCGTGGCTAAAAAGTGGAAAGAACAGCACGAACACGCCCCCGAATCCGAAAGAGACGGAGCTTCTTTCGAGGGACGCCTCTCTCCGCCAATGGCTGGCCTCCGTTTAGGAAGCCAGCCAATGGTGGAGACGAGGAGAGAGGCGGGTTCAAAGCACCCACTGAAAGACATTAATTCTCCGACTTCCGGCTGGCAAGCCAGCCGTCGGTCCGAGACCTAAAAAGTGAATCTTGGGCCCTAATCTAATTGGCCAAACAACAAAATTGACAATCACTATATAAATTTGCAGTGACTTTTTGATTCAAATAAAACAAAAAAATGTATTTTGTAATGTTTAACAGATAAACAAAGAAGAAGAGAGCACAGAAACCGGTATATATAAAAAATATTTCTTTATAGTTATATTTTCAAAGGGGGTACTAGAGTGTATATAAACAATGTAACAAGATGGGAAACAATAAATAATAATGACACCTTCACTGTAACATTATATGATGCCTTTCTTTCTTTGTTAAAATTAAACACACACAAATGATGAAAGAAGAAGCGTAGACCTACGCTTCTTCTTTCATCATTTGTGTGTGTTTAGGTTTAGGTTTTTGATGGTCATAAGACTTTTGCTTCTATGAAGGACTGATGATGTTGCTGCCAGTAATGTGTATGAATTCCCAGCTGTTGCTCCCAACTCCAGCCTTTAACCTTGAGAAAATCTCTCCTCTCCTACAAGCATAGCTATTTCAGATACTCTCATTTTGGCTCTAAGGAAGTTAAAGCCATGAGGGGCGGATCACAACCAAACCACATGCATTGCTCTGTGCAGAACATTTAGCCATATCCTTTACTGCACTCAACAGCCGGTCTGGAACAATTCCTATTTAAAATATTATTTTGTTTCCCAGGGCAGATGTTCAAGAACCTGAGCTGGTGAACCCAAAATGGCGCTATCATACTAACTTGGAACAGCTTAATGTTTGTGGCTTGTGCTCATAGCATGTACAAATACACGCCTTGTAAAAAGTAAGGACTAGGTTGGTACACCTCGTTAAGACCTATATACACACATTAACAGGGAAACCAAGCAGTTAAGAGCCAACGTAGAGTTTGGCAGAAAGGCTGTTGAGTATGTGCGATGGTGGAGGCATCAATGTAGACTCAACCACAGCTTGCTAAATGTAAGAGTTGGCTTTCTTTTTTATCATAAACTGTTCCAGTTAATATGGGTAAAGCGGTTTTGGTGAAAACAACGTTAGTGGTACGCCATGCCATCTATTTCTTAGGGGTTGGTTTACAACAAAAATTAAAGTTCTGAATGTACTAAAAGTATTCTCCCAGCATGCAGAGGACATTTGTTTCTATCCACTTTATTGAGGTTGCTTACGGAGTGCAAACTTTCATCAGTAGGTATGAAAGAAGCCTAAACTGGTGGAGCTGGTACTTCAATATGGAAATAGCCACATGTTCAAAGCCTTCATAGCTTTCAGTAAGAAGCTTTGTGATATCAATGACAGAGGAAAGGGGCCCTAGTGTGTCACTGCTCCTACAGAAAAAATGAATCTTCTCCTAAAGCTTGTGTGTTGAACTTTTGAAATAACTACTTGAAAGGTAGGTTGAAAGGCATGAGTGGAATGGAGGCAGAGATTGGGTTTGTAAACTGAAAACGCCCGATATAGTGGAGAAGGTTTTGGGTTGAAGAGGGATTTATGGATCAAGAAGAGAAATGTAACAATTTGCAGCAGACCAGGAGCCAAAGCAGGGTTGCCAAACAACTGGAAAGGAACTGAATCCCTTAAAATTGCTTCTAATTTTGCAGCTAAATTTTGTACTAACTTAACTTATGTAATGTCTTTGCTCATAACTTTATGTAAAATCATGTAACAATGAATGCATTAAGTATTTTTAGGTCTAGCCTATGCAGCGCTTGAGCGTTCTCTTCGAGACATGCTGTTTTCAGGTATGGCTTTGAAGCTCTGCCCAGTTTCCCGTCAATCTTTTTAATTGGCTCGTCACTGTCCTTTGTAAATGGTGACTTTTCATTGGTCAATAGGCTTAGGAATCACTCCTTAGTACCGCCTTGCCTCATCTTGTAACCTCCCATGAGAACCCCCCCTGTTACACGTGTTGTTACTCGTCGATTTTACACGTGTTACACGTGTTGTTACTCGTCGATTTTATGTACATCCACCAGCACTATTTTGTTAAACTGCTTTGTCCTCGCTGCTGTTGCAGGTAGGACACGCTGTCCCTCATTGCTTTTTACTAACTCAGCACAGCGCCCACTTTATTGTCGCGCTATAACTTTTAAATAGGCTCCCTTTCCCCCCGCCCCCAACTGTACTGACACCACACTTCATGGTTCGGAAAGCAGGTGCCATTGTGGACGATTCCTCCATATACCGTTGTCCAGCCTCCCACTCCCATCCACGGTTTCTTGAGCGCTCAACTTAATTTTACTCATGCTTTTACTTAAACAATGGTGGCCACCGTATTAACTTTTGAAAACATCTGGGTTTTTAAAAAAATAAAAGCGCTGCATTCCACGTTTTTGATTAAACACTGGCAGGTGCCAGGTCAGGTCGGTCTTCTGTTGCACACATGTCTTGGTCGTGAGCTTCTTGTAGCTGCGGTAGGACCTGCTGTTCAAAAACGTGCCTTGACTTTAAAGATCACTTTCGTTTTAAAACTGAATGTAAGTTATGGGAGGCTGCTGCCAGTGGTAATGCCAGCACTGCTTACACAGCAGTAAAATTTGCCTAAAAGAATGAGAACGATCGCCGCGACCGGACCCCAACCACAATCACTGAAGCAGCCACTTAGCCTAGAGCAGTGTGCAGCTGCTGCTGAACCTGAAAGTGTGTTTGTAAAGTCAGTCAGTCAGTGGCAGGAGTGAGGCATCTGTCACTCCGCTGCTACTGTTTTGCTTTATATATGATACCGCTTTAGCGTGATCATTTTCAGCTTTCACTGGCATCGGTTCCTCAGGATCTCCGGTGAGTGCACCCCAGGCTGCCTCCTCCCCCCTTTATACCGTACATGTACTCTGCCACAGGGTTGCTACTTGCAGCAGCTTCCCAACATGCCCCCCTCACTGCACCGTGTCAGATTGGCCCGCTGTTGAGGATTGACGGCAGCCTGCTTCCCAGCTCGGGCATCTCTCACATCCTGCTTGGGAGACTCAGCACAGGTCCATGTGGGACAGAGAGGTCCTGGACTACAGAGGGCACAGCACAACAGAATTTGTTTGTGTATGGAGCTGCCATTTACTTGCAGCAACATGGCTGAGTCCTGTGACTGTCTGTTCTGAATAGCACGGGCGCATAGGCCTCCTACAGTATGAAGGGGGGTGGTCAGTTGCCTGGCACCAGATAAGTTTCAGCCACAGCGTCAGTGCACCAATAAAAGATTTTGGTTCCTCAAATAGTAAATGTGATAGTTGTAAAAAGTAATTTGCAAGTCAGCAAACAATAAAGTGGTTTACGGTTATCAAATGTTATTCTTACTAATTGGCTTCCTAATTCACACATACGAGATGGCTGGCATATGAAGCATGAGCAAGGCCCAGGTCATAGAGAGGTGACCAGTTGCTATGGAATCCGGCCTGGGCCCAGCAAAGTTGTTTTGGGAGTTTCCGGTTTCAATAACACAGACCTTTCTCTGAGTCCAGTAAGCACTCAGCTCTTTACTCCTCCTGAAGTTTATCAGCCTGACAGCCATGTGATTTTAGACCCACAGGCTAGCCTTCACTATTATCAGCTCTCAGCCCAGTGCAGAAGAATTGGGGCAACATTTTTCTGGGTAACATGGTTTTCTTTTACACAATTTTATATAGCGTCACCTCAATCTAAAGCTGTTGAACCTATTTATTGGAGCACTAGGTATTTATTTCCTCATGGTCAATATCTGGAAGTTTTTAATAAGAAATAGTGGTGCTGAATTACATCATGGGACTTTGTTTTCACAAATGCTATATGTGGAAACGGTGTTTTCATAGATTCCAATATCCAAATTAACTCAGTTGCATGAACAGAAAAATTCAATTCTAGCTTTTCCTTCTGCAAAGCCTCCCTTAGGCTGAAGATCGATAGACAATAACTTTTTAACCAAACCAAGCCCCTCCAAAACAAAACACTTAGATAAAAGACATTGTCATTTACAACACCAGTAGCTCCAACTTTGAAGATTGGAAGACCTAATGCATTGCAAATGTTTGGTATTTTGTGTGAAAGAGAAATGTGTGATCCTCTTAAGCAAGCAAAGTTGGAAAAATACAGAAACTAACCTCACCATTGATTTGGTTGAAATGTTACTACTGCATATAAAATGTCACTCCTAAATTTTTTACACACATTGCCGCTAGAAGGCAAGTTGGCTACCGTTCATGCAATTTGCGTAGAGAGGGTGCTTCAAACAGCAGAGCAGGCTTCAGCTTCACCATCATCAACACATTGTGTCCCACAGCTCTGAATGACGCATAGGAACTGAGGGTTGGGCTGGCAAAATATCCATAATTTTGTACAAGTGCTCCATTATGTGTTACCCCGATACTGGTCCCAGGATGCTTGTTTTTCCGGGCAAGAGAAGGTTGCCTAGGCAGTTCGGACTGCACTGTTCCCATGAGGCACAAAGTTAAGACTGATTTGCATGTGGATGGGTCTGAACTGGGGTGGCAAAGTGAGCTAAAGAATGATGATGAATTAAACCAAGATCTGTGACTGGGGCGAGTGTTAGAAAAGTTTCAGCGCTCCGTCCATCATCTCCCTGTGTCAGTCTAACTCTAAACAATGCCCTAAATCTTAAAGATTTACTTGAAAATACACAAATCTACTGTTCAGCTCAATTGGTGTGGTGGATGTAGAGCCAGAGGCATTAGGGTGGGAAATAGCGCAAGGATTTTTGGCACCTAAGACAAAACAGAAATATTACGATTTCATGTTTCTGCATCTGCTGGAAACAGGACATTTGTAGCTCCTAGTTCCCGCTGCTATGCCATGTCAATGGTGGCTTAAAGAGACTGACTTATGCTAGCACCAGCCCTGAATAAAATATTTACTGGCTGCCTCATCTATCGGGGACACTGGTGGACACTGTTCCCTAAGAAAGAAGGATCCAAGTCAGGATCATTGTACTTTTTCTTTCTTTTAATTGTGTTTATAGATTAATTGTGCTTCTAAAGAGCGGCATTGAAAAAGGATTTCTGTGGGGGTTTCAAAAATCTATAACCAATGGAACTACCAGCGTTGTCTGTCACTTTAATTTGTGTCTTTCAAAGAACACAAATGTCTGGATATAGGTGGAACGGCATCAACAGTCAGCAGTCCCGTTTATCACTTTGTTCCAGAGATTGCAGAGAATGGATGATGCCTTTTATTCAGGTTACTTACCGTAAACTACAAAAATCTTGAAGTTAAGAAACTAGGGAAAAAAATGAATTAAACTAATCAGTGCAAGTACAGGTAAGTGTTAGGAGAAAGGCAGCTGGTAAGAGGTTGGGAGGTCCCCCTTGTAAATAAAGATAGCCAAATAGTAAGGAACAAGAAAATGTGAACGTAATAATTACTTGAGGGTAACATTTGAGTTATTACTCATAAAAGAGCGGGTAGGAGGAGTTTTCAGTGAGCATTTATAAGTTGAAACAATAAAATTGAGGTTAAACTCTAAATCTCACCAAAAAAAAAATCTATAGGACAGGGTTTTTGAAAACATGATATAAAAAATAAGAGTGAGGTTTTCCCTCTGGGCTTAATTAGTTGGAGACTAGTTTGGAGGTGATAAGGGACCCTGAAAATAAAAAGACATGGAACCAAGGAATATGCATTCCAACCTTAGGTGAGAACTCCTTCTGTGCTTTCGGTCTTGAGGCAACGTTCAACACCTTGGGTGCAACCTCTCTCAACAATCTTCTATTAGATTCTCTTCCATAGGATTTCTTATCTAGAGCAGCCAGCTCTGGGGTGCCCATCTCTGTGGCACTCCTGTCTGGAGAATTCGTCTCTGGGACATACGTGACTCAGAGTTTCTTTTAAGAATGTTTTTGTTGTAATTTGATTGGCGTCTCTTTCCAGAGGCACCAACAGAGGCCCTTGGATGTGCCTTGTCTGTTCCTGGTTGTAGGCTGTTGGAGGGTTTACCATGTACTGCAAGACACTACAGTTGTGTTTGTACTGAATTTACAGAGTGGTGTTTTCAGGTAAATGTACTTTATTAATAGCAGATGTAGTTCCGCAGCTCCCTTTTTTATAATAAATAAATAAATATAATTAAAACAATTATATCGATAATGTTTTGCTTTCCAAGGGCATGTTTTCTTTGCCAGATTTTCAGAAGAGAAAACGTATGATCTTTTTGGAGGTTTATGAATATGAGGAACAAAATCTCATGATCATGGAGAAAAATCTTTTAGAAAGAGAACGAAAAACATGTGCCTGAAAGGCTTTATGGGTTATAAAATAAAATAAATTCTAGCTTACATGATACTAACAGCCATGCAAAAAAAGTCTTGAGGAGACAAACGCAATCACTGACACAATATGATAGAAGAATGTTAAGTGGTTCAAAATACATTGGAACATTTCATGTTAAAAAGCATTGAAAAAGAATATTAGGTTAACTTATGTGTAGCGAATTCCCACATAAAACTGGAACAATGCATGAGCTCGTGTGCAGGCAGCATCACACACCAAGAGATACCCATTTGCATAAACTGATATCCACATAGAGGCACCTGCACAACACACTGTAGACTTTGCAGCAGATGTACAGGGAATTGTGCATCAAAAAGCACTGATGGGCACCAGTAACACATCAGCAATGCACTTATGGGGAGGACTGGTAATGGGCAGCACTGAATCATAGATTGATGTACCTTATGAAATCACCAGGTTCATCAGGGGAAGCCCAAGATATGAGTGACAGTTCACAGTCACAGAGTTGCATGAAATGGGGGCATAAAGTTAGGTAAAATAAGAAGGAAATGTAGGTTTGCACAATGGTGGGCATAGCAATTTCAAGCGGCTCCGAGTTATGGACATCAGCATTTCCCCTACTGAGATGTTTAAGTTTATACTTTAAATGGCAAGCAGGATCGCACATGATATAGGCCACTCGGCAGCTGTGCTAATTGACAGGTGGAAATTAAGCACAAAAAAAGGGGATATCACCTTCTGGGTTTATAATCTGCCATATTTTTGTAGAGCTGATTTAAAGTGCTCCTCACTTTTCCAGTGTCTCATATTCGGATCCAAAAGTGCCCTGAGACGCAGTGCTTAATTTGCGCCAGGGGCTGCAGGCGGTGGGCACCAGCACTTATTGCCCAGTGAAAGAGGGATAAAGGCAGGAATAGAGAAGAAAAGAAAAGAAAGATGGGAAAACTTTAACAAAAAGGAAAGCAGGTATGCAAAACAAACTGCAAGAGTGAGATAAAGTAATAGGAAGTGGAGGGTGAGGAAAAAAAGAGGCATACGACTATCAAAACTAAGTAGCCTTTGTATTAGACAACCTGGTCATTCTGCAGCAGGCTCCTAGGAAAAGCATTGGGATCCTGCACTTAATTATGTTTATTTACATGAATTTTATAAATTAAGCACTACTAAGTAGCAATAGTACATATTTACATCTACTGTAATCTTCGTTTCAAAATGTGAACAGGGAAGATGTAAGTATGCTTGCAATCAAGGCTGAATTCATCATGAGCGCCGAGTATGTGACTGTGCCCAATCAATATAGATACCCTTATCGGAAGGATGAAGACTGAATAGAATTCAATTAGAGAAATTATCAAACTATTCCTACAATAGATTTTACTCTTTTAAACACATTCAGCTGGGGAATGAAGACTCCGTAGGATTTAATTTGAGAAGATAGCTATTTATTCCTACTAACAACATATTGGATTACTTTACATGACTCTGACGGGTAGTTCCTGTGTCACATTTGTTGCATGAACAGGACGATTGAGTCACCGGCCCCGAAGAAGCCGGTTTTGTTGCAAAACACGTTGGGTGTGCTCACAAATTGTTTTTACAAATTTAAGAAAATTCAAGATTTATGAACATTCATGAATAAAAATGACTTTTTGTAAAAAAAAAATTAAAAAAAGAAGATAAGTATCACAATCGTGTTGTTTCCATCTCTCAGAGGTCGAATGATGGACTAATTTACTTAAGCTGTTAAAACTATGGTGGACAGGTAACCAGCACATCTGATAGGAGAGGTGTCAGACAATAATCCTGCTTACTGTAGATGCTTAAGTGTGGTTTACATACATCATTCTAGTCTTTCCTGAATCGTTAAAACCACATGGCCAAGTGATCTTTCTTAATATATATGCTTCAATAGTTTTGAAGATACACAGTCCTTCTCCCTAGCACTTCTGTCACTGGACCTTCACCAGAAATGTATACAAAACATGTGGCAAGTTGATAAAAATAAGTCAAATTTGATCAAAACGCCCCTATTTTAAATGGACTTTTACGGTGTTAAACATCAAGTTAATGGCATCCATTTACAATTAAATCTTGGGTCATTACATTTCCCTACTCACCGTTTTAGTTATTTCTTTAATATCAGTAATTAAAATCAAGTGAAGAACAACCTCTGCATTCCTCCCCACATTTATAGATATAAAAATATGTTGCTCCCTACCCGCTTCAGCGACTCAAAAGAGATTTTTTGTTAAAAATATATTTTTCTCCTCATTTGTTCTTTCCCAGCAGCCACTTTCCAATCTTGTTCAGTTCCCCCAGTTTCTGTTCCACATATCTTGCTCCCACAACTAGTATTGTGAATGCTTGTGCTATTCGACATACAAACTCTTTCTCTACAACAATACACTTTGCCTACATGTGGTCTTCAGGTCCATTTCCTCTTATTTTATTTTTTCCAAACTAATATTCATTAGAATTATTACTATATTTATATTTTCATGATACCATCATTTGACATCATATTTTTTTTTAGGTTTTGCTGCAAAGTGCTTGCACTGTGCTTGTGAAATCAATTGCATTCAATATATTTTAAAAGAGGCTTACATCCCACCCCCACTTCTTATTTGTCTGTGTACTTGTCACTTTACTTTTCCTTGGATTCTATTGGTTGTAGGTTTGTATTTCCTTTTTTTGGGTGTACTTCTCTTATCAGTATCCCGTGGGCCAATGATTCATTCTCATCCACTATTATGGCTGGAACTTCTTTTATTAGGTTATGGCTGGGATACACCTCCTTTTAACAAAAGTTTTCATACTTTCGCCAAAGTATTTTAAGAATTCTTTTCATGGCAGCACACGCTACATTTCATTGTCTCTCCAACACTTCAATTATTCAAACCTAATCTCTCCCTGCATGCATTTAAAATGTGCTTGTCATCTGCCTGTCATGTTTTTTGTTTGTCCAAAATGCATGCCTGTACAAGATGTTGAGCAGACTCAGAGACTTGAACTAGCTCCCAAGGCCCAAGGTCGTCAGTTGTGGCCTATAAGACACATCTTTTGCCCTGCCCCTTCACTTGTTTTTATTTTTTAACAGCCTCAAATGTGCCATGGTTCTGAGATTCCACTGGCTGTCTCATTCAGCTTGCACAATAAAATAGCCACCATTATACATGTATGACTTGTCTCCATTATCACCTGCCTAGTTCAAGGTAATATAGGTCTCATTCATGGCTACTTCTGGTCACCGTTCATTGTGTTGGTGTGTATTGTACTGTATTATGTATTGTACTGCGACACCCGAAAGGATTGTTATGGAATGGCGTAGAAAGTACTTAACAGGAGCTCTTTTATTTTTAAACTATTCAACATTTTTGGGGAAAAAACAAGGAATACAGATTTTTTTTCTTTTAATGCTGAGCTGATGGGCTCCTCAGCTCCAAGACTAGCAGTTCTAACCATTACGCCACATTCTTTGCCATACCCCTTTCACTTTGATTTTCAGTACTGTTGTGGTTTTTGCTCCAGCATCGCATTCCAGTTCGTGGCTGGTATTCAAATGCATTTATAACATGTTCTTTTGAAAAAGCTGTGGTAGTGTGTATTTTTGGAGCTCCCTGTATGAACTTTCTGTAGTCAAGATCCCTGTACTCCAGCTGTCCAATTATATACAACACAGTTTTTAATTACAGACGGGGTACAGGTGGAAACACCTCATATATGAGCTGCTTCAGACATGGGCCAAATGGCAAGGACACACCCCACGAAGTGCTGACATGGACACTTTCTGTGAACACGGATTATCTGCACCAGTTTCTTGTGTTTTATTTGAGGGACACTTCCCCCGCTTTCATGGGCACGTGGCACAACAGGGGTTTCTTCTTCCCTAGTCCATGTTTTAACCTGCCATTGCCAATTACTCAATCACCGGTTAAGAATCGAGGTAATAGAAGTGGCCTGGGTGGAATGGATTTCAAACTGTCTTTTTCAAAAGTACTTTTCTCCTTTTGTAATTTAGTGAAGCGGTGAGGAAAGTATCTTGGATTCATTCTGTTTATCGTACATCTTTCAAAAAAATACACAAATGCCTATCCCCATCACCCTATGGATTAAACCTCTTAATACAGAATTACTGACCGTACTTACCAGAAATGAAAGTTTGTAGCATATGCATCCTTTAGTTGACCTCCCTGGACCACTTTTCTGTTTTTACAGATTGGGAGAACCTCTTTATATTGTGTTCATGAATTTATGTTGAAAACAAGGTTGTGCTGGTTCAGTTTCTACCCTGTCCTGCTACCACACATCTCCATGTGGCTGGCCCACGGCTCCTACAAGATGTTTTTAAAAAAATTATATAATTGTTCTGCCACCTACTGCTTCATCACATTTAGGGATTTAAAAAGAAATGTGTTTGTTGGATTATTTTCTATCTTACTGTTCTTAGGAAACAGCAGTGAGGATCTATTCATTTTAGATTCTCTGAGTTTGTCTTTTAATTATTCTTTCTCTCTCCTGAATTGATTAGATTTCGTTTGAATTTTCCTGCGACTTGTTCCTGTGGATTTTATTTTGATCCTAGTATATATGACACTCAGCACAATATATTGCCTTTCTCAATAAACAAGTCATAACACTTTAGCAGAGTTTCAGTAACTTAAATTGCACAACTGCTCACCAAGCAACAACTTACAACAAAAAACTGTTTATTATTGATCACATATCTAATGATCTTCCATTCAAAGGAAGAGGGAAGCAGTCAATGGCACATACCAGGTAAGCACCCAGTCGTCACCTCTTTTAAGGTCTCTAGTTCTGTTGTGGTTCCATGCAATTAGTTGTCATCACTACAAGCACTTGTAAAACCAGGACTCTGTTTGAATATTAAACCATAGCATGCAGGGGCTTGAATTGCGCCTGTCGTGTTGATACCAATCACATCATGAAAGTGCTCAAACTGATAATTCCTTAAATACAAAAATTCTGTGAAATTGCTTGTGCAATCCGCAGGAGAAAACAGTTCTGGGAAAATGTCATAACGTGTGGCTGAGTCTTTAAAATGTACAATAATTTTCAATGTGTTAACCTATACAATTTAACCTTTTCATAGTGTGTTGGAAAACTTGCTCAAGACACAAAGTAAGAGACAACTTCACACTCCAGTGTATGGAGACCCTTATAATGTTAGTCCATTAGGTACACAATTGGAATAATACTATACAAGTAGAACATAAGCAACAAAGTCTGAAGTCCAAATCTAAGGAATTTGCTTCTGGTGTGAAAGATAAACATCCACTCAAATCCACTTCAGAAGACTGTGGAAAAGAAATTCTCAACTGGCTTAAAATTAGTCTGTTCTGGCAGCCTCTAATCTTGATAAACGTACTCTCTTCAATTTGTATATTTCTAATCTGGTGCAAGTGCCCTAAGCACCCTTAACCTTCAATGGGGAAATTATCCACATTCTACTGCTTTGGTCTTCACTTGGTCCTGGCTTTGGCCAAGCTGCTTGCACCCTTCCACCCTTGCTTTGGTGTTTCCGCTCTCCATCTGCCATTTCCTTGATACTGAGCATACCATTTGAGAACAATATCCGGACTGCAAACACATTTGTGTCTGTTTCTGTATGTGACTTGCATAATTCTCTACTTCAAATCCTTTATTCACCTATGGCCATCCAGTATCACTAAATCCAGATGCATACTTACCTCTCCATGGCACTGGAGTGGCCTAAATGGTTTTAATGTGAAACACTTGACATTTGTTTTGTTTGGCAAACTAAACTGTGTCTGAATACTGAAGTTTTTCTTTGGACTACATTATGCCATGTTGGACATTCCTGGGAGTAGATGTAAGAACGGGAAAGCTAGACTTCTATAAATGTCCATTTTTTGTTATTTTTGTTACCCCATATAAATCACAAAAAGGGTACCTCAAAACAAAGTTTAATTTTGAACCTCTATGATTTGTCCACATTAAGTATCTTAGTTCACGGGTTTCCTTCACTTATTTGGGTTATACAAAGGAAGACATACATAACCAAGCGGCACTAGATTTATAAAGTTGAGGGCATTATCTCTGTGTAAGATTTACATTCATGTCCAAGGCTTGTGTGGAGGGTAGGATTTTTTGGGGGGTACTAAAATATGAAGGTAAAGGACAAACTCTCAATAAACAAACTGCACATATAAAGGCATTTATTTTTTATAAACAAAGTCAAAGATAATATGTAGTAAGTAATCAGTGTATAGACAATTTCAGGTCACCAGACTTCACTTTGCATTCTTTTCCAAGCTTCTCCACCACAACCTACCTTTCTCAATTTATTACATCTATTAAATAAATACACATTTTGAAAGGCCTTTATATTTGATGTGTACTAATTTCTGTCAAGCAGTTGTTGCTTTAAAATCTTTTGGATAAAAAGGTGACCTTCATGCAATGTAAAATATTTTAGTGTAAGCCTTTTTTTTACTTACTGAAATGCAAGTCATTAAATTGAGCATCACTTATGCTATTAGCCTATCTTTACAAGGCAAAATACTGCATACATTTTCTCAACCAAGGCGTTCAAAGACAGTCATTTTCAACTGTGGTTGTGCCTTAATGCATCTTTACATTGGAATTTGCCATGTAGCCTCTTATTGGCCCTTTGAGGCCGTCATTCCTCTGTTGGCAGAAAATGATGCATTGGTTATAATATAAACCATAGGATAGATTTGGAGTTCTACAATGTGCTCTACATTACGGTTTTATTTTATACTCCTGACATTTGAACTCACCTGCAATAATAAAAATAACATCAGTACTCAATTGTAATAACATTACACATGAGTAGTGATATTCTGGCATGTGCTGTTCCACTGTTGTTCAACAGATGGCAATAACTACCCACTTACATTACATCAAACTAATGGTTTGATGCTCTTCGAGTTTACTTATAATGAGGACTTAGCTGAGAGCATAAGTAAATAACACAAAAAGCACTTTCACAATGCCCTACCATGTCATAGAAACGCCTTGGTTAGTAAAGTTGGAGGTACTTGATTCTAAATACACTTAAAACTAATCCTACACTATAATGAAGCAGCTGCTAGAGTCCCTACCTCCTCAATTGGTGCTTGTACCTTAAGAATGCACTTTAAAACAATCTACACGGAAGGCCAGACAAATACGATTCAAAATGTGTTCCTTCAAATGTCTCTACGGTAGTATGGTGGCAACCTGCAAAATGCCCAGAATCCACAGTCCAGTTCAAATCCAGTCATCAGGCAGGAGCAGAAGACATGCTTCCACATGAATGAAGTTCCCTCTTCTGTGCCCAATGAGGTATCACATACTCCAGATACGCAGCTCGGTGGAACTTCAAACTTTAAACTGTGTGCCGCCAGGTCTTGAAAACCTCGACAAGAGGTTATTAAGAAAAGCTAGACCGGACAAGGAAGGAACGAGGAGAAACTTTGTATAAAAATGCATAGTTCCACATTGCAAAGCTACCAATGTCACTGACATGTAGTAGCATAGCAGCCTTGGAAAAAAAGGGATGCATAGAAGGAAAAAGAGAAGCTACTCCACCAAGAAGCATCCATGTTCTGTTCCTCAATGTATTGATATTGCAGTTCAATTGCATTGACCAGGCACCGCCAAAAGACTCATCCATTCATTTGATGGAATAATTAGCAAAGCAAGACTCCAAGCAGTATCTTCTTCACAGCATGAGTACACAAAGTTTTATTTTCCTTAAATTAGACTCTCATTTAAGAAAATAAACTTTGTATCTTGCTCACCTTTAAAAGACCCACTTAAAGCAAAAAGATGCTCTTTAAAAAAAACTTACCTCCATCTGAATTTTTGAAGCAAAGCTTCTTCTTCTGGTAGGCAATAAAGCTTGACACAGCTCCAATGAGGGCCACTCCCACCGCACTCACAATTCCAGCTACTACAGATGTTTTTTGTTCTGTGGAAATTAAAAAGAACAGTTAAGACGAGCACAAATTAGAGGGCTTATTCAAATTGGATGCAAATTCTTGCTATCAATTGGTTGATAGCCTACCCCCATCCACTCAATATGGCATTCAAAGAAAATGTGCTATGACGCAGTACCCATAGTAGCTTGCACTATAACACTGCACATTACATAAAATCTGTGCTTTTTTAATATTATTGATCTTATGATATATGTTACCTTATGGTGCTACACTCAGGACAACTATCAGATCTTTAGCAATAGGCTGGTTTCTTGCCAAGACTCTTGATAAAGATGGGCGGACCTTATGCCAAGTCTGTCTAAAGATGAAACCTAGGGAGCCAATGGGGACAGCTAGGCGAGCTTAAGCCTCAAGTGTCAAAGTTCCAATACCCAAGAATAAAATGTAGTATAGTACATCAGAAAATTCAAGCTCAGAAACCAACCACCCAAACAACAAGAGACTCCAACCACCAAAGTCGCATCTTCAGTTCTATGATTTGGCGTTTTAGTCACATGTGACATGGGTACAGTCAATGGTGTCCAATTTGGACAAACCAAGTCAGATAGGTTCCAGAAATCAGTTACAGTCCCAACTGGTTTCTGTTTCTGTTAATGGGACAGATGTAGCACTGAGTCAGCACCCACTTTTCTGGTGTTGAGTGCACTCACAGACCAGGGACGTTGACTGAGACCATTGGCTTTACCAGTACCCACTGGGAACTGGACTTTGGATTAGAGTCTAATTATAACTTTAAAATTAATTCTCTCTGAAGCCATACTACCTACAAAGATTGTTCAAATAGTTTCAAAATCAGCACAACCTTTTTCAGGCAACAAAAGCAAACAACATGGCACAGCTATGCAGAGAGATGACTAGTCTGATTGTCTGTACCAGTGGGACATTGAGTAACATGTTAGAGCAATCGGATAGACATACCTAACATCCTTAAGACTACGAAGACAGACCACTCACTACACCAAACACAAATAAACGATTAAGAGGGGCCCATCTGCACAATCACTTCCACAAAAAAACTAGGACTTCAACCTCATAGATCAAGGTTTCTTAAGATTTTGACTTCTGTGGAAGTTCTCGGAATCATTACTTGAATCCGGGGACCCCAGCCTTATTTTTGGAAGTCAGGGACCCCAACCTCAAAACGATATACAAAACAACACAAATAAAACTATACACCAAACGAATGCTGAAATATGGAAATATTTTGTTTAGATATTTTAGGTAGATATTTTATTTCCATTTATCACTTTTTAAAGCCTTTCCACTCTTTTTTTATCATGTTTTATGGCAGGTTGTTAAGAAAAAGGGGACAACCATCAATGAAAGCTAACTGGACAACTGTGTTGTATTACAAAAAAGGAATGAACCTAATGAAAAAAAAACAGACCAACTTAAAGGAGGAACACATGCTTACACCCTTACTTTATCCTGTTGAAGAGCTGTATCTATCCTGGTTTCTGAATTAGCAACTGCCTGCATTGTTACCTTGATTCTTGACCTGAGCTATAGAATTCCTTGTTCCTGAATTAGAACGGTCTTCAGTGCTACATTGACTCCTGATCCTTAGTTATTCCTTGTTTCCTGGATTCCAGTTCCTGCTTTTCTTCCCATTAACTCTGTTTCAGTCCCTAGTTTGCGGTATTCCTGCTCTTCTGTCTTGCGTCTAGTTCCCTTGTATCTTTGTTACTTGCTTTCTGACAAGTGCGTCCTTGTTTCCCTTCTTTTTCATTGAGCACTCCTCCTTGCTACCTCCTTGTCTATTGTGGCTGTGTATTTAGTTCTACTGCCTTGCTGTTACCGCCTTGTGTGTTCCTGTCTGATCGCCAGGATCCGTGGTCACAGCTGACAACCTAAGTGGTGTTTGTCTACTGTGACTAGGGTCTTTGATTTACATTTATAACATCACCATAGGAAGCAGCTCCGAAGACCCTGCCTTTAAATGCATATCCTATATGTGGGTATTTGCAGTCAGCCTTTGTAATAGTAATTGTGGGTGAGGTACTTACTGAACTTCAGTCTTACTGTGTGGAGCTCCCTAATGCTTTACCCCACATTGTATATATATATATAAATATATATAGTGAGAGAGAGAGATATCTATCTATCTATCTATCTATCTATCTATATATATATATATATATATAGAGAGAGAGAGAGAGAGAGAGAGAGAGAGAGAGAGAGAGAGAGAGAGAGAGAGAGAGAGAGAGAGAGAGAGAGAGAGAGAGAGAGAGAGAGAGAGAGAGAGAGAGAGAGAGAGAGAGAGAGAGAGAGAGAGAGAGAGAGAGAGAGAGAGATATCTTGCACTTCCATTCTGGATGTTGCATCCAAATTAACTAGATCAGGTAACAATTAAATAAAAGTTGCATTTCCCCATAGAATTCATAAAAAATAAACTAGGTCTAATCTTGTAACTCACCAAACAATTTTCTCTTTAATTTGACATCTAATATTACAAGAACAAAAATCACTTAACTTGCCTTAAATTTAAATCAATATGTCTACCCCACAATTGATATCAGCACCTAAATCTGCATCAATTTCCCTCATGTGCTCTACTATTTGACAATATCACAACTCCATTTAGGAGTGGCATAGATGTGATGTGACTTCCCAACACTGCCTTTCCTATTGAGTCCTATCAACATGTCAACACAAAAATTACCAGCTACATTAAATCAAAGACTGTACTGAGCTCCTCTAACACCAAGAGAAGTTGCCCTTGGAATGCCCTAGTTGAAGTGTTCCCTAAAAAGGACAAAGGCCCTTGCCCACCAAATTGGCATGCTTCATCATTGTGCCCTCCTCACTGTGGTTCCCAAAAGTCCACACATTGGGATCTCCTGTAGCACTTTTTTGGCTGATGTAAATGCCTCCTTTAGGGAGAAGTGCTGGGGACCCAATTAGTTAAATTTTATGAGGGATAGTTAATTGTACAACTAGTTTATTGATACCTAACTGTTGCATGAGTAAGAACAGTGCACTCCAGAGTCAGCGCAAACTCTTAGTTTGATGTTGAAATGTTTCTGCTCTTATTTGATAGGAATCAACAGGTCTGGGGAATTCATCAGGACATGGTCCACCTTCCTACTCTCCTAGCCCTATATTAAGGCATTAATGCTATACACGTGTGTAAGCAGAAAGGGATAGGAAAATGGTGCACCTTGCCTTAAATGGTGCAACAACGTGTCTTATGACCGGTTCTGGCTACTGATATAGCCACCTTGCATAAACAGGTTCCAGGTGATACAGATAATTCTTCTGCAAAGGAGCAGTGGTAGGGGAGTTTTCGGACAGGTACAACTGCTGTTAAGTGGATAGAGTTAGATTGCTTTCAGAAAAGCTGGTCGTCCATTTCTGCTAAGGTGTTATCAGATTGGGGCAACATGGTCTTTGTGTATATTGCTCAGAGGGGCTGGACGACCTGAAATTAGGATCTGACTAAGACAGTTATATCAATGTGGTGTTTTTGAAGTTAGCCCACTTGGATGATTCAACTTGCTATGTGCTTTGCTATTGGGCACCTTTATCAAAATTGGGCATGTCTGGGAGACTGATCTGTTTCTAATATCTGATGCTTCTGTTTACTCAAAACAGAAATTACCCCTATACGTTGCCAATGTTTAGTTTCCATGGTTTAGGTCTCCTGTTGTATGACAACAGCTCCCCTCTTCAGATGAAACCCTCCCACTTAGCAACTCTCAATAATCCACTTCAACTCATTTACTATCTTGGCTCTTGAGGATCCCTAGTGACCTCTCTGAAGAGAGGGAAAAACGCAAGGGCTCAACAAACACTCCATCACTGTTAATAACTGCATGGAAACCCCCTCGAACATTGCAGTTCTGCGTCAGGAGGAGAGTCTGTCAAGGCTCTGTAGCCAATGACTTGATTTCCACTGGGCACACTGCAACATCATCTGCACTTTTTTCGCATGAAAGGGGAAGTAATATTTTATTTACATATTTAATACTTATTGTTTTTATCCTAATAAAAAGACTGCTGAGAAATTCATGTATCTAAACTAGTAAGCCCTTTCTTATGTCTGTGTATGATTTTGCCTCACAATAATTTAACAAACAGATCATAATAGGTACAACAACTTCATAAATCTAAAGTGGCACCGATCAGTGTGCCCATAGTGAGTCAATCAGAAAATTTGGATCAGGGTATCAAAGCTACATAGTTAAGTCAACAGCATGATATTAAATCTATATATTTGTTAAATCACGTGTAAATCCTTATCAAGATTGATTCACACCTCGCACTACAATAAAATAAACACATTTGAGAGCCCCCGGGCATACTATGTTTCCAACAACACCAAAGCCATATGCCGCTTTAACATCCCATCCAGAAGAGTTTACCTCAATTAAAGGGCACAATTCTCAACTAAACATTGTAGAAAGAGAATGGCATTTAAATCTGGGTCTGCACAGATATGCCTAGACAAACACAAAGGCAGCCGTCCTGGTTGTGGTCAATGTGAATTCCCAAAACCTACATATTATCTTCCATCCACGGCAGACATTAGACACAACCTCTGGCACCACAACATGCACTACTCGGCTTCAAGCCATGTAGTTGGCCTAGAACTGCCATATTAACAGCACGCTCACAACAAGCTATATGCATGCTTCACCCTAAATGGAGACATAATAGATGCACCATGTGCCATAATTCGTACACCATGGCATTAAAGCTGTATGATTGGCCTCCTTAAAAAGTACATCTATGTATATAATTTTAGCAATCTACATTTGACAATTCAGAAGGAATCAGTATCCCACTCATGCCTGTGTAAAGCCACATTATATGCAAAGATGCCTCTATGTTGACCAACCACCACAACAAGGGACAAACTGCGCCCCATAGCAGAATGAAATAAAAGCTAAGTATTTTGGAAATACACCCACATGCTCCATGCTGTACACAGATCCAGAACAGAACCAGCCAGCTACTATAAAATATAATCTATTACAAAACACATTTGTGCATTTTAACTGAGATTGACTATCCAAATTGATATACCACTAAATGCAACGCGCAAAACAAAAACAATGACCACAGACACTGGAGAATTAGATTATCAGAAAAGTACACCCATACTCTGAAAGAAGTGTGGTAGCACATGAATCATACAGTTCTACAGTATGCTTATAAGATCCCAGAACTTAAACCACATAAAACATTTTTAAACAATTGTAGATAGTAGAATATTTATTCCACATCGGTGCATCTTACCTTCAGCGTTGGCATTATTAGACTGCCCATCACCTGTAAGTAAAGAGAATCTTTGTTACAATTTCAAGAACTCTCAGTAGAAATTGTAAAAAGTCCTACCTCTCCAGAAAAATAGGTGTTTCACCTTTGAAGCAGTATTCTAATGCTAGGCATGCAATATTAGCAATGCATGTTAGTAGGTACAGAAACTTGATTGACAGTTTTCACAATTAGGTGCAACGTAATGACAATACTGAAGTGGACAAAACTTGTATGAATGCAAAAGATAGTACTCCAATAAAGGAGAGTGAATTTAGTGCAAGCCAAGATGACATTTGATCACTATGTTTATGAGAGGGAAGAAAAGAGCAGAGATTGCTCATGTGAACTAGATATATCATTAACATGTAGCAGTTAGAGGGCTGCAAGATTTTCATAAATTACCTCAGTTTCTGAAAAGTTGTCGACAGACTTTTTGACCAACTTGAAATCCACTACTCTCTAAATCCCAGAGAGTTTCTGAAATCATTCTTATTGTCTTCAAATTTAGGAAAAATGTAGAAACCCGCTATCAAAAGGGCACCAACCTAAATGAATAGCTTATGCTCAGCCACCTTTTACTGGAAAGAGTGAATAAGGAAAGTGCAAAAATAAAATTCTGACAATTCCTGCTGTATAAAATATTAGTTATTTTTAAATCCTAAATTAGAAAAATCCAACGGCCAGTGTGAATATTTTTCGGTTGTGTTGAGCAACATATCAAGGAATACAACTGCTGGTCTGATTAACTCTGCAGCTCGCAGCTACGGAGTGCTGCTTGTCGAAAGACAAGAATGAATTCATTCAAATCTTTGCGAGAGCTAGTTCTCAAAAAGACAGAATGCTAAATTGGGCAGGAGCTTGTAATTTCTACTAAGAAACAGCTGTACCGTATGTTGCAGAAGAGGATTGGGAAGTGTGGTCCATCAAGACAAGACTTTTAAACCCCAAGAGAATTTCTACAAAGAGATAGCAATGCTGAGCCTTGACAGAGCTAAACCAGGCAGGAATACCAGTCGTTTCCATGCTGGACGAGAATGGAGAAAAGCAATGTGATAGCTCAGGAACCTACTGCCAGGCTCCTAAGTCAGGCTGGAGCGTTCAAAAAGGAGTTGTTGCAACTCGTCAGCAGTAGCTTTATCAACGGATGTACTCTAGAAGGGATAACTCCCGATTATATGAATCCTGCTGGCGTGTCCCTTTGCCACTCATCTGTGTGCTTACACATGAGGCGATGTAAGAAGGAGCAGCCCGTGCAGGTGAGAGCCAGGGGGCCGGTTGGGTGGGGGGGGGGGGGGGAGTGGGGTTCGACAGGACCACCCCGCCCCACCGATCTTACCTGCACTGGCCACTCCTGACTGTAATATAATGGAAACTCACAGCAAGCCGTTAAAGAAATGTTGCTTCGAGACTTAACATCCATCCCCAAACCCATCTTGCAAATAGCGTGTTAGGAAACTTTACATAACATTACAAAGGTTTTTAGTCATGACACAGTATCGAGGTGCTGAGCGGTTTGTACCAGCGTGCCCACATGTGCAAGAAGTTGATAGTGATTGACAGGTGGTGTGGTGGAGTTGGGGTAAAGAGTTTCAGAACTTCCATTTGTTCCTTTTGGGACAATATACTAAAGACGACTCCTGACTTGCCTCTTTGTTGCAGACTGCCATACAACCGGGGCAACTTTCCAACAGTTCCTGAAGCAGATGGTATTTGGGTTTGCAGCGGATTAAATCACAAGGAAGCCTCCATCTCCTTTCATTGTCGGTGTGGTGTATGGGTGCCCTTCAATTAACATATAAACTGAGCCCGTGTGGGGATTAAATTGGGTATGTTTGAGCTCATCTCAACAGGTGACTGGATTGATTTGATTTATCTCACACCAGTTGCAAGTGACAAATCAACCACTCCGGCATCAAAGAGTCAAAAATGTTATCCAAGTGTTCCACTCAGTAATCGCCCTAGACATCATCTTCAGTAAGCAACAAGCAGAGTGGGTAGAAATCTTGCATCACTCTAATGGGTTAAATCAGCAGAAAATGCCGGATATGACGCCCGTAATATTGAGACCCTTGAGGACCATTTAAGATCCAGATAAGTTCTCCTTCGCAAAATCACTCTGCAACCAGTAGCATCTATCTAGAACAAGTTCCATTTTCCCAAGGTGTGTGACAAAAAGGGTTTTTTCCCCTTTAGATACAAAACAGCCAAAATGGGGGAATAATAGACTCCTGCAGTGGCAAAAGGGGCATTACCAAGGTGAGATATGTTCCCATGTGTCATTTGCAACACAACAGCAGCAACTGCGGCAGCACATACAATGATCAGTTCTGCTTGGTCAAGGATATTTTGGTGACCAGCCTATCAGCAAAACAAAATGCAACATGTGGTGTTTAATTCAAACTTGATTTTGTAAGTTTAATATACAGTAATCATTTTTATGTTTCTCTTCGGTTTGTTTTTCTGAGCTCAGAAACGGAACGATACAAGATACTGCCTGTTTTTTTTTAAATATAGTTAATGGCTACAAGCTCAGCAAGTAGCTGGTAAATTGAAGAACATCAAGACCGTTTATAGGCAAGAGATGTATGGTTCTATTACTTGCTTGGATTCTCGCCCTACCATATTCTTGTCCTTGGACAAAGAATATATTCCAGCAGTCCCCTTATGGAGTCAGTTCTCCATTCTAGGGTTCCTTGTTGAAAATAGAAGCACTACAGTCCATGGGAATTAAACATTAGTAAATGGGCAATTTCAATAGGTATAAAGGCTGGCTCCTTGATGAGACCATTGCCTAGTTCCACCTAGGATGATGTAGTCAAAAATAATTAAATTTAAAAAAAGGTGCACATAATTAAAGTTGAGAATTATGATTACATTTTTAATGTATAAAAATGACTGCTATGGTTATATCTAAATTGGGAATAGGCTCTTTAACATTGATCGTAAAATGACGTGATGTCTATATGTCTTTGAGATCATTCTTATGTGTGGGAAAAAGGTGTTAGTAATGAAAAAGGGGACAAATCTGCCCACCTCAAAATGTGCTACATGTTAATGGGACCAGTGGAGACAGACACTACAGATACACAAACACATGACACTGGTGGCCATTCAAGAGAGGATTGGGATAGTAAGGAGATACAACATTGGTGGCAAACATAAAACCTACCAGACGGCTCGGATGCACGGCCTGTGAAGGGAAATAAAGCAGAAAGCGTTGTAGCTTTTTGTGCAAAGCGTAAATAATAATCTGCTGCATCAATTCACCGGGCCAGATTGAAGTTCCAATATGCGTTACATTACAGCAATATCGGGAAGGACAAGAATGGGTTCATTCATTTGAACACTGAAGGAAATTTAGTTTGGTACCCACTTCCCAGAACAACCCCTTTTCCTAATATATAAAATGTATACCGGAAATTCTGCTTCAATTGTACATATGTAATATTTAGGGCAAAAAAATGCAGCAAATCATCATTTACCAAGAAGCAACTTAAAGGGGTAATTATTTAGAACAATTACCACAAAAAAAAACATTTTATGCATTTGTACAAGCATTTTAAAAGCACTGCTAGGAATAACACGCTTATGTACATAAGCCGTGAACTCACCACATCTGGAGAGTAAGCTGCTTAACCACCAAATCCACAAGCAGCTGCGATTTGTGCAATATTTTAATTACAATGTGGTCCCGGAATGCTCAAAACTGCATAAGTGTAAAGGCATTATGCTGGGATTGCAAGCATTTCTTACAGAAACATTAATGACTCCTCCGAAGCACCAGCCCAGTATTGCCTGCAGTAGCGAACTTCAGCACACATCAACTTGCATTGCTATCAATGAAACGCGTGTGCATGCCACAAAGCACAGTTTGTAGCACAGGTTATCCAGAAAGGGTTAATTAAGGGCTAATATTGCTAACACAGACAGGCTATCACTGTATTAATGCAGCAGAATTGAATCAAATTCAAAAACCCAGTCCGCTTTGTACGGCAACCACTACATGCGCAGATATATATTCTGACAAACGCCAAAGCTGGATGAGCGAAGTGTAAAAATGTGTTTTGGCGAGCTGTTGCCCAAATTAAGAGAAACTGTATGAACACAGCCTGCCCCTTGGCAGTTTAGAAAGATCTTATATTTTCTTTTAAAATAAGACCTAGATTCACTGTCGATAAATGAGCAGTCAGCTGCTACAGATTCACTCTGTGACCCTTGCATGGTGCGGGAAGCCTTTCTAAAATCAAAATCATGGAATTGTTCATTGAAACCCCCTTATGTGCCTTTATGGACACACTAACCGTAACACAGCATTAGAACCTACCATATAGTATTGGTAACGTGCTGTCAGAATGCAGATAAAAGAATCCAGTCCTTTCAGAACAAAGACCACATTCTGTGAAATCTTTAAATCAGCTTTTATTACGAAGGCATTAATGAACTTGCACCTTAACGGTGCTGCTGTTTTTGATTAAAGCAGTAGCGGCGAAGGGTCTAAACTCCATCAATGCACTATACCTAGGTATTGCCACTGGTCAGTTATACAACAAAATGGTGTAGAAATGTTACTTACCTGTAACAACAGTTTTGCAGTTTGAGACTCCTGTGCACCCTTCCGCTCTCTAGAATCAGGGCTCACAAAAACATTTTATTATTAAGCTGTTGGGTGTTGGCCATATGAGTATTCAATATGACTCACAAGGGCATCAAACTAGAAGAAGAAAATGTCCTCCAACACGTGGGCCATCTTCAGATTGCATTTTTCCTGACAGCGTATCGTGTGTGAAGCGTACTGTTAAAGACTAAATGATATACTCCTCTTCATCCTAAAGCAGGAGGATTTCATGGGAATCTAGTAAATTCTTAAGCTGCAAAACATTTGCTGTATATTATTTCCTTTCCTTCTGAAAGAGAGCCTAGTCTAAATTTACATGTTGTGCACCAATTGCAAGGCAGTATTCTCACCTTATGAGGTGGGCATGCATAGTGCTGTGGAAGGAAATATTCTTCAATATTTCCTAGTTCAATATATTTTCTTTACATGGCTGAATACCTACACGATAATGACCAGAGAAAGGGGTGGTGACCAAGCTGCTATCTTACAGATGTTAGACAATGAAATATAAAAAGATTTAAAAAATGAAGTCACACTTTTCTATGAGGAATGTGTAGTAGGCTTGGTAAATAAACTTTTGTTGGCCACAGAGTAACATAACGGAGAGCACTGCATAATTCTAACAAGGAGTTGGGCCTTGAGTACAGTTTTGTCTAAAGTTGGTGGATAATGCATAACAAGGTCTTGGTGGTTTCAGTCTTTTTAATTTTAGTGTTACATAAGGCTTCGTCTGATATCTAATGATGTGAAGCACTTTCTGCTACTGACCTTGGATCTGTGAAAAACAGCAACAAGTCAATGGTTTGATTACTGTCAAAAAATAGAAACCACCTTTGAAATAAATATTAAGTGTAACATAAACCTACTCTATCCCTTTGCTTTTAAGTACGATTAACAAACTGTGAGCGCCCAGATCTTGCTAACTAGATGAAGTGAAGCAGTAACTAAACAAACGTAACCTTTAGTGGAAGGTGGCCGAGGAAAGATGTAAGTGTTCGGTTAAAGAAAGGTTGTGGTAAACAGTATGACACAATATTCAAGTTAAGTGCACATTGTGAGGTACATAGTAAGGAGCATCTGAGCTTGAATATTTAACAACGAGCATGCATGATTGGCATAGAAAAGATCAAGGCAACACTTAACGAAAAGGTATAACTGGCACATGGAATAACATGTACCTTTAGTACCTTTAGCTTTAAGATAAGTATAGGCCCTTGATTCATGTACCCATTAGATATGAACTGCTAATGACTTTTTACCAATTGAAGCAAATATACTGCTTCTAGTACTGAAGCAGAAAGAGGGGCCAAGTTTTCTCACTGACACCATGAAAGAAACCATTTCCACATACCAAGTATATGTTATATACCAGATATCTATACGTATATCCACACATGTGAGAAAGATTTAGGTAAGCAAGTTTTAAGATTTTAGGAGCCAAGCCACCAAAATGAATGAGCTTTGATCCTGGGGGTGTGACTTTTCCCTGGTACGGTAAAAAGATGGGCTACAATCTACAGTTTCTTGTGAGGTGTGGCGGACATGTTCAACCAGTCTGAATCCCATGGTTGCCTGGCCCATGGGTGTGCTGGGGCGATTATTATTACCTTAGATTGTTCTACCTGTGGAAATAGTGGAATCAGAGATGAAAACTGCATTTAAATGCACCAAGCCAAATGATCCACAGAGCTCTGTCAAAACCGTTTTTGTGATTGTCTAGTGTCGAAGTCTTGTAATTGTACTTTTTTTTTCTTCTCTCAAACAGATTTTTTTAGGCGGACCCTAGTGTGTGAACATGCTTTGCAAAACTTCAAAGATTTAATGTTAACTTGTGAGCATTGCCTATGGCTCTGCTGGGTTTGCAATGCACTTGTGCTCCTTTGACATGTGCTGGGAAACCAAGAGGATGATGTTCTTGAGAGCTAATTATTAATGATGGGTGCTTGACTGAAGAAACCTATTGAGATCTCGCTCTGCTAGTTGAGATTAACGTGTAACACTGCGTTATCGGTTAGAACTTGTAACCCTTAACCGTGTACACAGGGTTGAATTGCCTACTCTGCCAAACCAATCCTCTTTATCTCTAGGATATTCATATGTTGCCAAGATGCTGCTGCCTGCATCTACACGGCCTTGGTTGCGCGAGACCCTACGTGTGTTTCTTCATCCTATATCTAACTTATCTGCTGTGGTGGCGGCTGTTATGAATGGGTCTCCCATGTGCCTGTGATTTTGCAATGCTTAGAACCACGGTGTCTCAATGCCATTAGGGCTGCTCCTCTGACCAATACCACACTCCTCCAGCACCCCTGTCCTTAGGAAAACATGTGGCAAAAGAGGAATACAAAAGGCCATCATTCATTAAATTAAATTAGCATTGAAGTACTCTATGTCAGATAGGGCATAAGAAGGCAAACTGTACTCAAGGACACCAGAGATATCTCTGCTGTCTGAGTTAGCATCTGCCCTTCAGTCATTTTTTCTGATCAGTGGTAGTTGGAGACAACTTCTGAAGACAGAATGCAACATCTAACAGGTATAGTGATTGTATGGCGTGGCCTGGCTGCTCTGGCAATGCTGAAGAGATTTCCCTTTCATAATCTTATTTTGTGCTTCGAAGACCTGTCTTTGTGGGACACAGCAGGCACATTTTTATTTTTTTTAACAGGAAAGAATAGCAGCAAGAGATAATTAAAGCCGCACTAGCCCTTTAATCACTAGATGTAACTCAAACAAATCATTAACAGAGTGCATGCCCACCTCTGATGTCCGCTGCCACGAGACCAAATAACTAAGCATTAGTAGACCAAAGCACAGAGAGGCACAGCCTTGGCTGTGGCTATATATATCCCTCATCTTATTGAAAAATAATAAAGAAGTTTCTACATGGAAGATTGTGAAGATTTATCATTCCTGGCATATTATATGCCACTTGCTTTGTGCCTCTCTGTGCTTTGTTCTACTTAACATTTTTATTTTTGTACAGTTAGAAAAATTTGGGGAACTGGTCTGAGGAGGTTCAAACCTGGGAACTCTGGTGCCCTTCACTAACACTTTTCAGGATTTGTTAATTCTGCGATAATTCAACATCTTCAAGGTGGGAGGTCAGTGACAGAGCCCAAGTCCCATTCACATACTGAAGGTTTCAAAAGCTATACACCGCTAAGGGGTATCAGCGCCATTGGATAAAATACCCAGGGCCTCTTTTATGAGAAATGGCGCATCACTGAATGAAAGCAGCGTTGCGTCACTTCTCAGTGCGCACTCCTTGCGACATTACTGATGCGTCATATTTAATGTATGACGCATCATGTCGCAAGGAGTTACAGATACGTCAGTATTTCTGACGTATCTGTAAGCGCAAAAGTGACGCATTGCTGGAGTGTGTCACAAAAGTGACGCAGCTCCAGCAATGCGTCCTTTCACATGGGGCAAGCCCCATGTGAAAGGGCCTGCGTCAGTCTTATGCCTGCTGTGAGGCAGGCGCAAGATTTTGACGCAACCGCGTCCTTAAAGTGACTCAGTGAAATCTACGACCCTTCCTTGCGTCAATACGTCCCCCTTGCATACATTTTACCTGGCGCAGGTGTAATGTGGCGCAGGGGTTTACAAAATGACGCATCTACCTAGATGCGTCACTTTGTAAATATGGCGCAACAAGGCGCATTTTTTACGCCACTGGTGCGTCACAAAAAGTGACGCACCGGCGGCGTAAAAGTGACGCACAGCCTCATAAATGAGCCCCCTAGTGTTTTTGGCTTGGGATTTAAAAGTTCTTGGCTGCAGAGCAAGACTGATACCGAGTGCCATTGTGATCCTAAAGGGATAAAAGCTCTGGCAATGCCAATTGGTCTAATTTTGAGTGCAAAGTTAAGCAAGACAGATTGGCATGCATCTCAGCACAGCACTGTCCACTTCAGGGAAAAAAGGAGCACTGGCATAGCTAATGAATCTCGAATTTCGGGGGCTACTGCTTTGCCAATGGTTTCTAGTGATGCTATATAGCATCCTGAATGTAAAAAAAAAAATGTAGGTGTACTTATATAGCGCAACCTGTCACCCAAAGGGCATCCTGGCGCTTGCTTAGGGAACCCGTCCTGGTATTCCACTGTGAGAGGCCCCGGCAGGGTATCCACAATGTGAAAGCCAGGCATCCCGCCGCGAGGGGCCGTTGTGGAGATTAAGCACGCTATTGCCCAGAGTCGCAGAGCGTGAACCCGTGAGTCGAGAAGGCACCGGAGCGAGAATTATCAAGACCGTGGAATTTAAGCCCAAGACCCGCCGAGGCGGGGAATTGAACCCTGGTCCAGGGCCGATCTCAGCTTCCGGGTCTGCCGCCTCTAACCCCTGAGCCACACTTCTCCAATACTGTGCTGCATAATAAAAGAGAGAAAGGCACTAACACGTTGCCTACAGCAGCTGGGCAGGCAAGAAGAGCAATAATATGGCGAGTTTGGGGGAGAAGAGCAAACTGGCAAGAAAGAGTAATGTGGAGCATGGGAGACACATGGGCAAGAAAGCAATATGTGGGGAAAGAAGCACAAGAGGGCAAGCTCACCACGGAGGGGATGGGAGAGAAGGAAATTGGGTGTGAAACTGCAACACAGATCACGGAGTAGTGAGAGAAGCAGATTGGGGAGACGGCTGGAAAACACATGCACTCTCGTGTACTGCTTTAAGTAAGAGACAAAAGTAGGCTCCTAAAAGGGAGCAGTGGAAGGACACAAGTGAAATGCCAATGCTCCAGGGAGAAAGAGACACAAGATGGACAAGGAAGCCATCAAACAAGAAGCAGACAAATGAGAATGGCAATAAACCCAGCCAATGGTAAACAATGGGAGGACTCTAGGCCTCTGTAATGTTCTTCGTAAGGCCACAATATGTCTTTCACACCATACTTTCGCAAATATGAAAAAAATTATGGTGTTTTACACTGCAGTTTTTTTCTAGTGACCACTAGATAACAGCCGCGGTCCGTGGAGGGAGTTCCGGTGGGGCAGAAAGGCGGGCGGTGGAGGGGCAGGGTGGGGAATGCTAAAAACCGGAATATGGATAATTGGAGGTAAGTAAACAATTTGATAAATAAAACGAATTTCGTAGCGCGTGCGTATTCCTCTTCGAGCTTGACCCTGAACGCTGTTGCCGCGTTCTTGATGCATTCATTATAGAGCCCAATGTCGTCCGGTGGCGAGGGCCTCGCTGGATACATGTCCACTCCCTCTTCTGGACTTGCGGCATCGACGTCATGCTACTCGACCTCCTGTGTATCCGAGTATGTTGATTCTTGGTACACCGTCTGTTCGTCATCTCTCTCCTCCTCGTAATAGGCATTATCATCTTCCTGATATGCCAGATCTTCCAAGCTCTCCGACGCTTGTTCTACTTCGAAATCTTCCTCTTCTTCTTCGACCACATGTACTTCTGGTGACTTTGGCCTCGAGGGAATTGTGTAAGATTTCATTTTTTCTTCGAAATCTTTCTTTCGCTGCAGAAAGTTCTCCATCTCTGCTTCGAGTCTCCTCTTCTTTCTTTCCATCTCTGCCGCCTGTTCGGCGCCGAGTGGTTGTGCCGGTCTCTTTGGCGTGCTAGCTGTCGCCGAGATGGGTTTCGGCGCCGACGCTGTTTTCGGTGTCGAGGCTGGTCTTGCGTCCTTCGTCGCCGACTTCGAAGATGTTTTCGTAGTCGAGCGCTCCTTTTCTTGGAGGCTTTTCGATGACTTTGGTTGGTAGCCGTCCCTCGGCGCCAGGGAGTCCTTCTGAGAGGATCCGCTGGGCCTGGATGTCACTGCGGGCGCCGAAGTTCTCGGCGTCGGCGCTTTAGGGGTCTTGGCCTCGATTTTTCGAGAGTCTTGGGTGGACTGTCGAGAGTCTTTCGGGCCTTTTTGGGGCGTCAATTCTCCTACCTTTTCAGTAGTCTTCTTATTATCGGTCTCTGCGACCGTGTAGCCGATGTCTTCTTCGGCGGCGTAATCCTCCTCGTCGGTCGAGAGTCCCAGGTCTCGAAGAGATGGAGGTTGGCTCTTGCCCTGCATGGTGTAGTTTGCAATTCTTTGCCTCTCGCTCACTCGAAGGGTCTTCGGGGTGAATGCGGAGCAGGCGTTGCAATCTCTGCTTTCGTGGTTGACCGGCAGGCAGAGGTTACAGACTGGGTGTTGGTCCTTCTGCGCGTACATATGATGGCAGAATTTGAATGGTGTGTTGTCCATGTCCTGCGTTCAGGGGGCCCCTGATTGCGCATTCTCCTCTGGACGTCGAAGAATCTAGAAATTTTCCCCTTTTTTTGACGTCCTTTCGATGGTGTAGTCTTCCTTCGTCTTTTCCAATGTTTTTTCTCCGAAAACTCGAGTCTTGATTCTTCTTTTCTCCAAATCTCTGGAGTCCTCTCGGCAACGATCGAGACCCAACGGCGGAAAAAAGAATCCGAAGATGGCGCCCAACCACTAGACCGCGGAATAATGCACAGCATAGTGAATCCAGAAAGATTCACGCTGCAAAACTGCAGATTTGCCCAGCTCCTTGAACAGAAGCATTGAAGCCCAGAAAGCAGATACTTCTACATCCCAGATACCTCAAGTGGGGCGAGGTTAAACCCATCTGCTAAATCTCAAATCTGCCACCATTTCATCCTCGCTCCAAATAACATGGATGATGCGATCCAGTGCTCAATTTGAGTGGGTGGTGTCCGGTGCTCAGCACTGGCACCTAATCATCAAAACCGGCACTTTTCATGAGCACCTGTTAAGGACACATTCATTGATGGTAGGCATAGGGAGATTGAGTGATTTGCCAAGAATCACAGGATGTTGACGCGATGCAGACACTAGAACCCGGTCCCCTAGCTCTGAAGTCGGCAGCTCTGGCTATTAGGCCACATGCTCTTCCCCCTTTCATGGTTAGTAATTGGTTCTGTTTTAGGCGGTGCTAACAGGAGAAATAGGCTGGTGCAAGCTGCTTCCTGATGCCTCTGCTGCCTGAAAACATACAAGAAGATGCAGAAAGACCAGGCCATTTTGCGGGTTACTTGGGAGAGGTTGGTAGCTTCTTTAAGGTTTAGGTTCCTTACCTTTTCTAAATACATTTAGACAATTTGTTTTTTCAAGGCAACATCCCTGTGTATCTATCTCACAACTAAAGATCCGTCAGCGGCGTAACACAGGACCCCACAGCCCCCACGGTGCGGAAGGCTCTGAGCTTAAGGGCCCCCCCCCCCCAGCACAGTACTCAGGCCTGATAGCTCCAGATTAAATTTGGAGCGGGGGAGGAGCTACGCGGGCATCCAAGATGGTCGCGTGAGCAGAGAGCTCCTGAGACCCGCGCCGCCCTTCTAGATCTATCCTGCAATTATCCTGGTCACTTCGACGGGCTTTTGAAGTGCTACTCTCACTGATACCGTCGATCCTTTTTTGGCCAAGATCGGACCTCGGGGACCATTTTTACATCGTCTCCAACTTCCTGGCCTAACCCCCGACGCGACCGGGGTCTCCGCTGCCTAATATGGCCGAGCTGTAATGCAACAACAACGGCTGCCTGGCATCTCCTCCATCGGTGGTGTGCCACTTTCACTTTCGGTTTCCAGCCCTCTCGTCACTGACCTGCTACTTTCTCCGGTCTGCTGCTCTCACTGTGCACGCTTTCTTTCTTGGTGCCGGCTAGGTGGCCCGCGGCACTCTCTCATGACACCAGACTTTTGGGGTTCGAGACTTGTCACCATCTCGCTGCACCCGGGTGTCCCTGGCCGGTGCTGAATACAACATGGCGACGAAACCTGAAGCGGAGAAACGCAGGAAGACCACTACTCGCGGGGAGTCGATCCAGTCCAACATGATCGAGCGCTATACCCAACCGAGAGGTTCCCCCGGCGCTGCCAGTCGTGGCTTGGAGGACCCGAAGACAGACATGTCGTCTTCCTCAGAAGTGTCCCTTCAGGACCTGTTGGCCGCCATTGCAGGCCTCAAGGCCGATATGAGTCAACAATACGAGGCCATTGTGTCCAAGATAGACACAGTGGTGGTGGATGTTACTCTTATTCGAGCCGATTTGGCCAAGACGAACGAGAGGGTAAAGGCATTGGACTTAAAGGCATCGAGTTTGGTGACGGACATGGCGGAGGCACAATCCGAGATAGGGAATTTGCGCTCCTCACACGACCTTTTGCTCAAACGCATGGAGGACTACGACAATAGGGCCCGGTGGAACAACATACGCTTGGTCGGAGTGGCGGAAGACAATGGTGCCACCTCGATCGATTTACTGGTCGAGGAACTCATTGTCGCTAAACTCGCTCCCGCAGGTCTCAGCAAGTTTTTTGCGGTTGAGCGTGCCTATCGCTTCCCAGGTGAAGCCAGGGGGCCCTCCGAGGCCTATCATCGCTAGACTGTTTCACTTTCGGGACAGAGACGCTATCCTGCAGGCCGCTCGTAAACACGGCCCGTTGAAGTACGATAATAACTCTGTCTCGATCTATCCTGATTTCACCCCCCAAGTGCAACAGCAACGTTCTGGGTTCCTTGGAGTGAAGCGTCGTCTGAGGGATTTGGGACTGAAATACGCAATGCTGTTTCCTGCTCGCTTGCGGATTGAGTTCAGAGAACGAGCCTATTTCTTCGATCAGCCTGATCGTGCTAGTGACTGGTTGGACTCGTTGCCGAAAGAGGACACCGAGAGTGGAGGCTCCGGCGGTGCGGAAGGTGGTGCGACGGCCCAGGTTTAACGTGGGCCCCCAGTGGTCCGACTTGAGACTGTGAACTTTACAGAGTAACCTATATTGTATGCTTTATGATTGTGCCCGTGGTGGTGCGGGTACGGGTGGTTTCTCCCTTCCTCCTCGGGGGTTTCTTTGTGTAGATCAGATGGGGCGACAGGCACACTGCAGTTTGGGGTGGCTTTCTAGTCAGCAGGGGTGCAGGGTGGGGGGTGTTGTAACGGGTTCTTGGTTGGGGGGTGGTTGGTGGGGACTTGGTTGTGTTCTGTGTTTTCTGTTATTTCTCTTTTTTCATGGTATATTACTGATTGCAAGTATTCTGGATCTGTGGTTATGGGAGGGGGTAGGGCTGGGTCGTTCTTCCTGGGATGGGGGGGGGGGGGTGAGATGCAGGTTCTTTCTTGGAACGTCAACGGTTTGGGTGACAGGATTAAACGCGGCATTGTGTTACAATTTATAAGGCGCCATGCCCCTGATGTTGTGTTCCTCCAGGAAACCCACTTGATCGGTAATGCCTGTAAAGCTCTTGACCGTCAGGGCTACCGATTGGCCGCCCACGCTGGTTTCACCTCCGGGTCTCGGGGAGTGGGTATAATGGTTAAATCCTCCCTGGCCCTTGAGATTGATGATGTTGTCCTAGATGATCGGGGACGATATGCTGCTGTCTCGGAGAGGTGGGAGGGAAAGCCAATTGTGTTAGTGGTTGTGTATATCCCCCCGGGGCTGCAGGCCACCACGTACGCCGATCTTGGCAAGACTCTTCTTGGTCTCCCTGATGGTCTGCTGATCATGGGTGGAGACTTTAACTCCGTGATGTCTGGCGAATGTGATCGACTGCCCCCTAGAGTTCTGCCGCAGTCCCAGATGTGGCTCAATGATATGACTGAAACTTTTGGTCTGGTGGATGTTTGGCGTTCGCTGCACCCCACCCAGACGCAGTATACCTTCCACTCTGGTGCGCATGGCAGCCACTCTTGGATAGATTACTTCTTTATGCTGGCTTCTACCCTATCCTTGGTACGGGAGGTGCGTCATCTCCCCCGGGGTATCTCGGATCATTCCCCCTTGCTGATTAAGATCTCTGTGGGTGGTCTTTCTGGTAACAGAGTTCCCCCTGTTCCCCCCTGGCATTTTCGGAACCCTCGGCTCCGCTCAGACTTGGTGAAGGCTATTGACTGTTATTTCGATGAAAATGTGGGTTCGGTGACCTCCCCTACGGTTCTCTGGGAGGCCTTTAAAACGGTCATTCGGGGATCCGCACTGTCTCTTATTGCTGCTGAACGGAGGGCTAAGCGGGAGGCCGTGCTGGCCCTTGAGACTGAAATTACAGCACTTGAAAATGAACTGGGTGGGGATGACACGCCTGCGCTGTTACACACTTTGGAGCTGAAACAGGCGGACTACAAGGCTTGTGTGACCGATGCTGCTAAGTTGATGCGAGCGAACCAATTGGGCCGGCTGTATGATGTGGGTGACAAGGCGAGCAAACTCCTAGCGTGGCTGGATAAGGCTGAAAGAGCGAATCGCGTTGTGCCCGTTATTGTTCGCGAGTCTGGTGAATGTGTGTCTGACCCCGGTGAGATTGTTGACTGTTTTGTTGATCATTTCCGGAAAGTTTATACCCCGGTGAGTGATCGTGATGAGGCTGATTCCCGTTTGCTGTTGCGTGATATAGCTCTTCCTTGTGTTTCGGAGGAGGAGGGCCTGGCTCTGGAGGCTCCCTTTACGGTTGATGAGATTGCCCTTGCTATCAGATCTCTGCGATCGGGCAAGGCGATGGGGCCTAATGGTTTGCCCATCGAGTTTTACAAACTTCGCCCAGACAAGATGGCCGCCCATCTCCGCAACATGTTTCTAGACGCGTTCGAGGCAGGAGTCCTTCCGCTTGAACAGCACCAATCACGCACCTTGTGCCAAAGCCCATTTAGACATTTCCCTGATATTCTCAGAGTCATTGGGTGATATACGTTTTCCATGCTGAATGCTCTACATGCAATCCTAAGATGAGGTCGTTCGCCTAAACAGACTTATGATCACCATAAATGACTGATAAAAAGACTAGCGGTACGCATTTTACACAGCTCCGCAAAATAGCCTACATCCGCTGTCATTGGTTTAAGTCTCAACCAATGAGAACGCGCCAAGAGGTCTGTGCCTTTGCAGGCTTAACTTGCATCGTCACCATTGGTCGATTTCTCACAACCTATCACAACGCATATACTGAGAGTTCTCTCTCAGGTCCGCCACCGGCTGTTATTAACAGCCATTCTCAGTGAGCCAGTCACCTCCCCCTCGGCTCAGGATTCTACCCGAGGTAACGACGGAGAGGTGAGTTCTTTAGCGCTCTATGCTGCGCTTCTTTCTGAGAGGGCTCTGAATAGGAAGACTCCATCTCCCTTTGATTTAACTTAACGCTAACAACATAATATGGCGGTTTTTGCCACCCTTGAACAACTCTACTGATAGTACAACCTTGAAACATTAAGGGGTTTGATATAATTTTTAGAGATGAATTTCACATCAGCTTCTCAATCCAGCCGCCTCCTTATGCCTTTTGGTGTCACTGTTTGTAAAAGTCTACAACAAAATGCAGGACTTATCTAGTTACTGCATTACTAATTCCTTTTCTCGCACTTATCTTTTTAGTGCGTGGCCTCCTTCCAACCTGAGCTGTTGCCAGGCGAGGTGAGGTTTTTTCTCCCTACAATTGGGGTGAGTGAAGACTATGTTTTCTTTGCATTTCAAGAGGTTGAGGTAAACACTACATAGTTTGTATACATTTAACACTGTGTCTTTTTGTTTCCCACATTTCTATGCACAGGAGGAGATACACCTTCAATTGTTGGAGATTGTTCATGTTCAAGCTCCAACTCACGATAAGTATATGTTGCAGTAGCTTATCATAGGTCCTGAAGAAAGCCGATATAGGCTGAAACATGTCGACCGATTAATACACGTGATAGATAGCAATTCCTTACATGCTATCAGCTTACTGTTTTTAACGATACCACTTTGATGGTCACACCGAATAAAAGTCTTCTTATGTCATCAAAGTAGGTATTTTTAATCACTAGGATTAGTTTCCTTTTTCTTTTCTGAGCACTGCAAATTTATTTGCCCCTTCCACTCACACACTATCCTCTGCTGGTTGGATGTGGTTCTTAAGGGTCCAACATCTGGCTACCTCAGACTCTCCCTGAGGAGAAGCCCATAGGACACCTTTCTTTTCACCAACCCAGATGACGAAATTCCACTGATGAGTGGGCGGATGGGTACTATGTTCTTACTTTCTAAACCCTGTATCTTCCTATCCTCACCTCTATGACATAATAGTGTCATGTGCTCAAGATCAATGGTTTGATCTGAACACTTATACTGGACACAACCTGGTCCTGTCATTTCTTCATTTCACAGACTCTCAGTACCTCTCTTGTTTTTTGTAGTAGTAGTTGGGGGACAAGGTACTCACATTGTCTATAAACTAACTCCCCTAGGACCCCCCAATACTCTGTTGTATTTTTGATCGCTGTACTTCTTACTGCCCCATTTCCCTGCTAAACGCAGAACCTAAAATCCTAGCCAAGGTTCTGGCCAATCGGTTGTTGACGGTGATTTGTGACCCGATCCATCCGGATCAATCCGGCTTCATACCACATAGGAACACGGCCCTTAATCTGCGTAGGCTTCATGGTGTTCTCGCGAGAGCTGCTACTCTCACGGAGCCTGCGGTGGTGGCCTCCCTGGACGCTACGATGGCTTTTGACACCATTGAATGGCCTTATCTTTGGGCGGCCCTCTCCAAGTTCGGCTTTGGCCCTAACTTTATTGCGTGGGTCAGGCTTCTTTATGAACAACCGCTGGCCCAGGTCGTGGTAAATGGCAGAAGTTCTGACCCCTTCCCATTGGGACGCGGCACCCGTCAGGGAGGTCCGCTTTCCTCGCTCCTGTTTGCGTTGGCGCTTGAACCCCTTGCGGCATGGCTCCGGTGGGAACCTTCGATTAAAGGGATCCGGTGGGCGCCAGATCTGGAGGATCGCGTCCCACTGTATGCCGACAACATCCTCCTTTACTTCACTTCCCCTCAAAAGTCTTTGAACGTGCTTTTCGACGTTCTTACATCCTTCGGTAAGAACTCCGGATTGGTCATCAATTGGACCAAATCCTGTGTTTATGTTATAGCCGGGGTTCTGCCGCCGCTGCCTCGTAGGTTTCCAATTTTGGTGGCGAATGACGGTTTTAAGTATTTGAGGATTTATGTCTCTACGGTTTCTGCGGTGCGTTATGAACGGAATCTGTATGCTCCGCTCCGTCGTCTCAAACAAGATGTGAGGCGATGGCTTGAATTGCACTTGTCTCCGTTGGGCCGAGCGGCGCTTTTTAAAATGATGTCGCTCCCCCGATTTCTCTATGCGTTGCTGAATTTCTTCGACCCTGTCCCTGCTCGCTACTTTCGCGAGATCGAAAGTCTACAGCGACAATTGATCTGGGACGGTCGTGCCCGTATTGCGCTGTCTAAGCTCACCCTTCCCTGGTACGACTGCGGTATTGCTTTACCAGATATCAGACGTTACTACTGGGCCTCGCACCTGAGCGCCATCAATCACGTAACGTATTCATCGGAACCCGCTCCTGCCTTTGCCCTGGACAAATTTTTACTGCCCGGTGGCAACTTTAATAGAGCTTTGTACTCGAAGTCGCCGATCCGCCTCCTTACGGGTCCTACGAAGTGTGCGGTTCGGGCCTGGAGGGATGCAACTGTGGCTACGGGCTGGAGTGGCAAGCTGACGCGTATGACCCCACTGTACGACTCTGATCGATTGGGCAACCTTTGGCAGACGAAAGGGTTTGACAGGTGGGACATGATTGGGATCAGTAAGGTGGAGGATCTTTGGGCCAGGGGCACTGTGAAGTCCTTTGAAGCCCTGAAACTGGAATACCAGCTTGATGATAGGGAACATTTTCGGTGAATGCAGGTCCGACATGCCTTGTCCTCAGCCTTTCCCCCTGGGACTGATATTCCACAATTCTCCCCGCTGGAGGATCGTATCCTAGACGGCCACGTCCCCGATAGTACGATTTCCTTAATATACAAGAAGCTCATTAACAACAGGGCTGACCAGCTGGGGAAACTTCGTGCTTCCTGGACAGCGGACGGGCTTGAACTAGACGATGAGGACTGGCAGTCGGCTGTTTCTTCCCCTAAGGAAGTGGCTATTCCGGCCCGACTTCGTTTTGTCCAGCTAAAGATCCTCCACCGTGTGTATGTAACCGGTATGCGACTGGTGCGAATGGGGCTTGCGACGGATGGACGGTGTAGGCGGGGGTGTGGTATGGATGGTACTTTTCTTCATGTTCTATGGGAATGTCCGGTTGTCTTGGCCTTCTGGTCCAGGGTGCATGATGTGATGGGACGTGTCACAGGAGTCCCCCTCCTTCCTGAGGCACGGCGTTGCTTGCTCAATGTGTGGGAGCCTACGGACTGTACTGCTGCTCAGACGTTCTGGGTCACTCTGGGCAACATGGTTGCCAAGAGGGACATAGCTCAGCTCTGGGGCTCTGCCAGACCACCACGGCTCAGTGCCTGGAAGGATAACATGGACTGGTGCATGTTTCGAGAAAAGACGGTGTATGAGGCACGGGGTCGTCCCAGAAAGTGGTCCAGGGTTTGGGCACAGTGGAATTCGTACCGTGGCGATATATGTTCCCCTCCACTCGATTATGAGATTCCTGTCCCCTCCTCCCCATGATTGGCGTTCCGTTTTTTGTTTTCCATGTCACCTGTATCCTTTCTTCCTTCATGATCGCCCCCCCTTGCCAGATTCGTTTCTTCTTATATTTACTCCTTTTCCCCTTTCCCCCCTCTTATGACCCTTGCCAGTATGATGCCATGTTTTTGTGTTGTTGTGTTTCTTCAACAAAATCATAAAATTAAACCTTCGATATCCTTTTAGTACGTTTTATGCTCCACACTATAATGTGTGTTCAGTGATCGTCTTAAAAGTGTACTGCCCCGCTTTCTTTTTTCAATATGTGTCATAGCTGCCGGCCCTGAGGGGTTGTTGGCAGAACCTGTGTAATGTGCATTTCATAAATAAAGGTTTTTTAAAATAATTTGGAGCGGGGGGCCCTCTGTGTACCATGCAGGGGGGCCCTTCATCTTTCCTTACACCACTGAGATCCGTGTACCACTGACTTCAAAATCAGCTAATTTCAGTTGCTTTACTAAAACATTCTACTTCGAATTACACCTAACTAGTGCTTCATTCTAAATAGGTGAACACTTCTCAATCTTCCTGCCAAATTCCTCACTGAACTCGTCATTAAAATCTCAATATTGGGCAGCAAGCTTGATATAGACGAAAGCATTGTGGTGCCAATGAAGAACATTAGTACAAAAGTCAAAACATTTCCAGTGCCTATTATCAAAAAAATTAGGTAGAATGGATAGATGTGCTTTGGAGACCATGTGCTCCCAGTGAGCTTAGGGCCACAGTTGACGCAGACAAGAACAAAGCATTCAGTATGCTTAGAAAGAGCTTGCTATAGGAACCATTTTTCCTTCTACAAAGCTTCAGATCCATTTTGCAAAATGCCACCCAGGTGAAGATGTCCAGGAGAGCTTCATATGCAACTTTGATAAATGTTTTCTAGTATAGTGGAAGTTTGAGATTGTTTTAAAAGCGTAAAGATTCACTACCAAAGTATGCACCAAGACGAGAACATTCCAAATATTTGATGGACTCCGTTTCACATTCCTGTACAAAAAAATATATTGCCTACGCCATAGCTACAGAAAGTCGTACTGAGACTCATTAACCCTTTAAATCAAGGTTTTCCAACTGGTTGATCGTGAACTACAAATAGTTGTCAGGCTAATTTTGAGTAGCTCGCACCATCTTCTGTGCTGAAACTGCGGAACCATGTAGGCCACTTCTATTTGAAAAATTAGGTTTTCCTTTTCATTCATTTTCTTTCTTTTACTACCTCCGTTTCCTCCTTTCACTGTTAAGTTTGTTTTCTCCTTTTCTTCTGTCCATCTTTATTTCGTTACTTCTTTCTTTTTTCATCTGCTTCATTTCACTTTCTCAATTTTTGTTCTTGTTTCGTAATATTTTCTCTTTTCTCCTTTGTGTCTTTTTATCCTCATCTTATCTCAACTTCTCTTGCCTTTTTCTTCCTGTCTTTTTAATGTATTGTTCCTTATTTCATTTTTCTTTCTTTTTCTCCTTCCTTCTTCTCGCCCTTTTCCTTTGTTACTTTTTCTTCCTTTCATTCACCCTTTCCAACCTTACACTCTGTCCTATTTTCATTTTTTCCTTTCACTTTTTTCTTGCTTTAGTTTTTTCTACGTTTTTCCTTCTTGGCTTTTTCTCTGCTTGCTCTCCTTTTCTCTTTCATTCACTTTTTTTCTTTTTTACATGCTTTTTTCTTCTTTGTCTCATCTTTTTCTACCTTTTTTCTTCCTCTTTCACTAATTTCTCTATTTCTTTTTTACTCCTTTTGCCTTTTCACCTTTATTCTTCTTTCTCCTTTGTTTAGGTTGTTATGTTATGTTGTTATATTATATGTTATATATTGATTTGTAACGAGCACTGTTAGTCAAGACTGTCCTGGCGCGGCAGAGAGACCTAGTGTCAGCTGAGAACAGTGGAGCTAGAACGCTTGCTGAAATAGATGAGTTTTGAGAAGTTTTTTGAAACTAGTCAGGTTCGGCATGTGCCTCAGAGCGTCCGGTAAGTTGTTTCACAAGGAGGCAGCTCTAACCGCCAGAGATTGGCCACCTAGACGAACCCTCTTGAACCTAGGAATCACCATATGTTTGAGGGTGGCCGATCGCAACTGACGTGTTGGCTGGTAGAACGCAAATCTGGCCCTTAAGTAGGATGGGCACGGGCCATGTAAAGCTTTGTGGGAGAGTACCAGGGCCTTGAAGCGCACTCTTTGGGCGACAGGAAGCCAGTGGAGCTCGCAGAGCTGCTTGCGCATGCTTAGCCTCCTGGGGATATCAAAGAGGAGCCTCACTGTCGCGTTCTGGACCACTTGCAATTTGCGAATCAGAAAGTGTGGGGCACCGATATAAAGGGCATTAGAGTAGTCCAGGCGTGAGAGTATAAGTGCCCTGGCTACTGCTTCTTTTGCAACTTGGGGGAGTTGTTCCCTTTTCTGTCTCTTTTCTTTTTTCTTTATTATTCTTGTTCCGGTATTCTGCCTTGTCTCATGTCTTTTTCGCGCTTTCTCTTCTTTTGGTTTGTTTCTCAGGTCCTCTTCTTTCTTCCTATGAAGTTCCCTGCATAAAATTGTTTGATGCTCTATTAGTAGGTGGGATTATCCCTCTTTCATTTAAATCGAGATCCCCGTTAAAATCACTATAGTCAGGGAAACCCAGAAAAATGTGTTTATCTTGTGACCCTTAATTACTTTGGAATTCATCTGGGAATATTTAACTGGCGGCAATAACTACTAGTCACTATCGGTTTTATTAGTGTTTCCATTTACATACCTTTTTAAAGTGATATTAATTCGATTTTGGCCTGTAGATGGCAGTGCTTCATCATCTACAAACGTACTGGTGCAGCCTTTAAATCGAATTGGCAAAAGATTATGCTCGCTTTCATGGTACAGAAAAGCATTTTTTAAGAGAACTCTAGTGGTTTCGGTGTCATTTACAATTAATGAAATGGGTGGAAAAAAGCAGAGAGCAAAATAAAATGTTAAATATTGCACACTTTCGTGTGGTACTCCTCTGCTAGTCTATGTTCACTTAAAGTGTAAAGTCTTCCAACAATCCAACCTCAGGGCCTTTAGCTTCCCTTGGAATATTTTTGCCCAAAATACAAATAGAATCACATGGCAATATGGTTACACTTCTGGACAAACTTGAAATCAATATTCTTACCACTTGGCTTATCTGGTTTGTTCGGATCGAATCCAGCAGCATCGAAAAGGTCTTCATCACCAAAGGTTCCTACAAAATTGACAAAAAATGAAAGCAAACTCAGTTACAACCCAACATTTGTTTGTAGTTTTATACAGCCTGAACCTAACCCGTAGACACTAGAGCATGGGTACTCACAAACTTTCTCTCGGGGGCCAAATTTACAGTGTGGTTTGTGGCCGAGGGCCGCACCGGTGAGGGGGCGGGGTCAGTAGGGGCAGGGGCGGGGCTAGTGCAACAAAACAAACTGTGACCATGAGGTTGAACACAGGTCCCTGCAGCGGACGCCTTCGTCCACTGAGCCACCAGACCTGGCATACACACATCTCTCTCTCTCTCTCCCTATTTCTCCCTCTGTCTCACTTAGACTGTCTCCCTATCTCTCACTCCCTCTCTCGCCCTCTTTCTCTCCCTGACTCCCTCTGTCTCACTCCCTCTCTCTGTCTCCCTCTCTCTCTCCCTCTGTCTCCCCCTCTCTCTGTCTCTCCCTCTCTCTCTGTCTCCCTCTCTCTCCTTCTCTCTCCCTCTCTGTCTCTATCTCTCTCCTTCCCTCTCTCTGCTTCTCTCTCCCTCTCTCTCTCTCCTTACCTCTCCCTCTCTGTCTCCCTCCTCACTCTGTCGCCCTCCTCACTCTGTCGCCCTCCTCACTCTGTCGCCCTCCTCCCTCTGTCGCCCTCCTCCCTCTGTCGCCCTCCTCCCTCTGTCGCCCTCCTCCCTCTGTCGCCCTTCCCCCTCCCTCCTCCCTCCTCCCTCCCTCTGTCTGTCACCCTCCTCCCTCCCTCTGTCTGTCTGTCATCCTGTTCCCTCCCTCCTCCCTCCCTCTGTCTGTCACCCTCCTCCCTCTGTCCGTCACCCTCCTCCCTCCCTCTGTCACCCTCCTCCCTCCCTCTGTCTGTCACCCTCCTCCCTCACTCTGCCTGTCACCCTCCTCCCTCTCTCCTCCTCCCACTGTTTCCCTCCCTCTCCCTTTCTCTGTCTCCCTCCCTCTGTCTCCCTCCCTCTCCCTCTCTTTGTCTCCCTCTGTCTGTCTCCCTCTGTCTCCCTCCCTCTCTGTCTCCCTATGTGTGTCTCCCTCTCTTTGTCTCCCTTCCTCTGTCTCCCTCCTCCTTCTGCCTCCCTCCTCCATCTGTCTCCCTCCCTGTCTCCCTCTGTCACCCTCTCCCTCCTTCTGCCTGTCTCCCTCCCTCCCTCTGTCTGTCTCCGTCTGTCTCCCTCCCTCTGTCTCCCTCCCTCCCTCTGTCTGTCTCCGTCTGTCTCCCTCCCTCTGTCTGTCTCCCTCCCTCTGTCTGTCTGTCTGTCTCCCTCCCTCTGTCTCCCTCCCTCTCCCTTTCTCTGTCTCCCTCTCCCTGCCTCCCTTTCCCTCCCTCCTTTCCCTCCCTCGCCCTCTGTCTGCCTCCCTTTCCCTCCGTCCCTCGTTCTCCCTCTGTCTGCCTCCCTTTCCCTCCCTCCTTTCCTTCCATCCCTCGCTCTCCCTCTGTCTGCCTCCCTTTCCCTCCCTCCTTTCCCTCCCTCCCTCGCTCTCCCTCTGTCTGCCTCTCTCCCTTCCTCTCCCTCCCTTTCCCTCCCACACTCTCCATCCCCCTCCCTTTCCCTCCCTCCCTTCACCTCCCTCCCTCACTCTCCCTGTCTGCCTCCCTTTCCCTCTCTCCCTCACTCTCCCTCCCCCTCTTTTTCCCTCCCTCTCTCTCTGTCTCCCTTCCTTCACCTCCCTCCCTCACTCTCCCTGTCTGCCTCCTTTTCTTTCGCTCCCACGCTCTCCCTCTGTCTGCCTCCCTTTCCCTCCCTCCCTCGCTCTCCCTCTGACTGCCTCCCATTAAGTCTCTCTCTCTCACCCAGTCTCTCTCTCAGTCAGTCTCTCAGTCAGTCAGTCTCTCTCTCTCTCAGTCAGTCTCTCTCTCTCCTTCCCTCTCTCTGCTTCTCTCTCCCTCTCTCTCTCTCCTTACCTCTCCCTCTGTCGCCCTCCTCACTCTGTCGCCCTCCTCACTCTGTCGCCCTCCTCACTCTGTCGCCCTCCTCACTCTGTCGCCCTCCTCACTCTGTCGCCCTCCTCACTCTGTCGCCCTCCTCACTCTGTCGCCCTCCTCCCTCTGTCGCCCTCCTCCCTCTGTTGCCCTTCCCCCTCCCTCCTCCCTCCCTCTGTCTGTCACCCTCCTCCCTCCCTCTGTCTGTCATCCTCTTCCCTCCCTCCTCCCTCTGTCTGTCTGTCTGTCACCCTCCTCCCTCCCTCTGTCTGTCACCCTCCTCCCTCCCTCTGTCTGTCACCCTCCTCCCTCCCTCTGTCTGTCACCCTCCTCCCTCCCTCTGTCTGTCACCCTCCTCCCTCCCTCTGTCTGTCACCCTCCTTCCTCCCTCCTCCTCCCTCTGTCACCCACTGTCTCCCTCCCTCTCCCTTTCTCTGTCTCCCTACCTCTGTCTCCCTCTCTTTGTCTCCCTCTGTCTGTCTCCCTCTGTCTCCCTCCCTCTCTCTCTGTCTCCCTATGTCTGTCTCCCTCTCTTTGTCTCCCTTCCTCTGTCTCCCTCCTCCTTCTGCCTCCCTCCTCCATCTGTCTGTCTCCCTCCCTGTCTCCCTCTGTCACCCTCTCCCTCCTTCTGCCTGTCTCCCTCCCTCTGTCTGTCTCCCTCCCTCCCTCCCTCTGTCTGTCTCCGTCTGTCTCCCTCCCTCTGTCTCCCTCCCTCCCTCTGTCTGTCTCCGTCTGTCTCCCTCCGCCTCCCTCCCTCCCTCTGTCTGTCTCCATCTGTCTCCCTCCCTCTGTCTGTCTCCCTCCCTCTGTCTGTCTGTCTCCCTCCCTCTGTCTCCCTCCCTCTCCCTTTCTCTGTCTCCCTCTCTCTGTCTCCCTTTCCCTCCCTCACTCTCCCTCTGTCTGCCTCCCTTTCCCTCCCTCCTTTCCCTCCCTCGCCCTCTGTCTGCCTCCCTTTCCCTCCGTCCCTCTTTCCTCCTCTGTCTGCCTCCCTTTCCCTCCCTCCTTTCCTTCCATCCCCCGCTCTCCCTCTGTCTGCCTCCCTTTCCCTCCCTCCTTTCCCTCCCTCCCTCCCTCGCTCTCCCTCTGTCTGCCTCCCTTTCCCTCTCTCCCTTCCTCTCCCTTCCTCTCCCTCCCTTTCCCTCCCTCACACACTCTCCATCCCCCTCCCTTTCCCTCCCTCCCTTCACCTCCCTCCCTCACTCTCCCTGTCTGCCTCCCTTTCCCTCTCTCCCTCACTCTCCCTCCCCCTCTTTTTCCCTCCCTCTCTCTCTGTCTCTCTTCCTTCACCTCCCTCCCTCACTCTCCCGGTCTGCCTCCCTTTGTTTCCCTCCCGCGCTCTCCCTCTGTCTGCCTCCCTTTCCCTCCCTCCCTCGCTCTCCCTCTGACTGCCTCCCATTAAGTCTCTCTCTCTCACCCAGTCTCTCTCTCAGTCAGTCTCTCAGTCAGTCAGTCTCTCTCTCTCAGTCAGTCTCTCTCTCTCAGTCAGTCAGTCTCTCTCTCTCTCTCAGTCTCTCTCTCTCTCTCAGTCAGTCTCTCTCTCTCTCAGTCAGTCTCTCTCTCTCTCTCTCAGTCAGTCTCTCTCTCTCTGTCAGTCTCTCTCTCTCTCTCTCAGTCAGTCTCTCTCTCTCTCAGTCAGTCTCTCTCTCAGTCAGTCTCTCTCTCTCTCTCTCTCTCTCTGTCAGTCAGTCTCGCGCGCTCTCTCTGTGTCAGTCTCTCTCAATCTCTCTCCAAGTCTCTCTCAATCTCTCTCCAAGTCTCTCTCAATCTCTCTCCAAGTCTCTCTCTCTCTCAGTCAGTCAGTCTCTCTACCTCAGTCAGTCTCTCTCTCTCTCTCTCTGTGTCAGTCTCTCTCTCTGTCAGTCAGTCAGTCAGTCTCTCTCAGTCAGCCCGTTTCCCTCTTTGTCAGTCAGTCTCTCTCTCTGACCGTAAGTCTCTCTCTTTCAGTCAGTCTCTCTCAGTCAGTCTCTCAGTCAGTCTCTCAGTCAGTCAGTCTCTCTCTGTCTGTCAGTCAGTCTCTCTGTCAGTCAGTCAGTCTCTATGTCAGTCAGTCAGTCTCTCTGTCAGTCAGTCAGTCTCTCTGTCAGTCAGTCAGTCTCTCTGTCAGTCAGTCAGTCTCTCTGTCAGTCTCTCTGTCAGTCTCTCTGTCAGTCAGTCTCTCTGTCAGTCTCTCTGTCAGTCAGTCTCTCTGTCAGTCTCTCTCTGTCAGTCAGTCAGTCTCTCTCTGTCAGTCAGTCAGTCTCTCTCTGTCAGTCAGTCTCTCTCTGTCAGTCAGTCTCTCTCTGTCAGTCTGTCTCTCTCTGTCAGTCTGTCTCTCTCTGTCAGTCAGTCTCTCTCTGTCAGTCTGTCTCTCTCTGTCAGTCAGTCTCTCTCTGTCAGTCAGTCTCTCTCTGTCAGTCAGTCTCTCTCTGTCAGTCAGTCTCTCTCTGTCAGTCAGTGTCTTTCTCTCAGTTAGTCAGCCTCTTTCAGTTAGTCAGTCTCTTTCAGTCAGTCTCTCTCTGTCAGTCACTCTCAGTCAGTCTCTTTCTCTAAGTTAGTCAGTCTCTCTCAGTCAGTCTCTCTCAGTCAGTCAGTCTCTCTCTCTGCCAGTCTCTCTTTCTCTCTCTCTAAGGCTCTCTCTCTCAGTCAGTCAGTCTCTCTACCTCAGTCAGTCAGTCTCTCTCTCTCTCTCTCTCTCTCTCTCTCTCTCTCTCTGTCAGTCTCTCTGTCAGTCAGTCATTCTCTCTCTGTCAGCCGTTCTCTCTTTGCAAGTCTCTTTGTCAGTCAGTCCCTCTCGATCCGTCTCTTTCTCAGTCAGTCTCTCTCAGTCAGTCTCTCTCAGTCAGTCAGTCTCTCTCTCTGCCAGTCTCTCTTTCTCTCTCTCTAAGGCTCTCTCTCTCAGTCAGTCAGTCTCTCTACCTCAGTCAGTCAGTCTCTCTCTCTCTCTCTCTCTCTCTCTCTGTCAGTCTCTCTGTCAGTCAGTCATTCTCTCTCTGTCAGCCGTTCTCTCTTTGCAAGTCTCTTTGTCAGTCAGTCCCTCTCGATCCGTCTCTTTCTCAGTCAGTCTCTCTCTGTCAGTCTCTCTCCCTCTCAGTCAGTCAGTCTCTCTCCCTCTCAGTCAGTCAGTCTCTCTCAGTCAGTCAGTCTCTCTCTGTCAGTCAGTCTCTCTCACTCAGTCAGTCAGTCTCTCTCTCAGTCAGTCAGTCTCTCTCTCAGTCAGTCTCTCTCTCTCAGTCAGTCAGTCTCTCAGTCAGTCAGTAAGTCTCTCTCTCTGTGAGTCAGTCTCTCTCTCAGTCTCTCTCTCTTTCTCTCTGTCTCTCTCTCAGTCAGTCAGTCTCTCTCCCTCAGTCAGTCAGTCACTCTTTGTCAGCCCGTTTCTCTCTTTGTCAGTCAGTCTCTATCAGTCAGTCTCTCTCTCACCGTCAGTCAATTACTCTCCCTCTCAGTCAGTCAGTCTCTCTCTCTCTCTGTCAGTCAGTCAGTTTCTCTCTCAGTCAGTCTCTCTCTCAGTCACTCAGTCAGTCTCTCTCTCAGTCAGTCAGTCAGTCGCTCTCTCAGTCAGTCTCTCTCTGTCAGTCTCTCAGCCAGTCAGTATCGTAGTCAGTCACTCTCTCCACTCTCTCTCCACTCTCTCTCTCTCTCCCTCTCTCTCCACTCTCTCTCTCTATCTCTCCACTCTCTCTCTCTAGCTCCACTCTCTCTCTCTAGCTCCACTCTCTCTCTCTAGCTCCACTCTCTCTCCTCTCTCTCTCTCTGGGGGGTCATGGGTGCATTACCTGAAAGGTCAGCGGGTCGCCAAGGAAGCCCTGCCCCGCGGGCCGTACTCGGAGTACCACAGCACTAAAGCATACATGTGCATCAGAATACATTAGACAAGATCAGTGTCAGTTCCAAAGTCAGCAGCTCTGACTGTTAACCCCTTGCATGCTTTGGACGGCCCCCAGCTATCCGACGTCACTGTGGGCTTGTGCGGAGGACGGCTGGTGGCCGTCCGAATCCCGCCCACTATTCAAATCGCCCGCACAGCGCGAAAATGTGCACAGTGTGCAATGGGTTAAGGCGATAATGCCTCCAATCCATCTCCAACACCTTCCTGTGGCCCTTTACCAACGTTAATCTTTTAGATGCAGGGCCGGACTGGCCGGTTACGGACATCTGGCATTTCCCTGGAAGGGTGTGGGACGATTTTGTTACTGGGGGGCGGTTTTGCTGCTATATCAGCCCTGTAACAGAAGCAGCGGGGGTCGGGGCTTGTCCATCAAAATTGCCAGGGCTGTTTTGGGTTCCCAGTCCGGTCCTGCTATGCTAGATGCTTCCTTGCAGGTTATGAAACTGATAGTTTAAAATGGCTCAAGGTTTAGACACTAGAAACAAACATATAACTACGACCACATCCTGTGTGTAATACTTCCACTCCATCACTTGCTGGCAAGCCAGCTGAAACTAGGGATCTACTCTGCTACCAGCAGCAATTGGTTGACTTTGTTAAACTTGCTCAATTCGAACAGTGTCACCAGAGGAGGCCCAAAGACAATGAAAACACATCTCTGCTGTTGAGAGGGGGGATATCAGTCACCTATTTTACACCTTTACTGTTTTTTGGGAAAGGTAGATCTAAGACCTCTCTGCTCTGCTTCTCCATCCCTGTGCACCCAGCCTTTGCTTTGGGACAGCCCTCTCTATTTTAGGACCTTTTAGATCTTTTAATTGAACTTGTGCAAACATTTTTCTCTTCCAATGCTTTCTGATTCATAAATGCAGTGCTTGCAATCCAAAACAAAGTTATTAATGCTCAGGTATCCACAATATTGAGCACTCTGGGTCGGAAGGCACATGTTGATTTGAAGCATCTTCAAGTTAGAAAGAGTCACCCACAAAAGAGCACAAGACTGTTAAGTGTTTTATAAGAGTCAGACCCTAATGTTTCTTACTCTTCAAGACATAAAGTTCCTTGCTCCCAGTATAGACAAAAAACACTGGCAAATGGCAAGAATCGCTCTCGTTTTCGTAACTGTGTTGTTTTTCGTGCACTGTGAATAATAAAAAAATGTCCATCTGCAACTACTGGGAGCAGAGCAACTTCTACCCACAACATCCCCCCCCCCCCCCCCCGCATCCAATAAACACACACAAAGGCACAGATGCTCAAACATCTGTCATGTGTTGCACCTTTAGCCCCTATGGGAGATCAAGGCAGCAGCACTTCACATGTTCGGGGTTTTCACCCCGTGCTTACAGTGTTGAATGTTAAAGTGCACATTCTGGAATACAAAGCACTTTTGGCTGCTTGACGGGGGGTCACACAAAGCCTGCTTCATATGTGTTGCAATCCTGCACTCAGAGGCACCCACAGATACTGCTGTGCCCACGCACTGGGCCCACGGATCTGGCAGGAGTGTTACACAACTTAGAATGTACTATTGTTTGCTCTAGAAGAAATAATGAATGAAAGCACACTGCGTGCACTCGACGAGACTCGTTAACCCGCCACCGCCTTCTGTACTTACAGACTGCACAGGTGCTTGTCAACAATCCAGCACTGATGTATTTATGGCACTGCACCGATTTCACCCCCTCCCCGAGAATGTGTCAAGTTTCACCGAGCTCAGGGTGGACTGGCAGAACACGTTTGTTTTGTTTCAGTGATTTGCCTGTCAGAGTGGTGTCCTCTCCCATCAGCTGACATCTTCCATCTGACACAGCTCTGAGAAATGCAGCTTGGAGGACTTTGACACAGACAAAAGGTTCACCTGTCCAGAGACAATTTCGTTGCAGTGCCTGTCCCATTACATATAAGAGAAAAGGTGCATTGCACTGTGCACATATCTTTCAGCAACAATTGCTTTTAACATGAGTACCAGATTCCCTTTCACACTCTTGTGAGAATGGACTACAATGGAAACACGAGCAGGAAGTCACATGCAGGCTCAATGGAGGGGCTTGCATTCAGTTTTTTTTCACGAGAACCATTGTTTGTTAAATTCGTAAAAAATAAAATAAAAAAAGTAGGGGCTCTCATCAGGAGGCCACCGTTGCTGTATATTACCACTGCCAGGGCTGCCAATGGCAGTATTTACACTACTAACCATCGCACGGTTATAGGTGTGACAACTCAGACTGTTGAAGGCCACCAAAGCCATAAGAATGGCTTGGGTGGTAGGTATTAGTTGTTTTTAATGTGTATTGAATTAATAAACATCGGTTCTGATCATCTCTATATTACACAAACAACGCCACCATGTGGCAGCTGTCATAAATGCAGTGTTCCGGTGCTGATAATTGTATGCTGGTGCCAAGCACCGGAAATCACCGGCTCAAATTTAGCACTGACGAAAACCATGATGGGAATGCTGGGTTCTCTGCATGTGTCAGGCTGGAGAGTGTGTGTTGGCCCGGCGCGTGGGAGGCTTCTTAAAAAAATAACACTTAACTTGCTGCCGCTGGGTCCCGATTCTTCTCTCCTACTGCTTGTGTCCGACTCCAGGTCGGACCAGGAAGCAGGCAGCCATCCTCCCACCCCTAAGCCAATCACATCGGTCCAATGGAGCGTTGGGATTGGTCTGGGTGCTGTGACTGTCAGGAAAGAGCGTCTCATCTGCTGTGCCTGCTTGTTCATCCTCCCAACTGGTAGAGAGGCCCATGGTGGACCGCTGCCAGCTGACTTCCCAGCAACATAATATATTGAATAAATGCTGCTTCTATCGGAAATATATCATGTTTGTTATGCACCGACAAGAAGCCCTTGAGGTTGCAAGAGTGCATGGGATAAAAAAAGCAGTTATGGGATAGTGCCATCCTCTGGAAATATCAATTTTGTGTTATCTCCTTGAATTGTATTTCTTAAGCATGAACCTTGTCCTACAATTTCTTAGTAGTCAGGACATAATTTTATTTTTTGAATTTTAAACTGGCAATTGTTTAACATGCTGGCAGGGCTCACTTTTTGCATCCTGAGAGACTTAAGATATTTTTATTTATTTACAGTTATAGCCTAGTGAAGGAAGATATGTGGGACCCATGCAGAACACACAAGCTCTCTCGCTTAGGTACTGATAGTCATTACATCACAGTCTTCTCCAGTCTTCTCCTAAAGTTTGAGGGTAAAAGTGAGTCTCTGGAGTCAGTCCTCTTGATAGTCTGAATTAACAAGGAGTCAAACCACTCCAAAGAGGAATCAAAACACAATGTCCCTTCTGCAATGCGATGCAGGAAATAAGGACGATCTCAAGCTCTACATACAGGGCGGGTGTGTCATACGAATTCTACGCAGACTTTCTCTGCGGTCACTACCCGTCATATGGTCCCAATGACCGGAATGCTGCACTAGAAAAAGCTATAGCTTCAGGTAACTTTCTAATAGTCTTTCTTTCTCTCTATTTCACATCCCTTGACACTGAATGAGAAACCAGTAGGCGGAAAGTTTGGCTGAATAAGACATGTGCATGCTAGTAAAGCAAGATCGCACTTAATTTCTATGGCATCCGTAACTCAGTTTCATTCATTACTATACATAAACTGCAGACGAAAAAAGACTGCAGAATAATTAAATCAAGCAAAAGATTTTCTAAGGGACTTAAAGGCTGATGTTTAGTCTATAGGAGGCTAACTTTAGTTAGTCCTAACTTTACTACTCGTAAACTGAGAAAAATCCTAACTTTAAGACTTTCGGTATTCACAGAAGGCATTTAGGAGTCCTAAAGTTAGAACTCCTAACTTCTGTGAATACCAAAATTATTCAGTGCCTTCTGCGAATACCAAAATGGCAGTAAGTTTAGGATTTTATCTTAAGTTAGTTCTGTGAATCGGGCCCATTAAACCAAGTCCTTATTAGTCTTTGGTCAGGAGATAGGAGTACAAGTACAGAATCTTGGTATGGATATTTTTTTTAAACGTACAATAAAGAAAGAAAATAAGCTCATCCCTAAAAAAAAAAAGAAAAAAGAAAAAAATCCTGACTTAAAATAAAGCAAGTGCAGGGCTTTGCGCAGGTTGTCTGTTCTTTCTTATGCCATCAACCCCATTAGGTGTCACAAGTGTTGTTCTTTGCAACTGAAATTGTGTGTCCTGCGGTTATAAAGTGACGTGGTGTTTGGCTATGCCATCTCCTTAGTCACTACTACATCAAAGGCAAGAGGTGAGTAACTGTAGCTGGGTCAGGAAGTTCCAGTAAAACTACTTCCATTTGATAAGGAGCACAATTCAAAATGTGCTTTGATCACAATTGTGTAAATATATTATCTTAGCTCATTAATGATTTTTCTTCAAGCAAAGTTATTAACCACATGGCTGCTAGGCGTTTTCCCGTCCTGCGCTAAAAAATCTAAAACACCATAAATCATGACGAGCTGGCCTTGTCATCCGCGCACGGCAGGTAAGCGCCATGACGAGCCCAGCTCGTCATTAGCTTCGAAGGGGTTAAAATTGTTATTGGTAAATGCTTTTCGATACAGTGCTTTTGCGGTTTGCCACAAATTTGAATACTGTGTAGAAAAGAGTTCTGGATACCGAACAATATTAGACTGCTGAAAGCCGTCACCTACTTACATGTTTGCACCCAAACATATGGGAATGCTTATTCTCTTCAATGGCAGTAGGGTGTTGCACAATTCTGGGTCAAGTAATGTAAAGCACTTGAGACTGATTTCAGTTTGCGGTCAAGTGCGGAAGGTCATGAACAAATTTAATAACCATGTAAAGGAGACCATCTGAAACAAAATATAGCATCATAAAGTATTTTATGTTCACATTCTTACCACCACCACCACCTCCTGGGTTAGGCCGTGGGACAGGTTTTTTCGTGGCTGTGAATAGAGCAGAGAAAATTATTGTGAATGTGCTGGTAGAATAACCCAGGATTACAAAAAGGGCTAAACAATTTTTAGTTAAACTCAAACTTCATCGCTTTTAGAAGCTTTCACATTTACACTTAATAGGATTTTAGAATATACACCCATTTCCATACCATATCGAAAAAGTAAAGGGGACAATCTATACAGACGTTTGGGAAAAATTAAACTCGAAAATGTAATTATTTTTTTTTCTACACTATTTTTTTTTAAAATATTTTTATTTGCATTTTTTTCAGAAACAATGGTACAATTACGTCATCATCCATCAACATCCCCCTTCCCCCAAATCTCCACCCCCCCCCGCCTTATGGCCTTATGCCTGTAAAAAAAACTAAAAAAACCAGCAATAATGCAGTCCAATCTTTGGTCCAGCTCAATGCTTCAAACTCCATCACTGTCCACATTGCAGTGTCTTGTGTCCCCATAACACTTCTGTGCCCCAGGAGTGCCCTATCCCCTCGAAAATGTAATTTTGAGTTGATTTCCAGTTACTTGCGTGCTAAACACTGCAGTTAGGATTTGTCCTCTGGGGTAAATTATCTACCTGAAAATTCGCTCACTTTCAAAAAATTACCCGAATGGTACATCTCATGTTGAAACCTCAGCTAGTTGTGAGGGATGACACTTTACAGTGCAGCTGAACACAGAAAGACACATAAGAAACTTATTAGCACCTTAAGTAGACTAACATAACAAGCATTTACAATGCAACGGTTTCGCCTTTGGAAAAGTTAGAGCTATTGGCATTGTAAATGACAACATTTTTATTTATGTGTTGGCTTTGAAAACATAAATAAATGGCATTGTCATTTACAAAGCCAATAGCCTAATCTCTCTCAAATGCTACACCTATTGCATTTGACCCACACACACACACAAAACTGGATCACAAGAAGGGAACAGAGGCACACACAAAACCGGGTCACAAGCAAGCAACAAGGGCACACACAAAACCGGGTCACAAGCAGGCAACAGAGGCACACACAAAACCGGGTCACAAGCAGGCAACAGAGGCACACACAAAACCGGGTCACAAGCAGGCAACAGAGGCACACACTAAACCGGGTCGCAAGTAGGCAACAGAGGCTCACATTTTACTAGCAAGCTCGCCTTGGAAGAAAAGTTATTCACACAGCTTGGAAATGTGCAAGGTGGGGGCCCCAGTTCATACCACGCGCCCCCTTCCAACTTTGAATAAACTCTCTACAGATCCTCAGTTTATCTCACATTTTTGGGAACTGTGTTTTAACTCTGTCCTACTGCATGTACTTCCTTTCATCATCTCTACGTCACCTCCCCCACACGAACCTCCCATTCACCTGTAACCACTTCATTTGCTTATACTTTTCCACCGTCAATATTTCAACAGCTGTACACCTCCTTCGCACCTTTTCCCAATTGGCACATATTGGTCGATCCAGATGTGTGTTCTGCAGAGGGGCCACGGTTTGGATGTGCACGTAATGTGACCTGAACACACTTACGACCCACTAACAATAACTGTAACCCACTAGGGCTGCCTTCAGCCTCAACTTCAGAGCTCTCAGTCATGCTCTGTCATATACACCCGTCCGCAACTTTAACTCACTCAAAAACTTAGAGGTGAATCGGTTCACAGTATGCACTACAAAAGAGTCATATAATGTAGGAATAAATACGGAAACACAACATCTGGGGAAAGCAAATTCTCTTAGGGAATGCATGATGAAGTAAAACGTGAAATGTAAAAATGGACTGCATGGCCGACATGGATTACCATAAGTATTTGTGCAGTTATCGCTCAGGAGGAGTAGATCAGTGTGTTTCCCTGTAAAGTTATGGACACACCTAAGGGGACTGGTAGTGACCCGTTTCAAAGTCCGTTTTTAATTACCCCCAGGTATGAGCCCCGGCAGGACTCGCTCCACTTAAAGCCTCATCCACTCTATCAAACGCCACTGACAGATCAAGAAGGTTGTTTATGGATGCAATTTTGAAGTGCAGACGGGTAGTGTAATGGCTGGCAAGAAAAATGGTAGTCACAGTTCGGTGAGCATAGGAAGTTGAGATTGAACCCAGTGCGGATACAAGGTCCAGGCAACTATCTCAATGTGACATTTTGCTGCCCGGTGCCTCTACAACCACAGCAACAGTTTGCTAACTTTTCGTGAGCACACATACATATCCTGTCTACAGCCAAACGCCTCTCATACATGTTTAATATTGCTATAGACACCAAATCTACGCCTGTACTTCACTGTTCGAAAGGCACCATAGCTTTGTGAATAAAGGGCTTGTTGCTGTCACTGGCATCCTCAGCCTTTCATCCTTCTGAGGATGATAACTGGAATATCTAGCACAGACAGCTGTGACACCTATTGAATGCAACGCTATTAAAAGCCTAACTTTGATAGAAAATGCCACATAAACATTGTACCACGCGCACACAAACACCAGTGCCTGCATACAACACACAGAGCCAGGAAATATGAGACACATAGATAGACCTACAGAAGAAATGATTTGCACTTCAGCATTTGAGTGCCCTCCTTCCTCGAGTAGGTAAGGTTTGCTCAATGTATATAATGTAATCATGGTGTGAGGGCAAAGACAGCGCTGAAGGCCTTACATGGACTGCCGTGTTGCAACAAGCATGCAATTTGGCAGACCGGCAATGGCTTCCGGCTCTTATCTGTCAACAACATTTGAGTAACTATGTAAACAAGGCAGGGCGCCCATGCGGTAGCTGCACACTGTCCTCCCATGCCGCATAGTCTGAGAAACCCTAGAATTGGGATTCCTCCTGTCAGAGGGTGTCGGCACCCCCCGTCCAGTCACGTGGGCATGAGGCACTGTGGCGCACTTTTAAAAGCGGCGTCAGCACCCCACCCTGACCGTACGATTACACTGGGCAGCAAAGTTTATATTGTTTCACACTGATTGTGAGTAGAGCGCTTAGAGGCGCATTAATGGACACCGTGAGCTACTCTAGCAAAATGTTAACGCGAATTACAGAAAGATGAACATGGCGCTTTGACAGCTCTTCACATACAAGACGCATATTCCAGTCAGCGCACAGCGCTGCGAGGCCATACCAATATATGTGCTTTACAAATACGAGCAAAAAGACAACATCGCATCACAAACCGATGCAGTAAGCAACTGAGAAGTTTCTTTCATTGACAAACCTATAAATTCATAAATTTCAGATGGTGGCAGAGTCAGGACGCTATTTTAGCACAATCGACTTTTAAAAATAGGCCTGAAAGAGGATGACTTATTTATCACGATTTTAGGTACCCGGGACAAAATCAGTTGTTGGACTTGGATTGCTTTCATTCATTAATATAGAGACATTCTCTATCTGCTGCTCGGTTAATAATAATTGCTTTTCATGAAGTTGCAGTGCTCTCGGAGATCGGAGCCGCCGCGCTCCCATTGGCTGAAGGAGCCGAGCCCCCTTGCTAACGCCGCGACGGGATTGGCCCGTACGCCGCAGCGTCATCATTGTTGCCGTGCTGTGGTTGGCCGAGGACTGAAGCGTCATCGCCGATCTGTCCCGGGAGCCGCACTGCCATAGGCTGACTCCCGGGTGTGGAGAGAGGCTCGCCCCGAACGCCGCGACAGGATTGGTGCCCGTCCTCGGGACCTCTGGGAGTGCTGCGCATCACCGCCGGACCCGGGGAAGAGTGACCCGACCTCGCCGTGGGAGTTTGCGAGGTGCCCCAGCCCCCGGCCTGCCTGTCTCTGCTCGGAGCGCCGAGCTAGCTCCCCGCCGCTCCCCAAGGAACCGAGAGCGGGCGGAGAGCTGCTGAGACTGGCCGGGGCTGAGACGAGTGCGCTCTGATCAGCGCGGTGCGCCTAAAGTAATCGGGGGTGCAAGGCTGTGCGAAGCGGCCCGAAGAGGAGTCCCCAGCATTCTGGTGAGGCGCATTTGCAGCGCTAGGGCCCCTGGCTTTGTGGGCTGATTCTGTTGGGCTAATTTACCGGCTGGCATTGCTTGATTTACCTCATTTGAAGAGCTTAATAGTAGAGATAATCGGTGGTACACGGGGGGGGCGGGAGAGGAAAGGACGGCGGGAGGGGGGCTGGAGAGGACACAGGGGGCGGGAGAGGACACGAACGGCGGGAGGGAGGCGGGAAACGTGGGGACGGCGGGAGGAGGGACACAAGGCAGGACAGCAGCAAGCACGGCCCGGCCGGACCAGACTCGGGGGCGTTCCCGGCGTCGCGTGACGTCGGCAAAAGCCAAAGAATCTCGGGAACGCCCCCGTGTCTGGTCCGGCATTGATGGACAGGCCCCTCGTCCAATGGCTAGGCTCCATTTATGGAGCTAGCCAATGGGACGGGGGGCGTGTTCCATAGTGCTTACTGTACTCAATAGATTTCTCTGGAGGAGGAGCCCAACGGCTCCTTTCTCCAGCGAAACCTAAAAAGTAGAAAGAAATAAACAGACTAAATTTGGGGTTCTGCAGTTTAACAGCTGCATCTTCCATAAAAGAAAAAATAAAGGTTTCGCTGTCCCTGAGGAGAAGTTGTGGGAATACATCTTTGGGTGTAAATGAGGATCTAGGAAAAAGCTTTTTTAGTTCCCTATTTCGTCTGAAGGGTTTGTCGTCAGTGGCCCGACAGCAATGTCCAAGAGTGGTGATCCATAGAGAGGTAACTCCACTGGAAAGCAATCAGTACTGGTACCTGAAGATTAAATTACTTTTTTCAAGTGGTTCTACCACTGCAGTCAGCGTGGATCAATGGGAGTGATGTCACGTTGGAGCAGCGCTCATGGGAAAGAGTCAAGGTTTCTGACGCACATCCTATTTACAGTAATATAACATTTTCCTCTTCAACCGTTTCCACTAGGCCTGCTGCATTGCTAAGGTGTGAAGAGAGCAAAAGCTACTGAGTCATGATCAAAAACAAATAGCCGTGAGAATTGGGATCAATCGTGAGACTAAATAGTGTCCTCATGGGCCACAACAGACAGGGAAATAGTCATAAGTGCTGGCTTGGTGGACGTTGCCTTCAGAAAAGCTAAAATCCAATGGAATGGAATGCATTCCCAATTGAGCAAATGTGACTGACACCAATTCAAGCTTTCATTTGATCACCGTCTATTTTTGGGCTCTAGACTTCTCATCATGAAAGAAAGCTTACAGCACGTGAATGAACACATGGCATCAACACAGCACAGCACAATTATCACTATGAAATAAACTGGATAAATAGGCTGAGAACAATAGGGTTGTGTAAAACACTCAATGCAATGACTACTTACGTATATTGGAATCTTCGTCAAGTGCGCCAGCCAAATCGAAATCCTCTTTACCAAGAAAAGAAAAAAACGTCAATACAAATAATCAAGCAGGGCATTCTTATGTCTATTTGAGTCACAAACAAATTTAATAACATGGGCGTAGCTGAGAAACAAAGATATGTCTTAGTGACTCATAACGACTGCACCCAGGCCCACGCCCACTATACAAAAAAAAGTAATATAGAAACAATTCCGGACCCAACACCTAGATGGCAGAATAATGCACAGGATGTGAATCTGGGAGAGATTTACGCTGCAAAAGCACATTTTCACAATATCAGATTCACAAAGGCTGTAGAGTACTAGTTGACATTCATATACTAATGCAGAAGTATTTAGGGTTTTGAAAAATAGCCTTGACCTTTCAATATCTTTTAATAACATTTGCTACAAAAAGGAACACTCTAGACTACGCTCAAACACAGGGGCGTTTTAGTGGATAAGCAATATACTCTCCAATAGTACGTTGCACACTGGTAAAAAGGATCAAGTTACTACTGAGAGCCCCATTACTCATATTCCATAGACTCCTTTCTAATCCATACGGGGGGAGTGCGAGAGAGAGAGAGAAATGGACGCTGCCTTAGCATGAATCATTGAGCACACAGAGATCGCAGAATATGTGGGGTGGCCCACTTAGCATCCCTAAAAAAAGTCACCAATTTCCCGTTTATGCCTCTGATGAACCCTCAACGGGCATTCCAACTGAGGGATATACCATGTTTAAAAAAAAGGGATCCAAATAATTCACCAGGCAAGGGCTGTCAGTGTTTGATGCAACTGTACACGCTGTACTGATCGACTCGTATGTAAGTAACCCTGATCATAAGAATACAGATCTCTGTATCTGTGCGGATGGGAGTGATCAAGCCCTAGAAGGATGTTATGCAACGTCTGCTGAGCAAAGGAAAAATTCTAGAAATTAAATCTCCACATTTTAGTGAGATTCATTCAGACACTTGGGGCAAAAGTTGAGGGGCATGACTAAAGTGCCAATTTGCCCATTTGGTAAGAACGGTGCGCTTCAATAGCACATAAGGCCATAAGCTCACTTACATGCTTTGCCATTTTAATAACTGGCAGCAATCTTTTTTTTTTTATGAAAGTAGCTTAATGTTGGGGTATGTTAAATATTAGTGGGGAGCACAGCCCTCGTAGACCGCTTCCTTGCAACAAACTCTGAGCTAAAAAAGGCCAAAGACAATAGAAACAAGTAAATGGTTAAAAGCCAGGATTTTGAAAGCTTTCTAAATCTAGAAAGACATGTTTCTATGTGAATGGTTGGGTTGTTCCAGATTTTGGCTCCTGGCTCGGAGAGTTTTTGGTCTCTGGAACCTAATGAATTTTACCTTGGGAAATGTCAAAAGTGCTCTATTGACTGATCATGAAGATCAGCGGAGAATAGATCAACAGAATTTGGAGGCAGTGAAGTCTGGGATGTTTTGATACAAGGCTTTATGAATAATTGTCATGGCTTTTAAAATAACATGTTTCCGAATAGGAAGCCAATGTAGCTATGAAAGAATACTAAATGTGTGATCTTTTCTGGAAACACTGGCTAATAATTGCGGAGCCACAGTTTACTTAAGTTACCTTGCTTAGGTTTGGGCTCATGCAGGCCATTTTCTGATTCCATGAAAAAAGAAGAATTGCCATAATTCAGGTATTACTCGATGAATGCGTTTATGCCCGGAATATGTAAATTGACCTCAAACAATGTAAAGATTATTTATGGCAATTCAAGTCGGAGAAAATATATACTTATTACAATGACTGAACGTCTAACATGCAAATCTGATCAATTTGGAGGCCTATATATCCTATATGCCTATATGGGCAAGAAATCAGGCCTGCTTTCTTTCCCACACCAAGGAGGCAGTTAAAAGCAATACCTTAGTTTGAAGTGAATTAAGGTTTAGAAAATGTTCACACATCCACCACCTAAAATGAGATATGGTGTTGGGCAAAGAATCTGATTTGGAGTTTTCAGGAGGCTGAATATAAGCTGGGTTACACGTAGTGGTGACATGCTGCCTGAAGGATAAAACAAATGCATTAAGTGACCTAATATTTGTGATAAACAGGAAAGGAGACAAGATGTACACGCTCCTTACTTTCAATAATGCTCTTTCCGGTGGATACTCTAAACTCAGACTCCTCATCTTCAGAATATTCCCCAGGTGCAAGACTGGATCCTCAAATGTTTCATAGCTCCCGCGCACTACTAGGTGGAGTGCCATGCGGCTCCATGTTGGCTTTGTTCCACCCAGGTAGTGATGGAGTGGAGCCTCATGAAAGCACCAATCCAGTGTACCAACCAGTGTCAATGTCTTGCTCGACTCTTTGCACGCACTTGGACGCAGAGCCAAAACAATTGCCAGTACCAGTGTGCAGACCTATGATTTGGAACTTTTTTAGATCGTAGGAAGGGGCCACTTGACAGAATGAGGAGGTGTGGGGGGCAATGAGGATTCTGCAGTTCAAAACATTACCCACCAGAAAGAACGTTGCAGAAGTTAAGTAACTTGTTCTTCTGATGGACACTTCTAACCGCAGATTCTTTACCTTTAGAATAGATACTAAAATAATACCTTCCACATTGGAGGGTCTGAGGAGTGGGCTCAGACCAGAAAACCCTGCAGGACTGAATGGTTGAAATGCCCTTCTCGTCAGACATGGCTGTCAAGGCAGTAGTGTTTGTGAAAATGTGCACCAGTACCCATGTCCTGGCCTGAGAGAAGTTAAGGACCGGTATTCTGTGTGCCAATACAGTGGTGTCCGCCTTAGTCCAGGTGAAATGGACTCTCAGACATTCTGGAGGCTGCTTTTGGTCAATGCATAGCAGATCTTAATGCAGAGGACTATCGAACTCGACAGAGTCCTCTTCTGCACAGCCTTTCCTTTCTTGGCCCTAGAGAACCCCCACAAAAAGCTGATCGTCCACCCAGTGGTTCTTGGTACTGTCAAAAAGCTTAAAGATCTATTGGGGTCCAACTGGTGGAGCCACTTCTCCTCTTTCAATGTGTGAGGCAGGGAAAAGAATGTTGGGAAAGTGATGGATTGCCCCATGTTTAAAGGAGTCTCACTTTCCGGCAAGGAGGCTGTCCCAAGTCCTCAGCACCAGTTTTTTTACACAAAAAAGCAGTGTGGAGCAGTTGTATAGATAGAACATGGAGTTCTCTCATGTGATGAGCTCAAGTAAACACAATCAGGAAGGCAGTCATTTAGGTCAGAAAAGGGAACGAACAGCTGTGCATTGGCTCGAAGGGAGTACACACGAGGAACCTGAAAACCAAATAAAGGTCCTGTTGTTGCAACAAAACAGAAACCTGTGTTAACCCTGTAGTAAACCGCATCGCAACAGGTGATTTAAATGCTAAAGGGACCAAAAAATAACATTTACTAGTATTAACCTTGCAAGACCAAAGACACAACAAACAAATAAACACCCAACAGTTTGGCTTGCAATGAGCCTGTCTTGCAGACTCCACACCTGGCTACAAATTTGGCAAGGCGCTCAGCGTAAATTGTCCTGTGTAGATTGACACCTGGCAGCAAGCCTAGCATCCTCAACCTCAGGTGTTGTATCAAACGCAGTCAACTACCGCCACTCAATCTCAATGCAGAGAGGTATAGATTGCACAGGTGCAGAACCCTGCCATGCTGCTGCAACAGACGATTTTCTTTAAAGTGGTAGCCTGATTGGAGGACAGATGGTTTAAGCTCAGAAGTTCCTGGAACCAAACTATCCTGCCCCAATTAGCTGGACACCAGAGGCTTCTGAACACCACCTCCCCACCTCCCCCGCATGAACTTCCAACTTAGCAGAGATACATCCATCACTACCGTCAGGAGTAGGATGCTGCGTAAAGAAGCTGGGGCAGCCAGGTGCTGGTATATAGTGGCTGGTCAGCTTTCTATTCACTGGTGGGCATGAACATGGTTTTAGTCTAATGCATCAGTGAAGGTTTCATTGATCGAGAGCAACGCATCAGATGATGCAGTCCCAGGTTGCTAACTTCTTTGAGTACATTTGTCTTCACTTCAACAGAAGGAAGCTGTAGGTACAGGACCTCAGCAGCACATTGAATAATCACAGCAAAGGAGGAACTCTACTCTGCTGGGGGCCTAAGAGGTGACATCAACTCTGTATCAGGGAAATATTAAGCCCACTGGCCTCCTGTGAGTCAATTATCATAGTGAGGGGGTACATCTTTCCCATTGCCCCCATCGTCCGTTCTGGGTAGTGGCAAGCTCAGGTCACAATCGAAGCCAAATAAAAATGGAGTCTGAGTAGGTCTCCAAGGCAATGGAGGCAGAGGATCAGACCCAGGTGGTAAGGAGACTGGGTGTGTCAAGACCCAGGTGGTAAGGAGACTGGGTGTGTCACAGTCGGTTCAGAGCATAACCTTGATCGGGGTAGAGATGAAGCCAGCTCAAAGTAAGATGGCAGAGTCCGTGCTGGTGGCGTACATACCGGAGTGGGAATCTGCACTATACTCCGTGCATAACTCAAGGTGAGTTTCAGGGGTTCAGACAATGCCAAGGATAGATCAGCTGGTGGTAAATCAGCCGGAGGCCCCATGGGATCCATGAGGCAGAATGGCCCACCAGAGGTAGGTGAAAGAGTGGCAAATATGCACAGCAAGGTCTCCTTAAAGACCTCAACCTGCTGCAGTATCGTTACTGACCCAGGGAACTCAGGCGAGCATCAAGAACAACTGTGGGATCTGCTCGTCAATTGGGGGTGGCACTTCGATACCCTCGGTTTTGGTAAGGATATTTCCCTTGCACTCTGCATTCCGTATTTGGGAGTTGTAGAAAGACTGAAGAAAGTGGGACCCTAGCTCCTGTTCAGCATTTGAAGGTTTCGCAAAAAAAGGAACGGATGTTGGTGCGCAAGGGTGGTGCTTATATGCGGCTCTGCTACATCACTTCAAGGGAACAACAAAGCCAATGAGGGGATGCAAGGTGCAGCCTAGTGGTGCGTGTGAGAACTGCTAGGAAAAGTTTGGAATTCAGTGTGGCACCTGAGAAATATTCTCAACATAAACAATCTGTGGTTAGAAATATGTATTAGAGGGATACTTGTGGGACACCACAGCATACTCCTTAATGTTTGGAGGTGAAAGAGTGACTAACAGATTAAGCTTTACTTGTTACACTCCTAGGGAGAGCTGTAAACACCTGGTCAGTTAGTTTTCTTTGTTGTCCAGCACCCCTGCAGCACGTTAGGCCAGAAGAAACTAGTCCTGGAAAATGACTGTCTGAGACAGTTCGACTACTAACCGGCCGTACCTGTCAGCAGAGACGTGAAGAGTGAGTGCCCATTTTGATTTCAGATAGAGAGAAGGACCGCAATGTTTTTGTTTCTCATGATCACATTAACCGTGAACAATGACACGAAGACCTTTAATATCAGAAGGCCTGCGATTGACTCCCAACAAGTATTGTGAAGTGATGCATCACATCTGTGTCATGCATCACATGATGTTTGGAGCAGGCCTTGGAAAAGAACCTTCCATCTGTAATCTGATGAGCCTGCTGTGACAGTGACCTGGGGATGCAGTTGGTAGAAGGGCCACCCCATCAAGAGATTTATGGCAAGGGCCCATACTCTCTGAGACAGCTTCACAGTTGTGCGTCAAGAGTAGGACAGACTGATTGGCAATGAGATTGCAGTCCTCTGTCCACTGAAGCTGAAGGGGGTCTCATAAGCAACATGGCATAGGAAGAGCAGCAATCCATATACATAAGGTTTCCAGTCTCTCTAGTTCCTTCAACCAGGCTGTCAAGAAGCTCCACTTTAAGGTGGGGCATGTGGTCTGCATTGTTTGTCATACTTTCTGGAGAGAAAAGGGTCTCACAAGACCAGTCCACAATCGCCCAAGCAAACTGAATTCATTTTCATGATCTCCAAAACAAATTTGCTAAGTTCACTGAAAATCCAACACTGAATACGGTCCAGGGAACTAATCCTAATTTAATTCAGCCAGTTCTTAAGAGATACCCTCATCAAACAGTCTTCCGGGTGAAGGCAGGAAAGGATCTTAAACAGCCCTGAAAAGGCCAGTACTGGAGCTTTAACTTCTGGAAAACTTTTTATGACAACACTAAGTTTAAAGGCCAGCATTCTGTGCTGGTAATGCAGGTGCACACTCCATATTACCAGTACAGAAAGCTGGAAAAACTGGAAGAACTTCCTGTCCTTCTTATGCAGGCACGTGAAAGTATGCCTCTTCTAAATCTACAAAGCATAACCAGTTGTCCTGATCTGCTGCCAGTACCCATGCGGGGTGAGCAACTTCAATAGCTGACAGTTAGGCAGTGGTGCAGGGGAAAATGGCAAAGGCAAGCGGAACTAGTCAAGATCATATAATCTAGTGTTTGAAAATTTCCACTTCTTTTTTGTTACGATGAATAGTGATAGCTGGAGCAAAGCACTCAATAGAAGGGATCAAACGACTCTATAGTCCAACACAAAGAATTTCTCCCCATCTTCCAAGAGTCTTCTGGGAAGGCAACAGAAGCAGAGGGACTCTACAGCATTTCCATATAGCACACATTGGGAGGTGTGGTACTAGTCCCCTACATTGGAGCAATCGGATTGTCAGGGCCCCAGGAAAGTGAAATGGACTGCTTGGCCTCTTTTAAGGTCCATGTGGCTTGTCTAAGTTTCCTCCTTATGTCTTCTTGAACTATGAAGTTTAGACGAAGGAAGAATGCAGCTTTGGCAAAGCTCATGGAATGAAAAGTGGCTGCTGCCTTAAAATGAATCATTACTTTAATACTGAAGGACAGGAAATTCTGTTTTAATGTTTTTTGGATGTTTATGTTTAAACACACTCGAAAATCGGTTTAGTGGCTTGTATACTTAATTCGGTTTGTGTTTTGTTGTTTTTTTCTATGGCATCTACTAATGCTTTGGTAAAAGAAGTTAAGATATTTGATTGGATTTAGGATTCAAGGTTAAAAAAAAAAACACGAAGCTAATACTAGCAGGTTACTGGAAACCTATTAGCCAATGATCTTGCTGTGGACACTGTTGGAACTTCACTGCAGGCTTCCACGCAAGGATAGAAAACCCCATTTGCCCGGGGAAGTGTTTTCATTGTACATCCTCACTTAACTTTTCGACAAACTGCAATTGATGATAGATATCCTTGCATGAATCAGTGGGGGTAGAGGGGTCACCCAGTGGTTACCAGATTCATTCTCTATCGGAAGCATAAACAATTCTGAGCTCGGAGTCAGATTAGAAAAATCTCAAGTGGGGGACCGATTTACGCATAACATTCATCAGTTGTGAGAGAGGATGTGCTCTTTCCAAACTTTCAAGAACCACCCTTAAATCACAACAACTTTAAACATCCCTTTAAAAAACAAATTGCTAGTGGCAAATGCAATTACCCTTGAAAAATGGATGAAGATCACAGTCAGATAAATTATTCTTGCACTGGTCACGTCCCTTCATTAGTGCAATAATTCGCCTTAGGGCTGCTGCCTTCTAGTTCAAAATGTTCATCGCTGTTGACAACATAATATTTCCTAATAGGTCAGAGCTAGATATATTACTCACCTATTGTTTGAGTCTTATGTTCCGATTAATTAGTTTTCATCACTGGATTTGAGATATGTTGTGACATCCTATATAGTTAGATTGTGGGATCTTAGTGGCGTTAACAAAACTTTGAACACTCTTTTTTTTTCATCTTTCAATTTGCATAAAATATATCCCCGAGAACAGTGTACTCGAACGCGGAGGTGAATGCAGATCTGCAGAAGGGGTACCACAATCCGCAGATAATTCTTCACGAACTCAAAATCCCAAATAAAAATGAGCCCTAACCAACACTTGTTAATCCAGCCGCGGCTTCCCTAAATGCATCCTAAAGCTTTCACGTTCGACAACATACAAGGAGGAATATGGCCAAACATCTGGTGGCCTCACACCCCCAAACAATGAATTCATAGGACTCTTAATGGTTGATTATCAAAGTTGTACTGTGCTCCATCCATTGCTTCAATGCACATTTCAAAAATATCCAACGCAAAACTTGAGCTTAATTAGTGGATCTCCTGGTGTTGCGAAAAAAAAGACAATAGGAGGGGGTCACACAATGGTTTGTTCCAGAGTGCTTTAAACAACCTATGGTGAAAACACTGAAGAGTTACTTTGCCCCACTCTCTCGCCTCATGTGCTACAGCTAACCTTTACAGCCATTACAGTTCCTAGCAATCTTGTGTAGTTTCCGTAGCTTCTACTAATTACCTACACTGTCAGCATCGATCTAGTGAAAATTGCTTCCTCTTGATAAGGGTCCTTCCACTGCTGGCGCTGTGATTTGAGGTACTATTTTTATTTTCTTCTGCTTCCCATCATGTTGTTACTTTTTCAATTTTCTTCCTCTTGTCCTGTTGCTACCTGTAGTTTCCTCATCCCCACTCCCCTTGTCCGTTTTGCTTCTTCCCTCTCAGCCCAATCACACCTTTGTCTATATTGCCTCTTCCCTCCCACCATCACCCCCAACTTAACCTCCCCTTGTCCGTGTTGTATCTTCCTTCCCACCTCCCATCATCTGTCTTGGTTCTGCCCTCCCACCCTATCCCATAACCCACCCTCCTGTTGCCTGTGTTGCCTCTTCCCTCCCACCACCCACCTTTCATCGCTGGTCATGGCATACTACTTGTTTTTTTACCTTCACGATACATAGTGATTTTTGTATAACTGTTATACAACTTTTTTAATTAACCTCTAGCCATGCTGCACCGCAGTCCTGCTGCTCTACAACATTGCTTAAATACATTGGCAAAGCCAATTGCTCTCAGATAGGCATGGCCTGTTGGCTTTACCAATGTTTGTTACAGCAGAGACAAATGAGCTGATCAGAAAGAGATGTGATGGATTGGAAGCAGCTATTTGAACACCTCTAGAACTCAAAGCTTGGCCACTGCAACAGATTATCCGGATTCATTTAGTTTAGCCAGACTCTGGCTGTTCCTGAGAACCAGTTCTGGATCTAAGGGTTTCAGTCTGCTGCATTGTCAGTGGAACTCATGACTCTGCATCACATATTATTCCCGTTCACTGGTCTTCAACTCATGTCCAACTTGAAATCTAATATTAATCCATTACGCATGCTAGGCGTCCTGCCAGACAACAGCCCACAATAGCATTTGAGCTTAGTTGGTGGGGGCTAGTGATAGACTTTGGGCAACAGCACAATCCCCACCCCTGTGGGATGTATGGCGATACAACGAGGGCCATTTCAACGCAGTCAGTTAGATTGCGGTTTTTACAACGCAAGACGTTACATTGACTTGCGCTGGAGGGGCGCTGGACTTAGGAATAGTGTGAATTACTATTCCAACTCCAGTCTACATACAGTAGGGAAGGTGTTGGAAACAGTAATTTACACTATTCCTTAGTCAACAGCGCCCTCCAGTGCAAGTCGGTGTAACAACTTGCGTAGTGAAAACCACAATGTAATAGAAATGGATGCGTGGTAAAAGATGCCTCCCCCCCTGTGGCACATGATTCCTCCTTTCATGCATGGCCTTCTTGATCTACCAGAGGGGTGTACTTTGGCCTTACCATCTATCCTCTTTGCTCTTTCCAATTCTGAGTGTGTGCCAGTGCCAGGTGGTCAATGTCGCTCCCTCAAGAGGCTCTGTGTGCCAAGCAGCCAACAAGGTAGCTTATAGTCTGAGTAATAAAGCTTCAAATTACAGAACTTTATGGTGGAGCATTACCTCAAATTTTACCGAAGCGGGACATTACCGACACAAACACGTGAGAGGTCTGGGAAAGAGGCATTTTGGTGGGGAAGCAAATTAAATGGAGCAGTAGCGACATTTCCTTGTGTTAACCAAAAACATTTAAAGTCATGTCTGCTTGCCAATTGGCTCCAGACTTCGAACAGACTTGGATCACCCAAACTCGAAATCTAACCTACTCCTGTTCCTGTATTTATCACCGAAATGATAGCAAGCAGGGCTCCGGTCATAGGCTTTCTCTCAGCTCAGTAAGCCTTAAAGATCTATCACAAAGCTTAGCGCACTGGACTATTCCTCATTAAAGATCTACTTTTGGTGTGTCCATCTTTCATCACGAAGACAAGCTTCCAAGGTCCAGCTGAGTCTAGCAGTGACCTCTATATTTGACAGGACTGAAGATGCACAAAGCAGAACTATCAGGCAGGGCTATTAGACTGCACGGTACAGTCGTGCTAGCCTCTTCCCTCAACTTAGCAGAGACTTTCCTGCAATGTCCACGAGCTAGTGCACACTTACAGCATTACTTGATGGTGCAGACCTAGTTTTAATGCTCCTGGCTATATGAGTGTATCCTTCCACTTCCACTTGAGTGCTTGCATTGTACGGCATTAGTGTGCACTTTACCTCTGTCTGCTCTTGCCGGATCCCTCCTGTGTGTCTCGCTCTAATGTGCTCTAGCTGCATGTGTTACCACATAAAAAAGAGACCTATTGGCTTTACCAATGCTTGTTTATTCATTATTTTTGTTCAGTGCAACATACACCAAGAGATTACTTCTCTGTACAAGCCCTCCATACCAGAAACTCAATTTTTACAAACCAGAGCAAACAGCAGTGTTTTCATTGTGTTTAAACATCCGATTACTATTTTCACATTGAGGATTATTTAAAATATGTTTTGTATTATGGAGGGTCTGCTTCCTTATTAACAAAGTTGTAACATTAATAATACATCATTAGGGAGGGTGTGACATGCTGTAATCTACATGAAGTGGCATAAGAATTTTTAAAAAGTGTCTTAGATAATTTAAGTTCATCCCTCACATCCTTCATCTTCATACTCAGGTGGTTTTTGATCTGCCCTCCTTTGAAGATTTGAGGAGGTCTGGTCGTATTTCAAATTCTACCGCAATGTTTTTCATTATTAATAATTTTGCAAATAGTGTTTCTTCTTACCAATTTAGATGGGCATTGACCTGCTGCACAATGTATTTTTTCTAAGCCCCTTCATGCTCTACATAAATGGCATGCAGGCAAAAACTAAACGATTTGTTGCTGGTGGGGTAGTTATGCTACTTGAAGAATTTTCTGGATTCACATGCTTTGCATTATTCTGCCATATAGTTGGTGGGTCAAAAACTCTCCTCTCACTCTCTTCTCCTTTTCCCTTTTTGTTTGGGTTGTTGGGCATAGACTGTCTTCACTATTTGGTGCTTGGTGCAGCCTTCTCCTGAGATCAGTAGCCAGCCTCTGTGCGTGGTCGCAGTCTATTTTTCTGGTGATTCTTTGTCCATTCAATGTGGCATAGGCTTCCTCCTGATGTGTACCTCATTCATGTCCTGGTTTACTTTGCCTCACCTAATTTCCTAGGGAGGTGGGTGGGTCGCTGCAATACTACTCCTACCGGTTAAGTCTCCTGTGCCAGGAGCCAGTGGAGATGCACACAGAGGAGAAAGGAGGGAAAGAAAAGGAGAAGCACACTGGCGAGAGAGAGAGAGCAACAGGGGATTTAGGGAAATACATGGATGAGAGTGAACAACAGGGAGCGTGGGGGGGAGGAAGAAAAGTGAACGAACAAGAAAACTGGAAAACAAATGCACTCTCATTGAATCTTAAAGAAAAAAGTTATTCCATAAAAGGGAGCAGTAGAAGGGCAAAAGTAAAGTGGCTATGCTCCAGGGAATGAACCAACACAATATGGACAACGCAAGCCATCCAACAAGAATTAAGGAAATGAGAGTGACAATTAAGCCATGTAGTGGCAGGCAGCGAGTGGGATTTAAGCCCACTTTAAGATATGGTAAGAGGAAAATAGATCTTTTTCAAACAGACAGGTAAACTGGCTGGTTTGCCTGACTTAACCACATGGCTGCTAGGCGTTTTCCCGTCCTGTGCTGAGATATGCAAAATGCCATCATTCATGACGAGCTGGCCTTGTCATCCGCGCACGGCAGGTAAGCGCCATGACGAGCCCAGCTCGTCATTAGCTTCGAAGGGGTTAAAAGAAGCCAACAACTGAAATTACAGAATTGTACTGCACACAACAACATTAATAAAAGTGGTATTGGTAAAAACATTTAATACAATGTTTTGGGGGGCGTACCATGCTATTCTCCAGGAGGTTGCATACTGTATACACAAGATATCTGTACAGCAACCGAAACAGGGCTGCTGAAAATGATCAATTTATTAGGCACCTGAACATCGATGCTCCGATGCATAGACGTTTTCTCTTCCGCGTCAGCAATGCTTTAGAATTATGCAACACTGTAATTCAAGATATACAAAGCACAAAAGGTTTGATTTCTCCTAACAGCAGATTGTAGCGCACCATGCATCAAACTTTCTAACCGGGTAAGGAAAATGTTTGAAACAATATTTAGACAACAAAATATATATTTTGTGTTTGTATTCCTCATACCTGGACCTCCTGGAACAGGTTTTGGGGCAGGTTTTTTCGTGGGAGTGCCTGCAAATAAGCAGAGAAAAGTAAGTGAATTTCCAGACAAAAAATAACCATAATTCAGTTAAGGAATTAAACAATAAATAAATACATACAACTCCGTCATTGTTAAACACCATGGCATTTACACTTCCTTTGACCTCAAGGCTTGGACAATTTTGCTTAATGAATCTAAATCAGGCTTCGCCAATGAGACGCTATTGAGCTACTGGTAGCTTGCAGGCGGCTATCTTTAAGTAGCTCTCCTGTGTTCAGTTTGGCTACTAACTTAGAAGCTTAGCCCAAACTTGACTCGAATCGGGTATCAGAGCGCTTTACATAGCACCAGTTGCCTTACATGAGGACACTTTCATTTTTTGTTGTTGTTCGAATTAATATCTTTATATCAAAAGCGTGTATCAAAGAAACAAATGTGTGTATTTTTAGAACTCATTGCCTGATATTTGGAGAAAAATTGTTGAATTTCCAATTCACTATTCCAACCATTGATTTGGGTAGAAATAAACATATGTTAATCCAACGCAAAGATAGTCTTCACTGTGAACTTCCAATTCACCAATACACGTTATGTTATATTTAAAGCTGATATGAGAGTGATAAATTATGTTGCATTTGGTAGATTTAGGACTGTGGTTCCAGAGACCTTGCAGCTATGGTTGTTATGTATTACCCCGATATAGGCATTCCAGATTATTAAAGCCTTTTATGTTTTTTACATCAGTGCTAGCAATTATGCCTAAGGCACTGAGGTGATCACTGCGGATAATTTTGCATGGGGTTCGACAATACCTCTAGTAGTAGCTTGGAAGGATTTTCATTGAACATAAGTATATTTTCTTACAGAAAAGGCTAGATACCCCTGACCTAAACGGAAAATCAACACAGCTATAAAGGCAATACTGATTAGTAACTCTCCCAACCGCCATTCAATTAGGGAAAAGCAGGTGACTTAAGTACATTTTTACCATTATTTAGGAGGTGGTCAAAGAGAGAATACATACTAATTATGTTCTTCATGCCATAAATACTGTTCACTTAATCTGAAAAACCCCTTCTCTTGCCTCAATAGCATCGTGTAATGAACTGAGCTGTTCTGTATCCAAATAGTAGAATGACCAAGTGTGTATTTATGGACCTTCAATGCACCACAGATCACAGTCTCTCAACTACCCACTTAGCGGGTGCAAAACAACAGTGTTGATGCAGCGGGTCTGAAAAGCTGGGTTAATATAAATTCATGGACCTTGGGACTACAAAGTTAGCTGTCTTCAATAAGGCAAACATGTTCTGTCACATCCTGTCTAATAAAGTCACACTAGTCATGGAAAAGGTGCCCAGTGGTAATGTTGGATGAAAGCTGCTAGTTGCCATCAGTTCATGTCGATACCTGGCGGCCAAGACATGGAACTCCCTCCCCATCCACCTCCGGCAGACCCAGGACCACCTCTACTTCAGGAAGCAACTGAAGACCTGGCTGTTCGAGCAGTAGCGAACCCCTTCCCCAAGTGCCTTGAGACCCTCCCGGGTGAGTAGCGCGCTATACAAGTGTCATGATTGATTGATTGATTGATTGTAAACAAACTGGTGTCAGGCTTGTCTTTGTACCAGTCACTAGGATGCCAACTACATTGGTACCTAAGGTACTATCAGACTTCATGTCCTCACAGAGATGCATGCCTCTGGGATGTCAGGAGACCTCGGAAACTGGCAAATGACAATAGCATGGGTCACTGTCCTTTGGTCTCTTAATGTACAAGCCTACTTGGAACATAGGATTCCAGCATTTCTCGCGTCTGGTTGATTGTTCGGATCCATAATTTCTATTCCATCACCAGGGCTTTTGACCCTGATGATGTCCCTGACAACCGGGTCTGAGTCAAGGAAGTGTCAGTCCCTGTCCAGAGACAAACGTCCATTTATGCCCTCTGTGGACCAATCTTCATGTTAAGTCTGTTTTAATATCAGCTGAAAGCTTCATAATTGTGTTCTTGCCGCATGCAGAAAATACCAATGACTGGATTTTGGAATAAAAGAAACACTTTGAATCGTGTAGTGTTTCCTAGTGATGCAATACAAGGACAAATGAAAGTAGATTAATGCATACTGCACCTCTTTTTTTCTCCAAAGTATGCAAAAGAACATGTTAGACTTCAAACGCCCACAGAAACAATGTGTTCTGGATCCATTTGAAACCTACCACCCCTTTAACATGGGTCAGCCTTTATTGTTATTGCTCTGCAGTGAGCAATCAAGTTCTTTCACTTAAAGCCTATGTTCAAGTTATGTCTACACTTTGGGAGTTGTTGGGAAGAGTAAGGGAAGATCGGGCAAGCAGTAAAAATTAACCTAGAGATTTCTTGACGTTACATTTTTGATTTATTCTTATCGTTTTTAGTACAAATATGTGAAAAAACAAAGAAACTTAGTTAAGGAAATCCAGATCAATCCATGTTTCAGAGACTGGGTCAGTAACATGGCATTAATTTCAACGTATGCGAACAGGATGAGACTAGGGACTATGACTGGGATGGGATTAGAATGGGAAAACTAGGGACTAGTATGGGAAAACTAGGGAGTAGGACAAGGGAAAACTAGGAAGTGGGCTGAACACATTTTAATTCATTTTGTTAATATGACAAACTATTAGTTGTACCTTTCTAGGAGTGTCTTACTATATGAAATAAGTGGGTTTAATTTAATCTCCACATTTCTGTATACTTTTTCATAGAATTGGCCATTATTAATTGTATAGCAGTAATCCCAGAAAACAGCTAAGTAATTAATATTTAAGATAAGAGTTTCCTGCAGGTTCCAATATTTTGAATGAGATGTTATATATGTCAGTTTGTCTGGAAATAACTGCAGAAAAACGAAAATATGCGTTCTGACATTTTTTAACTTTGATAACCTCGAGAAGGACTTGCTTCATTAACATCACTACCCCTCTACTCCCGAATTTTGCTTGAGAACCCCTTGTCTAGGAGGTCGTTCAGGTTGTACCAGAAACAAAGTAAACTAGGTTCTCCAAGCCCTGCTTCCAATCCTAGCCCTAGTCTTAGCCTTTCAGTAGCAATTACGAGCTAGGAGAGGGACTAATGGTGAGACCTGTCAAATTTTGAGATATTTCCAGTGAAAAGGTGTGTTTTCATTTCTACTACCACTGCCATTTTTATGAATCTACAATACGGGAGCCTGTGCTGGAGCATTCCTTATCACCCAGGAAAGAAAGAACTTGCGTCAGGCAACATGTTGCAAGGATGCTATTAGTGCTCCTTCTCCAAATGTATGCAAAAAATCTCTGATATCGGCGGTGCTCAGAGCAGATTTAATTCCTATGCCCACCAAGCTGGAACTAGTTGAAGGGCGGTTGTGAATGGCATGCCCTTCTGTTTTTGTTTTAGAGTTACATTTTTTCCCCTTGATTTTCCAGGCGCAGCTTTCAAATTTTCAAATTTGCTAGCAGAATCAATAAAATAAATGATTTACCTGATAATGTATCAATGTTGCACATCTGGAACCGAACAGTCTCTTGGGTGTGGGAGGAATGAGATTTCAGTATGTTGCAGTGTACCAAAGTAGACTGCAACAACCTACTTTTAAGAAGGGGAGGTGTACTTTTGGCGTTTACCTGCATGCTTTGGCAATGAGAGGATCAGTATGTGGCAACTAGCAAGTTGTCACGCCGGGGTTTAATTCCAATTTGATCCATAGAGAAGGGATTGCCCTAAAAATGCCTTATGCATAGAGGCGAGAGCTTACAAGGTTCCTTTTCACCCATCTATTCAGCTGCAATTCAGAATCAACATGCCAACATCTAGAAGTACAGTGCAGGACTGCTGTGCAAATTACACTGGTGCTGTGACATTTGTATGACATTGTGGCAGAAAATACATCAAACCTCAATGCATAGGCCCTGCCTTTGGATGCTTTAGGTTCCATACCAATATGGGGGAGCAGAAACTTACTCTGAGGTGCCACAACTGTTTGACCTCCTTTTTCTGTGCTTTGGCCCTGAGCAGGTCTCCTGTGATGCTTTCTTTGTCAGTGGTGACAGGATAATGCTGGCCTCCAAATCAGCTCTGCCTGTTTTAAGGAGGGCAATAGCCTGGAGGGGTTGCAATTAACTTCTTCTTTAGCGAATGCATCTACTGGACATGAAGAAAATGCCAGACTTGTATTTCTTCTAGAGAATTGGTACCTCCCTACCTTTATACGTATATATTATTAAATCCGCTCAGTGGTGTGGGGAGAATATAGGTTGCCAAAAGGGACAGGCATAAGTACTAGATGACTGTCTTCTAGGGGGGCTGCCACCAATCCAAGCAGTACATCTAATATCCAGTTAGTAATACTGTGCTAAATATGAAGACAGGCAAAGGTTTGTTGGACTGAGAATGCGTCAGCAGGCTCCTTCTAGCATTGTGCAAGTTAAGTTAGCATTTGCTGCACCATTTTGTATTTCGGACGCCATTTTGAACAATGATTGAAACTAACTCCTGTCTCCTTCTGTGTCTGCCTCACCGAAAAGCAGCTGCCAACAGTACTCCGCACATGCATTTCTTCAAGGCTGAGTTTGCTGTGCTAAGGAATAGAATGTTTTATACTTGCATACCTTTCTTACTAGATAGGCTTGCTCCCACTGCTCAGAGTGGTGAGAGCAGGCAGAGTAACCTTGAATACAAGATAATGTGTGCCCGGTCCCAGGATTGTAACTCATCTTTCTGTGTTTTCTTTGTTTATTAGTTCCCAACTGGAAAAATCAAGCTGGGTGGGACCTTACATGGACTGGGAATGTACTTTACGCTTTGCTATGTTGTCCAGAGTCAGTCCCTCGGCAGGAGGCTGGTCAGACCGGACTCTGCTTGAGCGAATACTAATAAAATAACTTTGGTTTGTATTCTCTACTGTCTGACCAACTCTTCATTCGTATGGAAGGCTGAGAAGTGGTCGCAAGTGACCCGGGTGGTCCTAATTGGGTCACTTCCTTCAGTTATCTGGCACAACATGGGAAGTAATGGCAGAAATGGCTGGGTGGTATGGATTTAGCTGCGATTCTCAATGGGTGGATGTATCTTCCATTTTAAATTTGGTGCCACCAAGAATGTCTGTTGGAATGAAGTGTTCGTGGTGAGCTTATGGCACAACCACTGCTAAGTTCACTAGCTTCTGGGCATTATTAAAGCAGACCTCGCTGTATCAAAACAAGCATTTTGTAGGCAACAGAGGACTCTAAAACTCCTACACAGATTGAGTGCACCACAACAGATTTCTCGTTGCCCACTATTCCAGTAAGATATTGGGTAGGTTATAAAAATGGTTTGCTGTGGAAATTCTGGCCATCTTATAGCTGTACTCAGAATGCGGCATTCCAAAATGAAAAAGTGGGAGTTGATCATTGGCATGACGAGAATGACTCTACTCAATGCCTTCTTTAGAAAGTCAGGTTCATCCTATCATGAATGGCGTGGGAGCTTAGTAAGTGTACACACTCTGAACATATTTATAACGTTCTCAAAATCACAAGGAGGCCTTGTGGGTCGCTTACAAATTCATAACAAATAGAAGCTGCAAAGCACTTTTTCAAGTGTGTACCTTTTGCCAGCAAAAGCCTATTATAGATTCACATGATGTTCATTAACTATGTAGCTGAATCCATCTCTTGTTAGTTGGTAATTAGACGTTGCTGGGTTTTCACCACAATGTTTATCCACTCTTTTATTACCTCTTGTCTTGTCTCTGGATAAACACAATATTGCCAAGTAAATGTAGAAGGTGTGCTCTATGTGGGTGTTCTGCATTCATATGTTCGGATTCCTCTATAGAGCCAGCATATCTTTTTTATTTTTGTTATATTGATTACATTTTATGTATATTATCAAATAAACTATATGTCACGAACAATACTCCGTTCATTATACAGTTTCCTGGCCGGAAAACAAATCTGAATAATTGTAATGAGTAATGTAAAATAGAACATAAACAATACTCCATACAATTAACACTAGAATATTTTGATAAAGAAATTCAGGAATTTCTCCCATACAATCGCAAAAAAGAAGACCATTTATCACTGTAGAAAGGAACTTTGAGAGTTATTAGAAAAGATACTTCTTTAATCCAGTTTATCAAGTTTTGCATAACCCCCAACTTTCCAATTTAGGAGAACATGCTTTCTGACAACTACAGCTCCTTTAGTAATCCAAAATTCTATTTGCGGGTTACGTATTTGTATCTAATGGATAATCCTGGAATTCTTGACATTTTTTTTGACACTTTGTCCCAAAAGACTGCAGTCCTTGAATATTTAAATGAAGTATTTAAGTGTCTGCTTTACCACATATCAAGCAAGCAATTGTCAGTGCTAAGCAGTTTCAGTGATTTAAATGTTGTGGCACCCAATAAAGCCCACAGCAATTATTTTTGCTGAGAGAGCCGACTAAGAATTTCAGCTGATGTTTTCGGACTTGACAAGAAACTTCCATATCTCTAGGTCTTCAACCCAATCATCACGACATTTTGAAACTTTTCCATTGTGTGTCAGCCAAGTTAACTCTATATAGTTTAAATCAAGTTGATCTCGTAAACACTCTTTTGAAAAACTTTGACAAAAATATTGGTTTGCAGGTCAGTTAGTCGAGATGTCAAAATCTTCAGCGACCCAATTTATCAAGATATTTTTTGCCCTTTCAGACTCCCTCAGATTTTATTTTCCATTCATATCTGACAAGGATATTACTTGTTGTTCCATTATTACGCATCGTAATTGACTTACATCTTTAGAACCCAAGCTTTACCAATGTACTGTAATTTTTTTAAATCTTTTTCGTAGGATTATTGAAGATCACAGAGAGATTTATTCTCTACAAAATACCGGACAAAAAGCTTTAAATTGTAGGCTATTTGTTTTGCTAACATTAAATAGGAATATCAAGAAAATATCATGGAAATAGAGAATTTCACTGGATATTAATTTATTACATTCTTTTTTACTTCCAACCATGTAGACATGTCTAGGATAGTTATTCACCAGTTTTAAAAGGCTGGCTTGGCCGTTTTAGTATGAACCATTGTGACAGCTTAATATTTGGAAAGTCAAATCCTCCTTTTTCCTCCACATTAACGATCTGAGAAAGTTTTTATCAAACATTAGTTAGTTCGTATCAGGAATGTTAGACCAAATGGTATTACAGATGTAATTGGCTAAAGTCTCATTTTTATTGCATTTAGCTTTGACTATAAACTGAGTTTAGAGTTTTCAAATGTTCTCTTTCCTCTATTATGTCCTCAACCAAGACCACAGATTTATTTTAATCATTTTGCTCATGTATTTTATAATGAACCTCTAAATAAGCTTGCTTCCTAACTTAAAAAGCAATGTTAAATCTTCAACTCTGATTTCTTCTTTCATGATACTCAGTCACACTTTTTTCCACAGTCAATATATAGCCTGACAATTTTCCATTGTCTATTACAGGCATAATGCCTAAAATAGATTTGACTGGGCCATAAGTTAATTGTAATATATCATGCACATAAAGGATGTTTGTAATCATTTTCCCACCATACTGAATACCTTTAAAAGTCTAAACATTTCTCAACATTTGTCCTCAAATTTTCACACTGATACTAAATAATAATGAAGACACCCTTGTTTAGTAACCTTGTGAACTTTGAAAAATGAGGTAATTCCATTCACTGTTACTTGAGATAAACTGTTAAATGTTTATTCGGTTTGTGGATATATGCCTATCAATTCACATAACTCATTTTCTTCAGAACAGGTTAATAGAAAGCTGTTCTGCATCATTGCAATCATCTTGGCATTTGAGGTTCCCTTTTCTAATGTCTTCGATAAATACAAAACATTATTATGAATGTACCTTCTTATAAAATATACTTGAGGAGCTAAAGAAAAGCTGAAATACGTTTAAAAAAAACACATCATTTTTCTTCTTTTCGTTTCGCTGATTGGACTTCTGTCAGCAATATCGAGCGATGAGTCAAGTCAGCAATATGTAAACAGAATGCTATTGAAAATGCTGAGAGTCCCTTGTGGGAGAATTGAGCACTTTCATCTAATTTCTTCAGGTAAAACATAGCTCCTGCTCCCACAGCACTCCTATTTATATGACTTGGGTGCTAATGGCCTTATAGCTCTTACCTGTAGGGCAATGAAGGTGGTTTATTAGCACCCTTGTTAAGCAGCTACACCTATCACTAGGGAGTAGGTAACTAACAGCTGTTACTGTCCGCAACTACAGACAACTATGCTCATAGTAAGAGGAAACAGTCTATCCAAATAAGTATTAAGGATATTACTGTTGCACTCCTTTTTTGAGTTCATGTTTCTGTAAAAAGCAGAAAGTGTCACAAAAGTCAGATGAAAGAACATCAATTATGCAGTTTTAGTACAGTGTTAATTTATTTAATACTTTTCCTAGGATTCATCTCCTTTGACGCAGCTCTTTTTTACCTCTCCCATATCATTTTCCAGCATTTGGATATCCATTCTTTCTTCATGGTTTGACACATTTTCTATGAGAATGCCTCTTAAGCAAGCCTTCAGAGATGACTAAATGATGTTCAAACCATTTACAGTTTGTCGTTTCTACAGACATAATTATTTTTACACAGGATATCATTCTACAGTAAGAAGTACCATTGTTTCTTTCGTGTGGTTGGATGTGAACAGAAAGCTGAATAATGTCAAACACTCGCCCCAGTCAGAGATTTTGACGTAAATCCATTGTTTTTTTTCTCACCCCGCCATTTCAGGTTGGACCCAGCCATATGCAAATCAGTCTTGACCATGCTCCACATGGAACAGTCCAGCCCGAATTGCCAGGACTAGTCCTCCCTGGACTGGCTGGAAACAAGCATCCTAGGACTTGTTTTGGGGTGTTAGCCACTCATCAGCCAGGATAGTTAGAATCCAGTGGCTAACTGGGATGACAAATGCAAAAAGAACAATTGATGGACGGAATGCTGAACGACATCAAACACTCACCCAAAGTCAGGGATGTGGGCCTAATTTCATCTTTTTTTGCTTACCAAGCCATTCTTGGGGGTGATTGTTTGACAATGTTCAGCATTCCATCCATCAATTCTTAATTTTGCATTTGTCAGCCTGAGTGGGGTGATTATGTTTAGACGTGGTTCCTGTGCTCGCCACGCCATTGGATTCAAGCTATCCAGGTTAATAAGGGGTGATTCCCTGAAACCGGTCCTAGGATGCTGGTTTACGGTCCAGAGAGGCCCTGGCCTGGCAGTTCGGGCTGAACTGTTCCCATGGTGAGCACATGACTGATTTACATATGGCTGGGTCCAAACTAAAATGGCATGGTGAGCAAAAAAAACCAATACATTTAGGCCCAAATCTCTGACTGGGGGTGAGTGATGTTGTTCAGCATTCCATCCATATTAGTAATGTTTTTTTAAAACATAAGTGGAAGTGCAACAAGATTAATGTGTTAATTCTTGCATTTCACATAATTAATTGGGAGGCCAGCCCTTTTTAAAATGCTGGAGGATAAGGGTCAACCCATTTGGGTCGTGTTCAACTCTAGCAGAGTTCCTGAGCAAAAGAAGACCCATTCCATGGCTTTTTCATAGTGTTTTATTGAGAAGACACAAGGTGTCTACAACCACCAAATAAGCATTGCTGTTTTTTGCTGCCTGGGCTTTTTCATCACCGAAATACTTCAAAGATTTTCTACAAGGACAGTTTCTTTAAAATCTGAACAGCTATGCAGGGTCAAAGTAAACAGCGTTTTATTTCAAAGTCAAATCCTGGTTTCATTGCCTGCTACAAAGTGTTGTGTTCTCATTCCTCAAAGCATTCTAGATGATGTCAGGTTATTACAGAATTAGTATATGCAATTTAGAATGTGTTTGTGTCATTTAGAATGTATTATTGGAAATTAGGCAGTTGCTGTTTGTTGCTGAAGCTGTACAGATGCCGGTTCAGCGCCTCAACTAGAATAATGGATTTCAACTTAATTAAGGATCCAGTGCCCTTTTTAACACTGGCGACGAGCTGTTGAGGAGCATACGAACCCACGCAAGACGAATATTTTTTTTCTTTGCCGAAAATTAATTTCTAAGGATTTGACTCTTCAATTAATATGTGGGAGATGCGCAATGACATCTCGACCGTTCTATAACAAATTGTATTGTATTGTAGTGTAATTGCATTTATATAGCGCTTACTGCCCCCGACGAGGCGTCGAAGCGCTTTTTCTGCGGGTAGCACGCTACTCCGGGACCCACAGAGGATTAGTGTTGAATTAGTATAGTGAAACATGCAAGTACATTTTAAGTGGTGGATAGGTTAGTCAGTTATTTGAATTTGGAATGATAGCAGAAGGATAGAGTAGGACAAAGGTTTGTATTTATTTATCTCTCGCTTGTTGACGCATGCTATTCAGGAAGCCTATAAAGGATTAGTGGTGAATTAATATGGTGAAATATGAGGTAATTTCAGTGGTGGATATTAGTCTGTTACTTGGAGTGAGAAGGATAGCGGATGGATTAAAGGGGAAGAAAGATTTGCATTCATATAGCACTTGTTACCCCTGATGGGAGTTGAAGCGCTTTTCTGGCGAGTAGCACGCTACTCCGGAACCCATAAAGGATTAGTTTTAAAAATTAGTATAGTATAAATATGAAGTAATTTGAGTAGTAGATATGTTATTCAGTTATTTGTGCAGTATATTAGTATAGTTGAATATGGAATATGGAATTTGAGAAGTGAAACATGTTAGTCTGTTAATTTTGATTGAAAAAGGATAGTGGAAGGATAAAAGGTTGAAGAATATTTTTTTTTAAGTCTTAGCAGTAGGATGAGTAAAAAGGAGTTTTGGAGGGAAGGAGTCAGAGGGGAGAGTTTAGAAATGTTTGTTTTAGGGGATCGGTGTAGTAAAAAGAGGATACGAGGAGGGGTAGAGCAGGAGAGAGTCTAGAAAAGGTTATTTTGACAATCATAGTAGTGGTATGGGGTTTGGGATAAATGAGAGAGTGGATGTAGAGGATATATTGATAGATCTATAGGATGAGAGATAGGGTAGTGCATTAGAAGAAGTAGTAGAAAGAAGTTTGAGATGAGTCAGAAAGGTTGGGCTAGAAGATATATTGAGCGAAGTATAGGCTGAGAAATAGGCTAGTGCATTGGAAATGCTAAATTAGAAGAAAGTGATAAATATATAGATCCATAAGTACCTTGAAAGTATATAGATACATAAAAGAAGTAAGTATATATAGATTAAATATGTTGATAGAGGCACAGGATGAGAACTAGGGTAGTGCATTGGATATGCTTTTTCAGGAGAAAATTAACAGACACACAGATCCAAGTATATGGAAGGTACATAGATCTACAATGGAAGTATGTACATGCAGACCAAAAATGATTTTTATTTATTGATGAATATTATTATTGTTATTATTTTTTTTTTATTTTTTTATTAATAACATAATTGTTTTACATGTTTTATAAAGTAATACACAAAGATAGGTACATATCTATAGTGAAAACAAATGCTTATATACAGAGGGATATGCTGTAAATTTCTATTTCCGTATGGTGCTTATGTGGGGAACAGCCAGATCTTGAGTAGTTTTCTGAAGATAAGGTGGTTGTCGGTGGATCTTATGTTGGGGGGTAAAGAGTTCCATAGTTTGGCTGCTTGAACAGAGAAGGATGTGCCACCCATTGTTTTTTTCTTGTATGGTGGGATTTTGAGGCGAGAAGCTCCTTTAGGGCGTAGGTTCCTTTGTTGAATGTGTTTGGTGATTTTATTCCTGATGAAGAGTGGTCCTATTCCATGTATTGCTTTGTGAGTAATACAAAGCAGCTTGAACGTGGATCTTCTGGCAACCGGTAACCAATGCAGGGCTTTCAAGGCAGGGGAGATGTGGTCTTGTGGTTTGATATGCAAGAGTAGTCTGGCAGCAGAGTTCTGAATCAGTTGTAGTCTTTTCATGGTCGTTAAAGGTGATCGGTGGTAGAGGCTATTGGCGTAATCGAATTTGGATAGAACAAGGGAAATGGTAGCTTGGACTTTGTGTGGAAATCCTAAATGAGGGAAAATTCGTCGCAGCGTTTTTACAGTAGCAAAGCTTGATCTTGCTAGTTTATTCACTTGGACATTCATCGACAGCTTGGAGTCCATGGTCATTCCGAGGTTTACTTCCTTCGATACTTTAGGCAGTGATCCCAGATCATCAGGCCATGCGGCAAGCGGGTTGTAATTTTTCCAATCGCCACACATGAGTATTTCAGTTTTTGAAGCATTCAATTTGAGATGGCTCCAAGTCATCCACTGATCCACGGCTCTGAGACAGCTGAAAATTGGTGATTTTCCAATGTCTTTGGGGCATTCCAGTTGAAGGAGTATTTGTGTGTCATCTGCATAGTTGTAGCACGTGAGGCGAAATTTATTAATCATTACTGGTAAAGACTTCATGTAGATGTTGAAAAGCATGGGCAAGATGATAGAACCTTGAGGGACCCCTGCTTTTGTGGAGTACGGTTTGGACGAGAATGGTGGGGTGTGGATGACATTAGTTCTGTTTCGAAGGTAGGACGCGATCCAGTCTAGAGCAGTTCCCTCTATGACGGCTTCATAAAGTCTTTGTTTCAGAGTGTCATGGTCAACGTGTCAAAGGCAGCTGAGAGGTCCAAGAGGAGTAGCGCAGCAACCCCGTTGCGGTCAACTGTATTCTTTAGGTCATCCCAGATAGCAAGGAGGGCAGATTCAGTGCCTCTTCCCGGACAGAATCCTGTTTGGAAATCTGAAAGTATTTCATTCTATTTAATGAATTGTGACATCTGGGCGAACGCTGCTCTTTCTATCAGTTTGCCCAAGAAAGGTCCATTTGTAATGGGTCTGTAGTTGTCTGGGTTCAGCGGGTCCAAGTTGGTTTTCTTCAGTAAAGGGCGTATGTATGATTTTTTGAGTTCTTCCGGATATATTCCAGTAGTTAAAGAATCGTTGATGATTCTTCTTACTGGAATGGCAGCAGATGTTGTTAAAAGAATTGTCTTGAAAGTTTGTGGCGGACAGGGGTCAGAAGGGCTGCCGGCAGGTCCCTAAATGTATTGTGTGAGATGTGTTGGAAGGAACAGAGAGGCTTGATTAGAGCATTCTTGGATAGTTGTTTTGTACAAGGGTTACTGTTGGTGCTTTGTTTCTGTTGTAGGTACGAGTCCAACCTGTCTGCTTTGTCCATGTAATGATTTGCCAGTTTGTCTGTGAAATCTTGAGTAACAGGATGAGTTCCTTCTAGGCAATTTGGTTTTCGAAATTCATTGAGTATTTTATAGAATTCTTTATTTGCACATTTAGCGTTTTGAATTCTGTCTGAATAGTACCTTTTCTTAGCTTTTTTGATAGCCGTATTATATAATCTGTTAATTTTTTGTAGGTGAAGTTTGTCTTGTTTGGCGTTTGTTTTGAGCCAGGTATGTTGCAGCTTTCTAACATGTTGTTTTATGTCTTTTATTTCTATTTTTCGCCAAGGCGCTTTTTTCCTTTTGTTCTGTTGTGTGGTTTTGAGTGGTATCAGGATGTCAAAAGCTTCCTGTAGCCACTCATATAGATTCTGAACAGAATGTATGGTTTCCAGATTTATACTGGATGTTAGTTGTGTTTCCAAGTGTTCCAAATTGAGTTTGTTCCACGGCCGATAGGTGGATGGATGTAAGGTAGTTTTAGGTGAGTCGCTTAGTGTTGTTTTATGTTGGAAAGCAAGCAAGTGGTGGTATGACCATGTGACTGGAGTTCTAGTTTGAAAGGTAACTAGTTCACTATTAGCAAAAATGACATCTAGGATATGTCCAGCGATGTGTATCGGATTGGGGACAATCTGATGCAGGTTCAATGCGTCTAGGCCAGTGATTATTGTTTTTGGATGAGTCATATTGTTGTTATTTCTTTCTTTTTTTTCTGATCTTACCTTCAACTACTTATCCTCGCGCTGCCACTTTGCTTGCTCGAGCACTACACTATGATGTGTGGTCAAGAGCAACTGTTTGGTGTAGAATTAAGTGTCCTGGTACAAAGCTGTGATTCTTTTACCATCAAATCAGCCAATTTAGGTAGTGCATTGGTTCAAATTGGGTTGAACAGCAATTGTTCGTTTTTCAACCATTGCATGCACAAATTTAAATCATGATGGGTATCGCAGTTGAAAGCTGCAAGTGTTAAGACTTTTCTTAAGATCGGAATTACCTTAGGAACAGTGTTTAGCTGCAGCACAACATGTCCAATTTATCCTAGACATGGTCCAAAATGCAAGTTTTATGAGTCTGTGCAAACACTTCTTTCTCAGCTCAGGCAGGGCCAGCATTTAGCATGGGTGAGCTAGACAAATGTCCAGGGCACTGACCTTCAGAGGGGCGCAGGAGCAGCTTGCAGCAGTCTCCTTCCAACCTGGTTCTAAGTAAAAGTGCAGTAAACAGTGTGTCTGTTTTTCTCCTTCGTCTTGTCCCCCCACCACATCACCTTCCTCCTACACCTCCCATTTTTCTAATACACTGGCAGTTAAAAATGACAAGTGGGATGCAGCACCAAATTTTGTTTTGCCCACAGCGCTACTTGAACAAATGGAACGTCTGTCTCAGCTGACTGCAACTAAGTCATAAAGTCACTGCACGACATGCGCAGCTCTTTGTGTTTCCAAGGTTTTGGGCGTGCCACTAAAAATTGTTGTACTATCATGTGAAAGTCTCTCTTCAAATATACCGATGATGACATTTCAGGCAGAAATTTAGTGGTGGCTTGTTCTTAGCAGATCCGCAGAAACACAGCAAAAATTTTTGCAGGTTTGGCGTCATTCTATATGACCTGACAAAACTACCGAGTCAAAATTCAAAACCACTCATCGTGGATTCATAGTGACTCTTCCAACAGGGAAAGTCGAAAAATTCAGGGGCATATTACCAACAAGTAGCGATATTTATCGCTAAATAGGCTTAGCGATGATTTTTTTTTTTTATTGCTGAGCATCGCCGGAATTTATCGCTGAGATAACGTGCTATTCGCAACGTTTATCTCCAAAGCAAAACATTTTCCGGCGATAGCGGCGAAATGCGTGAATATCGCTGAGAATACAGCTACATTCAAGCATTAGCAACAAAATGCTCTTAGCCATGTTATCCACCTCCCATTGGATTACATGGCTAAGAACTGGTCTGAGCAGGCGTTAGTTTTTGGAGATATTTGCGCTTAGCGCGAATATTTCCAACGCTACACCTGTGTTGGTAATAGGCGATAGCGATGTTAGCGACTGCTTTCAGTCGCTAACAGGTTGGGAACGCCCACTTTGCATGTCATTAGCGATAAATATCGCTGACATGCAAAGCGGGCCCCAAACCGCTCGCTATCGCCTACAAGCTGTCGCTAACTGCTGTTAGCGAAAGCTTGCTAATAGGGCAATAGAATTATCGCAGCTTAGCGGCTGAAAACGGCCGCTAAAGCGGCGATAATTCACTATCGCCACCCTTGATAATATGCCCCTCAGTTTGGTAAACATGTTTTTCTGAACCTAACCACAAGAAGGCAGAATGATGCACAGTTTGTATTTGGAGAATGGGATCATGCTGCAAAATTTGGATATGCGAGTCATTCTTGTAAGTCCAGTGATAAATATCCACTACAAATGTTTTCATTCATATTAACAAAGCAAAGGGCTTTGAAGCACTAGAGCTCCTGTATGTGGTGAACCCACTCCCTGCATCAGAAATTAGTGGTTTTAAGAGAGAAATGATACACTTGAAGGGACGTCAATGTAGAATTAATTTGTGGTGTAAACCTGAGAGGCAGAACAAGAGAGCGAAAGCAAGCGGTACACAGAGTAGTCTTATGGAAGTCTGAGAATGCACTTGGGTCAATTCCGATAAAAATTAAATATTGATGATGGGGGGGTTCTCCTGACATGTAGTTCACAACTTGGTGGCTCACTAGCTAGGGAGCCTAGTTTCCTTGGCTAGAAATCTTGGAGTAATAACAGATAACACAATATTCCTCGATTTACATTTCAATAAAGTTATATCATACATGCCATTAGACCAAATTCAAATGCAAAAATAACAGTTGATGGACAGAATGCAGAACAATGTCATACATTCACCCCAGTACAGAGATCTGGGCCTAAATCCATCGTTTTTTGCACTCCACACCACCCCAGTTCAGACATGGCCATATGCAAATCAGCCTTGACCCTGTTCCTCGTGGGAACAGTCCAGCCCGAACTGCAAAAAAATGATGGATTTAGTCCCAGATCTCTGTACTGCTCAGGACTACTTTACCTCTTTTGCATCAGAAAAGGTCAGTTGTGCAATTTTCATGTTTCTATATATTTGATTATTCCTACTAATGTTTCCTTACACTTTAACTTCCCTTTAAGCACATTGTTCCACAGTACTGCAGAATGGGGCAGCCGACCATGGGGAGGTATGCTCCCCAGAAGGTTTGGGGAAGTGGAGAAGTCCAGCGACTGCTTGCAGTTTTGCGCTAGGTTTGGACTGTAACAATAGCCCAAGGTATAATACTAGCCATTTTATCTGCCAGCCACCATTTTCTCTGTAGGTGACCCGATGGATGGCATTAGGAGAAGTGTGGTATTTTGCATTGTGGAGCCTCGTTTATAGTGTGTAACAGCATGTCAGAGGAGAAAGTGATGCAAACCTTACGGCTCTCGAAGGAGGTAGGGCACTTGGACCTGCTGGCGACAGGTGCGGAAGGAAGAGGTAGCTTCCCGCTATGGCAAGCGTCGGACAGGGTCATGGCTGCGGTGTTAGTCTGTTCACCACCACGCTGGGCAGTGATGCTCCAGCAAGTTAGGCAGAATCAGGTGAGCGAGCAGGGCCACCCAAGTGCATGGCCCAAGAATGAGCCTGGGAGATCTGAGCCGGAGGAATTCATGTTGCATTAAAGGCAGATGAAGGCCCCTCTGAGCGAGGTGGCGGAGTAGGGCAGAAGGAGCATGCGCTGCATCGGTAAGGGGGCAGGGGAACAGCAGTGACTGGCCATGTAGAACGCGGCACACTGAAGAGAGCAGCAATAATAAGAGGCTGTGAGGGGGCAGGGCCTGGCCCACACGTCAGGAGTGACCTTGGAGGCTGGCAGGAAGCCAGGCCTTAAAGAGAAGCCAAGCAGAGAGGCAAAGGCACCCGCATTGGAGAGTGGGGAGGAGTCATAAGAGGGAAACGGCCACTACAACGCGGCCCTTTCCATGTATAACATTAACCATGCATGCATTACAACGCATGCGTGGTTAACACGAATAGCCTTTACCACGCATACCTTTACTACGAGATACGCAGTAAAGGCATGTGTGGTAAAGGCTACCATTAAAAATTGGGACTTGGGGCGTGTCTTGGCTGCAAACCACCCGGCGCGGCCGTCACTACGTGCCTCAATCTTGTGACTGGAAGGGAATTACACTAGAGTACTGGAAAAATGATAACAACGTCACAACAAGCGAGGTGAAAAAAAGAATCAACATGAACTGTAAGTAACCGGTAAAATCTCAGAGCATGTGTGGGTACTCAATGTAAAATATATTTTAAACAAGCATTTGCAATGCAATAGGTCTCGCATTAGGAAAGTTTGAGCTATTGGTACTGTAAAAAATTTTTTTTAATTTATGTTTTGTTTTTGAAAATAGCGAAATTAATAGCTTTGTCATTTACAATGCCAATAGTTATAATTTTCGCAAATGTGACACCTATAGCATTTGTAATGCAATATGTGTTGTATTTACGTGACTTACATGTATTGATATTACAAATAACAATGGCTTTTAATTTTTTGTTGAACATTACTACTTAAATAAAGGTTATTGTAATTTATAATGGCAATAGCTTAAACTTTTGTAAATAACTTTTGTGAAGATTATGTTCAGTGTATTTTATTGTGACGAAAATCCAAGAACAGAAGTGAAATATTAACATCTTTTTGTTACATTTGTAATAAAGCTTGAAACATTGAGAAAACATATTTGAACCAGCTGCTGTTGAATGGTTGCACAGATTGATGCTGTGGTGGCGCTGGGTGATGTTGTGATGGCGAACGAGTGATGCTGTGGCTTTCAGTGATGCTGTGGTAGAGCATAGTGATGTTGTGTTGCCCCTGAGTGATGCTGTGGAGCTGAATGAAGCTGTATGCTATGCTATGTTTTGCTATCCTAGGTTTTGTTTTGTTATGCTATGCTATGTTTTGCTATCCTATGCTTTGATTTGTTATGCTATGTGTTGTTATGCTATGCTATGTTTTGTTGTGTTTTAACATGCTATGCTTTTTTTCGCTATGCTATGTTTTGTTATGCTATGCTATGCTATGTTGTTTGGTATGCTATGTTTTGCTATGCTATTATGTGTTTTGTTTTGCTATGCTATGTTTTGTTATGTTATGCTATGTTTTTTATGCTATGCTATGTTTTGTTATGCTATGCTATGTTTTGTTTTGCTATGCTGTTTTCTTTTGCTATCCTATGCTTTGTTTTGTTATGCTATGTTTAGTTTTGCTATCCTATTCTTTGTTTTGTTATGCTATGCTATGTTTTGTTGTGTTTTGTTGTGCTATGCTGTGTTTTGTTGTGTTTTGCTATGCTTTGTTATGCTATACTATGTTTTGTTATGCTAAGCTAATTTTTGTTGTGTTTTATTATGCTATGTTCTGTTATGCTATGTTCTTTTATGCTATGTTCTGTTATGCTATGTTCTGTTATGCTATGTTTTGTTATGCTATGCTTTGTTATGCTATGCTTTGTTATGCTATGTTGTTTTTTTATGCTTTGCTATGTTGTGTTTTGTTATGCTTTGCTATGTTTTGGTGTGTTTTGTTATGCTATGCTATGTTTTGCTATGCAATGTTTGTTGTGTTTTGTTATGTTATGTTTTGTTTTGCTATGCTTTGTTTTGTTATGCTATGTTTTGTTATGCTATGTTTTGTTATGCTATGCTAAGTTTTGTTATACTATGCTATGTTTTGTTTTCCTATGCTATGCTATGCTTTCTTGTGTTTTGCTATGCTATGTTTTGGTATGCTATGTTTTGCTTTGCTATCCTATGTGTTGTTTTGCTATCCTATTCTTTGTTTTGTTATGCTATGCTATGTTTTGCTATCCTATGCTTTTTTGTTATGCTATGCTGTGTTTTGTTATGCTATGATATGTTTTGTTATGCTATGCTATGCTATGCTGGTGAGAGTGAGTGAGGGTGAGTGAGGGTGTGGGTTATTGAGGGAGGGTGAGGGGTGTGAGGTTGTGAGGGGGTGTGAGGTTGTGAGGAGGTGTGAGGTTGTGAGGGGGTGTGAGGTTGTGAGGGGGTGTGAGGGTGAGGGGGTGTGAGGGTGAGGGGGTGAGGGGGTGTGAGGGTGAGGGGGTGTGAGGGTGAGGGGTTGTGAGGGTGTGGGGTTGTGAGGGCCTTGGGCCCGCCTCTCATGCAGAGTGCAAGAGGTGGGCACCTGGAGCCACGGTCCCACCTGCACTGCAGGGGGTGTGGGGGATAATGTTATGCCACTGGCCATAGCTTTTAAGTGACTTCAAGTCATGTGAGACACGTTCAGTAAACTCTTGATTTTTTTCAGCCAGTGCAAGACCTTGGATTGTGGGCATTGTAGTTTTACTTTTTCAGCGTAAGTAAATAAGAATAACAAATTTAAAGGTAAATTTCTCCTCCCCAGTACCTCACAAATAAACATAGTACATCTGAGTGTTTTAAGTAGGATTAAAAAAGTGTGTGTGTGTGTGGGGGGGAGTGTTCTTCAAAACGGGCGTGGCCTATCTAATTAAGGGCCTTGCTTAAACACTTCACCTAAACATCTGTGCTTAGCATAGTGTGTCATCAGACTTCTATTTTGCTGCCTCTCTGTTTTATCGCATCCAGATACAATCCAACAACTGACATTACACCTGAAACAAGCTTTGACATTGGTTGTTAGTTGCATAAAATAAATAACAAGGACTTTGTTGTATAGTAGTACATTGAACATGCTTCAATTCTGTGCTGACTGTGAAATAATGAAAACGAGTCTCTTTGAAGCTACATCAAAGGCAGAGATTTTATTTTCACTCTTGAGTGTGAGGGCAAAAATGGAAAGCAGGAAGGGGACCCGTCTCAGCACCTGCTTTACAGAGCGCCAAAGTGCACCCAGCCCACTTAAAGCTCTGGCAACACCAGCGTCATCAGGGGGCGGAGATATGTTATGCAGGTGCCTCTCGAAGAGTACCAGGCACAGAGGTGATTGAGGACTAATGTGGTGGATGAGAAAAGAATGTCACATGAAGGCGAAGCACACTTAGTCGCTTCACTTTTCATGTTACACTAGTTCAATTAAATGCTCACTAGTGAAATTAAAGTCACTTGTGCATAGCTGGTGACAAATGCATGCCAGGTCATTTTAAACCAAAGAAATTTTAGGTTGAAGAAAGGAGTGGGACTGGTGAGACACATTTTAATTCGCATGGCAATAACATTGGAAATGAATCGCGAGGTGACAGTGTGACGGCAAAATGCTGCTGAAAATGTGGGAGACTTTACGGGAGTGTTGTAGAACGAAGCTGAGAAATGTGGCAGACTCGTCTGTCTCGCTCACCACCCCCCACAAACCAGTAACTTGCCAATGGTGCACAACTCGCAGTGATTTAAAAGGAAATGTAGAAGCGCAGGTGCTCACTCTATAGAATATCTGTTTCCGCCAGATAAGTGCTGGTATTTTCCTATTAAATGAATGTGTCTGTCTGTAACAAAACTGGTGCTCCTGTACTTCGCGCTATATGAAACTAAAAAAAAACAAGGGGACAATCACCAACCCAGTCGGCTGCTGCGACAATCCTTCATGGAGGCCAGCTGATGGAAGCAGCATTAGATATAGAATTGTTTCCGCTTGGCCCCACACTGACGTCACGGTTGTTTTGATTTAGTTGCTCGCCGTGAAATGGATCCAAAAAAACACAAGCTCAGCGCAACCGGAAGTTCGGCAGCGTGAAGCCGGTCGTGGGGCGGGACTTCCGCCTTCAGCGTGAAGCCCGCATCCACGGAGTGCCAGTGAGCAGCACTGGTGACGCGGGCGGGGCTCCCATGCCTGTGGGAGAGCCCCGCGGTGGCTGCCGAAGTCAGGAGTGGCGGCGATGCCTTGAGTAGGGCTTAGTTGTAAGGGGGGGCAGGGGGTGTGTCTGTGTGCAGTGGGGGGGTTGGGGGCTCGGGGGCTCCGGCGGGTGTATGCGTGCGTGTCTGTGTGTGCGTGTCTGTATGTAAGTGTGTGTGTGTGCGTGTGCAGGGGGGTGGGGGGGCGGCAGCGTGTGTATGTGCGCGCGCGCCTGTGTGTGTGCAGGGGGTGGGGGCTGGCTGCGTGTGTGTGCGCCCTGTTTGCATGGAAAGCAGGGGCTGTGTGTGCGTGTCTGCGCAAGCGCGTCTGAGAGGCGCGCTCCCGTGGTGAAAACTGGAAAGGAAAAGCGCGTGGCACATTGCTGTCCACATTCCCAGATACGGGCAACAAAAGGTCTCGAGCAGACTACGCTGCTCGACCTAAAAAGGGGACTGAAATGACCTTTAGCAGGAATATGCCCTTATCATGCATACATCTACAACGAAAATCATTTACAACGAAAATCGTTGTAAAAGTATGCGTGGTAAGGGAATATTCGTGGTAAAGGATATGCGAGGTAAGGGCATTCGCGTTGTAACGCATGCGTGGTAAAGGCATGCGTTACAACGGAATGCGTTGTAATATCATACATTCGTCATAAGAGCATGTGAGGTAAAACAGGCAGGAGCAGGTCGAGAACGAGGAGGGGGGATGCTGGAATAGGGATTCCCTGGAAAGCGGGGGTAGCTACAGAGAGGGTCCCTGCAGGAGTAAGGGCACTGTGGGAAGACAAGGCCCATTGCAGGGAGACAAGGAGGACACTGAGTAATAGGGAGAAGGAGACAGGGGGCAATGGGGCAGAATGTAGCAGAGCAGGCAGCTCCCAGGGATCCCTGCTTCAGCGATGGTAGCAGCGCTCATGGAATGGAGTGAGGGTGAAGAGGGCAAAGAGGAGGGAGGGAGTCCAGGGAAAAACAACCAGATTGGGGAGAAGCAGGTAAGCTGAAAATGAGTGCAAAGTGTACACTAGAGCAGGCCAGGGCGAGTGTGAGTAAGTGAAGGCAGGGTTAGCGGGTGTAAGTAGGGGGGCCCAGGAGGTGCGGACAAGTAGCCTGGCTGGGGCGCAGGGTGCAGAGTGGGGCATGAAGGCATGGCAAGGTGTGGGGCACAGTAGATTGTGTTGGGGGCATCCCGGACTACGCAAGAGTTAATTGCCAGCACACCAGGCCTCTTCCTTTTTTTGAAGGTGGGGCAATACGAAAAGACAGTGGGACTCAGGAGAGCTCAGTGCAGCTCCATTACCTGAGGAGAAGTGAAGGCAGGGCCCGGTGCGACCAGCAGGATGACGTTGTTGGACAGAACAACCACTGACCAAACAAGGTCCAGGGTGGCCTCATCAGTGCAACCAGTGGGAAGGTTTGGTGTAACCTCAAGTGACACGAAGCACAAAATGACTAGCTGGTGGCAACAAGGGGCTGATCAGGTTGGGAGGGGAATCTAGTCAGGCTGTGCATGGGGTTTTTCAGGGTACAGGCACTGGTCGGTAACAGCACGGAGGACAAGGTGTGCTGGAGAGGAGGGGACAGCAGGCGCGGTGTCAGGCTCTGGAGCAGGCACTGTCTTTAGTGCCAGGTAAGGACACGAAGGATGAGGCAAACACCTACTGGGTGGTGTGGATTCAAGGGAGATGCTGGAGAGCGGTGGGACCAAGCTGAGGAAGGGCCTATACGTTAAAGACATGGGGGTAGACACGAAGGAGCACAGCACAGGGGCAAAAGGGGAGACGGCAGCCGGACAGGAGACAGTAAACAAGGCATTAATGCACCTGAGGGGGAGTAAAAGGGGCTCGGGGGCAGCGAACAAAGAGGTAGACAATAGAGTGGGCGGGATAGGGGGCGGAAGAGTAGACAGATGGCCCAGGCAACAAAGAACTGAAGATCAAAAAGCTGCCATATATGGGGTTGTTCAAGCCTTTAGGCATGCACCTAATGTTAGCAGCCAAAAAAAGGTCTGCAAGGGTGAGTATGTTGAGATGTGCAAACTCTTGCACAGTGTAACTGCAACAAATGATAGATGGAATGCAGAATGATTTAAACAGTCTCCCCCAGTCAAGAGATCTGGGATAAATCCATGGATCTTTTGCCCACTACGCCAGTATGCCACCCAAGTTTAGACCCAGCCATATGCAAATCAGTCTTGACCCTGTACCTCATGGGAACAGTCCAGAACGAACTGCCAAGCCAGGATCTCCCTGGTCCGGAAATAAGTATCCTGGGACTGGTTACTGGGTATTACCCTTCATCAAGCAGGCTAGCTTGAATCCAGTGGCACAGAGAGCAAGGGACCCACGTCTGGGCATACCCATCCCAATTTGGGTGAAAAGTGCTAGGCAAACAATTGATGGACAGAATGCTGGATGAATCATACATTCACGCCGTCAAGAGATCTGGGTTAAATCCATCTTTCTTTTGCTCACCATGCCACCCCAGTTTAGACCTAGCCATATGCAAATAAGTCTTAACCCTGAGCCTCATGGGAACAGTCCAGACCGAACTGCAAAGCCAGGTCCTCGCTGGACCAGAAACAAGCATCCTGGGACCGGTTTCAGGGTATGTCACCCTTCGTCAGCCAGGCTAGGTTGAATCCAGGGACCCACATCTGGGCATACCCATCCCTCTTAGGGCGAAAAGTGTACCTGCAACAGATGATGGACGGAATGCTGAATGATTCAAACATTCTCCACCAGTCAAGAGAACTGGGTTAAATCCATTGTTGTTTTGCCCACTACACCACCCCAGTTTGGACCCAGCCATATTCAAATCAGTCTTGACCCTGTGCCTCATGGGAACAGTCCAGACAGAACTGCCAAGCCAGGTTCTGCAATCTGTCCATCAATTGTTCTTTTTGCATTTGTCACCCCGAGTGGGACGGGTATGGCCAGACGTGGGTCCTGTGCTCTCCATGCCACTGGAGACAAACTATCCTGGCTGATGAGGGGTGAAACCCCGAAACCGGTCCTAGGGTACTTATTTCTAGTCCAAGGAGGACCTGGCCTGGCAGTTCAGGCTGGACTGTTCCCATTGGGCGCAGGGTCAAGACTGATTTGCATATGGACAGTAGGTAACAGAAAATGCTCTAGTTGGTGGTAGAGTCGTTGGTTGTGTCTACAAAGTGGACATATGCTCAAGCTTGGAAGGAATTCTTGGACAGCGGGGCACAGATGAGGCTGGAGGGGTGGGCCAAGAGAGAGAGGATGTAGTACAATTCATCTGGTCATTGTTTGAGAAACATCTGTCAAGGGTCACGATATAAGGGAAACTGGCGGGCATAGCGTTAATGGGGAAATTATTTTGGGGTTATGTTCCATCGACTGGGGAACTGGGGAGGAGGATGCTGGTAGGTTGGGCCAGGGAGGCCAGATGCGATAGGCTGTAGAGGAGGCCATTGACTTGGTGTACATTTTGTGAGGTCATCCCTAGTTAGCCCACGGCATGTCACGGGGATGACTAAGCTGTTTGTTTACTATTTTGATGAGTTGGATGTTCTTTAGTGTGTTTCAGGCGTCGGAGCTGCAGGATTGGAAAATACCTTGGGAAGAAGTGAGACTGTATGTGGCAGGGCTCCAGGTGTGGTAATACAGGTCAAAGATGGACAAGACGGGCCAGGGTAGGATGGTGTTGCTGCAAAATTATCCAGTAGAAAGGTTTTACCATGTTAGTGGGGGGTGTCACTCTGTGGATTCGGACCAGATTTGTGATGGGGAGAGTTTTACAACATGCTGATGGTAAGCCGGTGATGGCATTCCAGCTGTTAGCCATTTTGCATCTGGGGCTATCACATTCAGGGTTTGACACAAGAGGTTATGGGACACATTAATTCTGAGTAGGGATGCCGATAGATGCAAGTAGGAGAAGCTGGAGTCGGAAGACCATAATGGGGCTGGGTAGATGGTCCTCTGAATGTTTCTGATGACATGTTCGGGTGGGTGAGGGGGACTGCTGAGCCATTACCATAGTCTCAATTGTGGTTACAGTGTTTCAAGTTTGGTGCACGGCCTGGAGGCCGCAGGACTGTTCATATCAATTGTTGGTCATTCATTTGTAAAATGAGTGGAAAGGCAAGTGAGTCAGAGAAGACATGGAGAAAATTTGGATTTCAATTCCAGCCTGTTTCAAATGTGATGGCATGGCAAGAGGGGCATGCACTGGTGGGAGCTGTTGGAATGTTTAAACAAAATGTTAGTGGCAGGAAAGGGTCCATAAGTTTTAGTGCTGCATGTAGGCGAGAACAACTTGGCAGTGGAGAAAGGGTTAGCACTGATGCGATCCATGAAAGAATATTTAAGAGGAATTCAGCGTCAGTCGCCAGGGTGCTATGTTCTGTGGGCAGAGTTTATACCCAGGAGGAATTGGGGGGGGGGGGGGGGGAGGGGGGGGGCATTAAGCCGGCAGCAATAGATAAGGCTAGTCAGAAAATTAACACGGAGAAGCAGGCCTTTTGCAAGGTATTTGGAATTGGTAGGATTGAGCCTGCGGACCGGAGGTACAACATTGTTGTATTGTTTTTTTTTGGGGGGGGGGGGGAGGGGGGAGTCCACTTTTCAAATTATGGTATGGAGTTATATCTTTTGCAATTGAGAGAGGTGTTAGCTACTACGTTGAATATTAGTTGGTGAGTGGTGGGGGATAGCAGAAAAATTCGAGCTAGGTTCTTCTTTTTCTGGGGGGCGGTTGGCCAAGAAGTGAAAGGGAATGGGTAGGCAAGCTCATGCATGAATGAGGCAGGAAATTAAAGGTTCATTAGGAAATTAAGTTCGAGGTTAATAGATGCAGTAAACCTGGATGGGAGGTTAAAGGTCTCAATTGCAGAAGATCAGCTCAGGAGGAAGTAGAGACTTGCAAAATTAGGTTTTGTTGGGTGGTAGGTAGTTAAGCATATTTTTTGTATAGTGAGGTTTGAGTTTTGCAAAGCAAAAGGCCCAGGGTTTATATATTGATATACACCTCATTTAATAAAGCAGTATTTTTCATGCAAAACCGGAATAAGTGGTCTGTGCTTTGCGCCCCCTTCACCAAGAACGTTTTTTTTAGGTACAGTTTCTTTCTAGTTACATACATTCAGACACTGGGATCCAAGAGAAAACAATACAATTATTTCCTCTGCCTGATCTAGCAGATGTTTCTGAGAACATTCAACTACCATTCATTTCACAATGGCAAATGGATAATGTTACTTACCCAGTAAGCATCTGTTTTTGGCATGTAGATGGAGTAGTTTCTGTCCTGTAACTCCAGTTCTGTAGTAGGGGTATCTCTGTTATAGTCATAATCTAGTGAATAGTCCCGCCCATGTGCGTGGACCCCGGCAATCAAAAACAATCTCTTAAGTTGTCAAAAGAATGCAGGAACTGCAAAGACACTTAAGAGAGAATTAAGACAAATAATGCAGCCTATATCCACAGGCTACACTGTCCAGTACTTCAACTAGAAATTCCACCAAAATTCACCACACACAGCCCAGCCTGCTAGTTTCTACCATAGAGAAACCTGCCTCCCCATTCAAAGACCCAGGAATGATAGAGAGGAAGGTAGGGACAGACAAGCCCCATAGGCTGCCATTATGTGGCTTAAACAGGATACTGTGCCTTTAAGAGAACCTTCTAGACTTCTCCCAGTATCCCAGAATGCATAGCAGGTCCAACTTACTTTCAGTTCTTTTTGAAGGCGTATACAACGCCAGACCTGCAGCATTGTGTACATGAAGAATTCTCCACCGGGGAGGAGGGAGGGCGCTTATGACTATAACAGAGATACCCCTACTACAGAACTGGAGTTACAGGACAGAAACTACTCCTTCTGTAGTAGGGGATCTCTGTGTATAGTCATAATCTAGTGAATAGAATGGCAAGCCCATCCCCCAACTAAGCGGCGGTGGAGAGTAAATACATAATGCCACTATTGTGCGAACAAATTCCGCAGTGAAGCCTGTCCAACCTGAGCGTCTGCCCTGGCGTCAGAGTCCAGGCAGTAATGCTTAGCAAAGGTATGAACCGACTTCCAAGTGGCTGCCTTGCAGATTTCAGCAATCGGCACGTTACGGAGCAGAGCCGTCGTGGCAGCTTTGCCCCTGGTGGAATGAGCCTTAGGCTTACCTCCTAAGGTCTTATTAGCCTTCTGATAACACAATTGTATGCAGGACACAATCCACCTAGAGATGGACTGCTTAGAGGTCGCAAGACCTGTCCTGACCGATCCATAATTGATAAACAACTGGTCAGACCTACGAATATCTTTGGTTTTATCCAGATAAAATTTCAACACCCTCCTAACATCCAGAGAATGGAGAGACCTCTCCGCTGGGGACGAAGGGTTCTGAAAGAACGTAGGCAAAGTTATAGTCTGGTTGACATGAAAGTCAGAAATAACCTTGGGAAGAAATTTAGGGTGAGTACGCATAACAACCTTAGCAGCATGAAATACAGTATAAGGTTCATTACAACACAACGCCTGAATTTCACTCACCCTGCGGGCCGATGTAATGGCCACGAGGAACGCCGCCTTCCAGGACAGGTGCTGCAACGAAGCCTTATGAATAGGTTCAAAAGGCTCCTTCATCAACCTGGACAGCACCACATTCAATTCCCATGAAGGCGAGGGAAGCCTGACAGGAGGGAATACTTTCTTCAATCCTTCCAGAAAATCTTTGATCACGGGGATCTGGAAAAAGGAAGTCTGTGAAGGGCATTTCCTGTAGGCAGTCAATGCAGCCAGATGAACCTTAATGGAATGCACATTAAGGCCAGACTGCGCCAAATGTAAAAGGTAAGGAAGGATGACATCTTCCTTACAGGTCGTAGGATCATGGTTCTTAGACTGGCACCAGATACAAAACCTCTTCCACTTGTAAGCATATGAAGTCCTAGTGGAAGGTCTCTTGGACTCCTTCAGAATGTCCATGCAATCATCGGGCAGATTAAGATGGCCATACTGCACTATCTCAGGAGCCATGCCGCCAAACTCAAAGACGATAGGTTGGGGTGTAACATCCGTCCCCCGAACTTCGTGAGAAGGTCCGGCCTGCACGGCAACCGAATGTGAGGAAGGAGAGACCGGTGAAGCAGGTCCGTGAACCACCACTGCCTGGGCCACTCCGGGGCGATGAGTATCATCCGAGCCCTGGACCGGGCCAGCTTGATGAGCACCGCCGGAATCAGGGGAATGGGAGGAAAGGCGTACAGAAAGTTGTTCGTCCAGTCGATCCATAGCGCATTCCCCAGCGTCCCTTGCTGGAAGTACCTGGAGGCGAAGTCTCTGCACTTGCTGTTTTCGGCGGTGGCGAACAAATCTACGTCTGGAGTTCCCCACCGTGCGAAGACTTCTCCTAGTACTTCGTCGTTTATGACCCATTCGTGGTTTTCCTGAAGCAGTCTGCTCAGTGCGTCTGCCTGAACATTCTGCACACCTGGTAGATGGGTGGCCGTTATCGTCAATCCTCTGGCCAGGAGCCAGTGCCAGATCGTCTGCGCCTCTTGTGACAGGGTGCGCGATCTCGACCCCCCCTGCTTGTTGAGGTAATACATCGTGGTGGTATTGTCCGTCTGTACAAGCAGAGAGTTGGTCCGGAAGGACGGAAGAAAGGCCTTCAGCGCCAAGTGAACAGCTCTGAGTTCCAGGAAATTGATGTGATACGTGGCCTCCATCGGTGACCACGTGCCTTGAATCTGCAGAGTCCCGGAGTGCGCTCCCCATCCCAGAAGAGACGCATCCGTCACGACCGTCTGCGTGGGAATGTCCTTGTGAAAGGGAACCCCTCTGAGGAGATTCTCCGCCGAACACCACCACTTCAGGGACTGAAGAGCATGCAGCGATAGGCGAATCTCGTCGTCCCAAGATCCTTTCCTCTGATCCCACTGGTCCTCCAAGCACTCCTGCAACGGTCTCATGTGCAGCCGTGCGTGTGGCGTCAGGAAGATACAAGAGGCCATCGATCCCAGTAGAGAAGACACCGTCCTCACTGTTGTAGATGGAGTCGTCATAAGAGCCTGAGCCTTCCGAAGGAGTGATAATCGTCGCTCTTCCGAAGGAGACACGCTTGCTGACAGCGTATTGATGGAGGCTCCCAAGTACTGTATGCATTGGACCGGAGTCGGAACAGACTTGGCCATGTTGATGTGCAACCCCAGCTTGTTCAAGAGAACGCACGTCTTCTGGAAGTGTGCACGCGCTTCCGAGAAGGAGGATGCCTTGATCAGCCAATCGTCCAAGTAAGGGTAGACGAACACCTTGTTCTTCCTCAGGTGTGCCGCTACCACCGCCATGCACTTCGAGAATGTCCTTGGCGCAGACTTCAGCCCGAATGGGAGTACTGTGTATTGATAGTGATTGGTGCCGACTTGGAACCGCAGGAACTTCCTGTGTTTGTGAGCAATGGGCACATGGAAGTAAGCATCCTGTAGGTCTATCGCGCACAGCCAGTCTCCCTGTTGCAACTGAGGGTAGATCTGGTGCAACGACAGCATGCGGAACTTTTCTCTGCGAATCCACTTGTTTGCCTGTCGCAAATCCAGAATGGGCCTGAACTCGTTCTTGTCCTTCTTGCGAACCAGAAAGAACCGGGAGTACAGACCTCTTCCTCTCTGGGACAGAGGTACGTCTTCTATCGCCCTTTTCCTTAACAGGACATCCGCTTCCGCCTGAAGCTCGCGCAGCTGAAACTGCGAGCTGACCGGGGGAAATCGCTGGAGGAGGGCTGGTGAACCGAAGACTGTATCCATTGCAAACAATATTCAGCACCCACTTGTCCTGAGTAAGTTTTCTCCACTCTGCCAGAAAAAGTTGGATGCTTCCCCCTACCGGAGTGGGTAACGGATCCGGGGGAAGTAAGTTCCTAGGGCCTAGACCCCGCCTGGCCCTTGGGCGCCGGAGCCGACTGCTGGCCTCCTCTGCCCCTCTGCCGTTTCTGGAACGGCTTACGGAACTGCTGCTGCTGCTGTTGTGAGTGTCCCGAAGCCTGTCCCCGTCCTCGGCCTTGACCTCCGAACCGCCGTTGGAAAGGGCGGTACTGCTTCTTGGTCTCCTTGGGTTTTTCCAAGCCCACAGCCGTCAGCGTTTCGGCCTCCGCCTTCATGCGGGCCATTTCATCATCAGCGTGCTTCCCGAAGAGGGTCTCCCCGGAAAACGGCAGATTGGCCACCCGCTGCTGCGCGTCCGGTTTCAGGGACGTCAGCCGGAGCCATGCGTGGCGCCGCTGGTTGATCCCGTGGCAGAACCCGTGAGCAGCCAACAGGGAGGAGTCCGCAGCCGCACTGATTATCTGGTTGGCCACCAGCATACCCTCACTCAGGACCTCCATGAAGTCTTCACGCTGCTCCCGAGGCAAATGCTCCGCAAAGCGCTCGAGGGAGTCCCAGAGGGCGCGGTCGTAACGCCCCAACAGAGCCGTTGCACTCGCCGCTTTCATGGATGTCGCGGAAGTACCACAGATCTTTCGTCCCGCCGAGTCCATCCACCTAGATTCCTTGTCCGGGGGGACCGTGGAGGTCGGAGTGGTGGCGTGCTGCTTGCGGGCCGCCGTGACGATGACGGAGTCAGGCGGAGGCTCCGCTCTCAAGAAGGCCGGATCCGATTCGGGAGCCCGGTATTTCTTCAGTAGCCTGGAAGGGGCCGCTCTCGTCACAGCCGGGGTGAGAAACAGCGCCATAGCCGGTTCTTCCAAGCCCGGTACCAGGGGCAGGAGGGGACGAGACATGTGCCTCTGATGCAGAGTCTCGAAAATGACGGACGTCTTCGGAGTAGGCACCGTCAGTGTAATGCCTAGCTTCGCCGCGCCCCGCAACAGGACGTCTTGAAAGGCAACCAGGTCGTCTATCGGGGACACTCTGGTGTCCGGCGACCCCGATAGCGTAGGTGAGTAGTCCCTGGTCCCAGAAGATCTCGTGCGAGAGCGAGATTCGCGCCTCCTATGGCGGTGTCTCGACCTCGTGGGAGACCTGCGCCTAGAGCGAGAACGAGACCTGCCAGCTCTAGGGCGCTCCTTCGGTTTGCGAGGAGAGGTCTTCCGTGGCTTCTCACGGGGACTCTTCGGAGCCTCCCGGGGCTTCGGTTTCGGGGTCCCCTTGGGAGGAACAGGCAGCGACGGCAGCGAAGTGGACCTCGGCGGAGGGACCACCGGCCGCGGGGCGGGCCCATGAGGTGGGATCGGAGGTGGATCAGAATCCCCCTTAGGAAGTGGTGGTATGGGCGGAGGGTCCTCCTTCGGTACGGGTGGAGGAGGAGGAGTCCCGGGTCGAGATGGAGTGTACACTTCCGAGTACACCGAGCCCGGTGACCCTTTCGGGGACGGTCGCGGGGAGCCATCCCCATCCGCAGGCGACCTCTTCCTCTTGCGACCACCGGAAGTGGCGTGACTCCTGGGGCTAGAGCCCCCTCTGCGCCGTTTGGGAGAAGGAGATCTACTCCTCGGCGCTGACCGCTGTCTGCTGGACGCAGAATGACGCTTCTCCGGCGTCGAACGGCGCTTCCTGGACTCCGGCGTCGAACGTCGTCCCCTCGACGTCGACCCTTCCATCCTCGGCGTCGAACGCCGACTCCTCGGCGTCGATCTCCTCTTGCGCGATCTCTCACGCCGTCCTCTCGACGTCGGGCGGTCCGCCCTCGGCGTCGATCGTCGACGTCGCCTTGTTGTCCCCGACGTCGAGGAGCCCCTCGACGTCGAACGGCGGTGTCGCCTTGACGACGACCGACGGTGTCGCCTCGACGGCGAGCGCCGGTGCCGCTTCGACGGCGAGCGCCGAAACACGTCCCTGCGCCGACGGCGTCGGTATGAAGGCGTCGACGTCGACGAAGACGATGACGTCGACGGCGGCCTCGACGTCGGCTTCTCCTTCGCCGTCGATCCGCCACGCCGTCTCGACCCGGAGCCCCGGGGAGATGGGGAGCACGCCGTCGTCATCCCTCTCGACGCCGTCGTCGAAGCCTTCGACGTCGACGGAGAATGGGACCGTTGGCTGGACTTCCTGCCCCCGGGGAGCCCCCCAGGGGCCTCAGCAGAGGCAGAGGGATCCTTCCCAGGCTGCCCAGACCCACCTGCAGCACGTTGACGCCTATCCTCCAGGCCAGCCAGCCTGATCTTCAATCTGTCCCTGAGGGTCCTAGCAGAAAGCTGCTGGCAGATAGCACACTCCTCAGGGCCATGATTCTCCGGAAGGCACACGATGCAGACATCATGGGGGTCGCTTTTGGCCTTCTTCCTCTCACATGCTGGGCACTTCACAAAAAGGCCAGGCATTTTGGAGCCCCAAAACGCCTAAAAACCAGCACAAAAGGGAGAGGAGAGCACCAAGAAACAAACTGTAACACTTTTAAAAGACAAAAGTGCAAAAACGAATTCAATAAACCCTTGAAAAAGGGAGAGCTCAATGCCAGGGTCCTGTAAGCAGGAGCCGGAAAAAAGAACTGAAAGTAAGTTGGACCTGCTATGCATTCTGGGATACTGGGAGAAGTCTAGAAGGTTCTCTTAAAGGCACAGTATCCTGTTTAAGCCACATAATGGCAGCCTATGGGGCTTGTCTGTCCCTACCTTCCTCTCTATCATTCCTGGGTCTTTGAATGGGGAGGCAGGTTTCTCTATGGTAGAAACTAGCAGGCTGGGCTGTGTGTGGTGAATTTTGGTGGAATTTCTAGTTGAAGTACTGGACAGTGTAGCCTGTGGATATAGGCTGCATTATTTGTCTTAATTCTCTCTTAAGTGTCTTTGCAGTTCCTGCATTCTTTTGACAACTTAAGAGATTATTTTTGATTGCCGGGGTCCACGCACATGGGCAGGACTATTCACTAGATTATGACTATACACAGAGATCCCCTACTACAGAACTGTAGATTCACATGCTTTGCATACTCCTGCCATCTAGTGTTGGGTCCAGATGTTTGCAAGTTATTTTATTTCATAATCTTTCCAGTCACAATGTAGTTGACTCCTCCTTTTGGTGACAGTGTGCATGGGCATTGACTCCATTATTAGATTGTTTTCCCACAGAGTGTGAGAATGAAGTTAGTAAGTAAAGAATAGAAATGTCCATGTGTATGTATATAGAGTAAGAGAGAGAACTGTAATAGGTATAGGTACCCGGGGAGGTGGGTGGGCCATGTGAATCTACAGCTCTATATGCCAGAGCAGATGCTCACTGGGTAAGTAACATTATCCGTTCGAGGTATGTGAGCTGTAGATCACATGCTTTATATAGACTATAAAGCAGTATTCTCCCAAAGCGGTGGCTAACCTGTAGCTGTTGCAGTTATTTGAAAGAGTGTTCCAAGTACTGCCTGGTCCACATTAGCTTGTTGTCTCACTAACACATCTACATAATAGTGCTTGGTGAATCTGTGCAGTGCAGACCATGTTGCAGCCTTACAAATGTCAACTATGGGCATGTTTCCTAAGAAAGCCCCTATTTTGCGAGTGGAACGCTCTCCAGGGGGTATTGTTAAAGTTCTCTTTTCTTTTGCATAACATGTTAAAATGCATTTAACAATACATCTAGCAATTCCGGACTTGGATATGGGATTGCCCTTGTGAGGTGGAGCAAAAGTTACAAAAAGTTATTTAATCTTACGAAATAACTTTGTTCTTGCTATGCAATATAAAAGGGCTCTTTGAACATCTGAGGTGTATAGAGCTCGTTCTGCCACTGAATCGGGATGAGGAAATAATACAGGTAACTCAAGCTATTGATTGATGTGAAAGGCAGGAACTACTTTAGGATAGTGCCTGTAGTTCACCCACTCTCCTTAGTGAAGTAATTGCAATGAGAAAAGCGATTTTCCAGGAGAGAAATTGCAGTTCGTTTTAAAGCATGGGTTCAAAAGGTGGGCCCATTTATCGTGTGAGGACTATGTTAAGATTCCACACTGGGGCAGGTGGACGTCTAGGTGGGATAACTCTTTTAAGTACTTCCATAAAATCTGTGATTACTGGCACTCTAAAAGAGAGATAAGTGTTGCCTGTTTTGTAGATACGTAGCTATTGCAGTGAGATGTAGGTGGATAGAAGTGTAAGCTAACTCTGACCGCTGCAAGTGTAACAGATAACAAAAGATATTTTGTATTGACGCATCGAGAGGATTGATGTTGTTATTATTGCAATAGATAACAAAAGGTTTCCATTTAGCTGCATAACAGGCTCTTGTAGTAGGCCTTCTGGCCTCTCTAATGATGTTCATACAGACTGGTGGGAGATTTAGATAACCAAACTCTATGATTTCAGGAGCCAGATCATGAGATTGAGTTGTTTGGGATCTGGGTGTCTGATTTCTCCATGGCTCTGTGGGAGGAGACTGGATGTGAGGTGCAGTTTTTGATGTGGAACTAGTGGCAGCTCCAACAGGGTTGTGAACCAAGGTTGACGGGCCCATGTGGGAACTACTAGGATCAGTGTGAGAAGATTGTTTGCCTGAGTTTTCGAACCACTAATGGAGTGAGTGGGAGAGGAGGAAAAGCGTAGGCAAATATCCCTGACCAGTTCATCCATAATGCATTGCCTTTGGAGAGCGGGTGTGGATACCTTGAGGCGAAGTTTGGGCATTTTGCATTTTGGTGTGTGGCAAAAAGATCCATTTGAGGGAATCCCCAAGTTTTAAAGAATTAGAGGCTCGCCTGCCTCGAACATTCTGTTTTAAGCATTTTGCTTCATGCACTAAACATTTGAATGCTGGATCTAGTCTCATTTTTCAAGACAGCCAAAGCAATTTGCTTTTATGTGTCGGTATATATCGCAATGGAAGTTTACCTGCTCCTCCTGCTCCTGGAACGGCGTCTCCTAAATCAAATCCTGCTCCACCATCTAGAAAACAAAGGAAAAGGAAATCTAATTAAACTGACACCAAAAGTGTCAATGAAATGCAGGATCTGCAATAACCGGTACAAGCAAAGCAAGTAGGTCTAGCTTATTCAATCAGTTGGCTTTGCCAGTGCTATTCAGTGATTTTACCAATGCCACAGCATCGCCAAAAAGCGCTATGACTTGTATACATCATGATCCATGTGCGGTATGGAGACCCATCATGACCTATGCGTACACATGTATCATCATGTACGTGCAATTTGCCACGGCAAGATTAGAGGTGTCAATCGGCGCAGTAAATAAATAAATAATTTAAAGTGCTCAAAAACACAGCTTCCGGGACCTCTACAATTTTGAAATTACAACTTAACAATTTTTTTTAAAGGATGTGATTGCCAGTGTGGGGTCAGCAAAAGAGAAGCTTTTCAGAGAAAAGCACACATGGGATGGGGAAGCACAGGGAAGTGGGTGAGGAAGCAACAGAAATGCTTGTGGTTGTGGGGGAATTAATAAAGCCAAAAAAATACAGGGGGGTGTGGAAAGTGATGGATGAGCTCTGGGTAGGGCAGAGAGGTAAGAACACTGATTTTTGGGGGAGAGCAGGTATTTGATGGGAAGAGAAGCAGTACACAAGGGAAAGAGGAAGAAAACACATGTACTCTTATGGAGTGGTGCAAGAAAAAGAAAAGGAATATGTTACTTACCCTGTAAGCATCTGTTTGTAGCATGTAGTGCTGTAGATTCACATGCTCTGAATACTCTTGCCATCTAGTGTTGGACTTCAACATTTACGAGTCACTAAGTGTACTATGTCTCATCCTTTAGTGGCAATGCACACATGGACAGGACACCTACACCATGTTAGATTGCTTTTCGCACAGCAGGTGAATGTATTTATGGAGTGGTGAGTGAATGTGGAATGGGGATCATGCCTATTGAGAGTGTAAAAAATAGGTGAAAAGAGGAGAGGTTGGCAGCAGACACAGGCTCTGAGGAAGAGGGTGAGCGCTACAAGCAGAGGCTCACTGGGTAACATTTTCTTTCCACAGTATGTGTGGCTGTTGATACATTTCCTCTGCTGAGATCGTAGACCAGTACCCTCTAAGCGAGGGTTAGCTCATGGATGGTGCAGATGTGTGGAATAACGTTTCTAGTACTGTTATGCTAAATATAGCGTGTTGATGGGCTATGATATCCACACAATTGAACTTGGTGAACGTGTGTGGGGTTGAACAGGTGGCCACTTTGGATATGTGAGCTAGTAGGACATTTCCAAAAAATGGCCTTGATTGCATTTTTTTGCAAATCATGCGTGTCGTTGTGGAGGAAGAGAGGTTTTTTTTCGCTTTGTGATAGAAGGTCTCAATGCACTTACCTATCCACCTAGCTATGCTAGCCTTAACGATGGGATGGCCATTATGGGGTTTAGCAAACGCTACCTGCAGGAGGTTGAGAGAGCCATACTCTAACACCTTGGGAATCAGATCACTGGGTTGCAGTGTCTGAGCTCTGGGTGCCTGATTCTGCCTTGGTTCTGTGTGAGAAGTTCCGGCCTGGGGGGAAGCTTCTCATCGGGGCTGATGTACATCTCGAGAAGTGTTGAGTAACAAGGCTGCCTTTCACAAGTAGGAGCCATCAGCATAAAAGCATGTGATGTTTGCCACATCTTCCTTAACACAGATTTCCATGGCTCAGTATACATGCATTACCAATTTAATTTATGTGTAATTATCTTATTTTAATAATTCAAATATGCTCATTTGCAGGTGTTCCTCATCCCTGAGTATGTCCCTATTGTTTTCTACAGGTAAGTGATGAGAGTAATTCTTTCACCAATTTATCAAATGAGAACATTTTTGGAGTATGCCTACACTTTGGACCACGACTCACCCACGCTAACTCTGACCAGCATATTTTTGGAGTATACCTACGCTTTGGACCACACCTTGCCCACGCTAACTCCTATACCTACTCATTTCAGATGTTTCCTTATTACTCGTGTCCTAATGAGACCCAAGTATGTCGAAGAGGGTTGAAATACTGTTGGCAACAGTGAATAACAAAAACGGATTCAACATTACCTACTCAAAGGACAATTGATATTCAAAGTGCTGTTTGTTATGGACACACAATTACACATTAGTCTTACTTACACCACATTCTATTTGGTTGTGATCCACTTTCTCTCATCTGGTACACATTGCACTGTAACAAACCATAGTGTTTTATCTCATGTGTTTTTAAGACTTCAGGTTTTTTGTTTATGAAGTTAAGAAAGCAAATAAAATGTGTGACAACCTAATAAGAGTGCGAATTGGTCTTATATTGTAATATAATAAGCATGAAATGCTTACAGTGATTTCACTGAATATTGAAAACTATGCAAATGATAACAATGAGAACCAGAGTTCATCCATAGAAACATTGCTTATGGATTGCGGTGTGGATTCCTGGGGCCGTTTTACAATAAGTGTCCCAGGGGCGGAACGTGTGTTTGCGCGCCCCCGGGACACTTTGGTATTATAGAAGGTGGCGCAGATGCTTGTGCGTCCCCTTCTATAATACTGATAGTACTGGCGCACTTAAAGCGCCAGCGCTGCCTTTAGAGGGCGTTCCCTTATTTGCATAAGGCCCTATGCAAATGAGGGAATTCCTTTTACTCAGTGCCTGGGCCATATTACAGAAGCAGGCGCAGAATCATAGGAGCCCTGGTGAGGCGCACTGACAGTGCGCCATTTAAAAGGTGGCGCACTGTCAGTGTGCCTCCTGACAGAAGCCCTCGGCAGGGGGTAAAGGGGGTTCCATGGACCCCCTCAGACATCCCCTTGCAGGCAGGTGCAGTCACTGACTGCACCCGCCTGCAAGGGGATCTCTAGTACCCTGTAAAATTGCAGGCGGCTGCCGCCAACACTGTGAAAACACGGAGCGGCTGCTCTGTGTTTTCACATGAATCCACTGCCCCCAGAGCATCATAAGTTTGTGGCTGCCCTGGGGGCAGCACATACATCATAATAGGGTGCATTGTGATTGTTTGCGCTTGGCGGACCTTTTAAAAGGTGCGCTGGGCGCAAACAATCACAATGCATACTATGGCCCCTCGAGGCAAATGTTGGGCATTGTGGGTTGTTGTGGGTGGCAAACAGGTCTATCTGCGGGGTGTCCCAATGGTGGAAGTAGGGGCATAGGACTTGCGGGTGGAGTTACCAATCATGGACTAGTTGATGCATCCTGCTGAGCAAGTCGGCAAAGTTTTTATATACCCCGGGAAGATACTTGACCAAGAGTGGCAGATGGCCCAGTGCCCTATCTGTTGCACTAATGTTGACAGCTGCTAAATCCTTGCTTTTAGAGCTAATTCATGGGGGCCATGTTGTCCATCTAGATGAGGACTGCTTTGTGCTGAAATATCTGAAGGAAGGCTTTGAAAGATAGGCATATGGCTAGAAGATTGAGGTAGCTGATGTGGTGCCCACAACATTGAGGGACCATATTCCCTGTATTCTCATGTTGTCTAGGTGCACCTCCCAGCCTGAGAGCAATGGGAGTAAATAATCACCTGCAAAGCGGGTTCTGCCTGCAACGGGTAGTTGTTGTTCCACTGCTGCAGAGGATTACAAGCACTGGCCTTCAGCAACACTAGATTCTCCCAATGACCCTCTTCTTGTGACCACTGCACAGTGAGGCAATTTTATAATGGGCACATGTGGAGCTTTGCACAGGGTACTAAGGAGATGCAGGAGTCACCATCCCTAGGAGGTTCTGACTTGAAATGGAGATTGGACTGAAAGAGAGGCAGCAGCTGCTGAAATGCCAACACCCTCTGCTGGTTCGGGTACACGTTGCCTATAATAGCTTTAGGATGGGCCACAAGAATGGCTAAACCTGAAGGGGTTGGAGGTAGGACTTGGTGGCATTTATGGTGAAACTAAAGCTAAGGAGTAGGGAGATTGCAGTTTGAGTGTGGGTTAGTTATTGCTTCCTACTCATGCTCTTGATCAGTCAAGATGAGGGAAGACACAAGCACTGCCTCTCAATAGATGAGCAGCTGCCACCACCAAGTACTCAGTGAACACCCTTGAGGCAGGGGTGACCCCCAAAGGGTCGTACTCAAAATGGTCAGTGCTAGGCCATTTACCTGCAAAGCTGAAGTATTGCCAATGGGTGGGGTGGATGGATATGTGAAAGTAGATGCCACTGTTTAACTGCCCCTATGGTCAACTTTCTTTCCACTGCATTGAACTTCTCTTTGTCAGGCAGCGGGGCTTCACCTAAAGCTTGAACAGAGACCCATTTGCAGGAAGTATTGAAAACTAGAGAGTCAGGAGAGACATGGCATCTAATGTAGTAAGGGTTGCTGGTGAAGGGCTCCTGCTCCACTTTGGGTGTTACTACCCATGCCTTGATGGGCTCCTTGAATGAGTGTGTCAGGGGCAGATTAAGCATGCCATTGAGTGTAGGAAGGAGCTACATCATCCGCTCTAAATTCGAGAGCATTTAAATGTGAACGCTTCCTTCCCTGTGGAGGATGTGCATATCAACCTTGTGAAAAGTGGCTACATACTGGATGACTTTATAGTAGGTCATGGTATCATCAGTGAAAGATGCATTGGAAGGGTAGTGGTCAAGGTCTGGGTCACCGGAGGGTTTCACATCATCGTCCCAAGAGTCATCTGTAGGTTTTGGCTCAAATGATGTTCCATAGGGGTCAGCAGGGCCAAAGAGGCTGCTTGGGTCAGAAAAAGAGCATGGGGACTTCTCAGGCTGTGGAGGTGGTGTGCATGAGCATGGAAATGGTGTTGGTGGGGTAAGTGGTGGCAGCTGAGGTATAGCACAAGGTGGAAGGCTGGTGCCCTTGTCACTATTTCTCTTAGTCATCAGATTCAGGGAGGAAGCCTCTGATGCGGGTTCAAAGGTAAGCCTAATCTTTCAAGTTAGAGTCTCTGCAGGCTTCGTAGGTGGTGCTGGTTTGAATGAAATCGTCGCTGTAAGGGGATGCATGAAGAGGTGCTTCTGCCTTGCATTGAACACCCCTCGGAATATTTGTAGAGTGGGCTGCTCTAAATCCTGGAGCACATCGGCGATGGAGCTCTTAGCCTTGACACTGGCTTCGAAGTAAATGGGGGGCCTGGGTGCAAATCGTTCACTGTTGAGTAGTGTTGAGTAGTGTTGAGGCTTGTGAGGGAATTTGGGCTGCATAGGGCTTGACAACTGGGAGGGGTTGAGGCTCTTTGATGGGTATTTTCTTGGATTCAAGACCTTCACCTGCTGCTGAACGGAGCTCAAAGGTGGCAGAGGTCATGGATGTGGTATGGTCCTGTGTGTGGGCTCAACACAAGACTCCCTAAGAAACAGAGATCTCTCTCTGCTTGAGGACTCTTGTGAGCCTCAGAATGGGTGTTGGGCCGATCGTACTTATGACCATGTGCGTGGCCTTCAGTCGAGAAACACTTGTCCTTGAGGTTGGCAGAGCCTTCACTTCTCCTTCCTTTGCGTTGGAGGAGATTGCCTCTGGGATGCATAGTGCTTGGTGCAGAGGAATTCCAGAAGGGCCATCATCCTCTCTTTCTGTTGCCAAAGATGTTAGGGGTATCGGCAGTGGACTGTTGGTACACCTTGCTGTGTGCCAAACTCCAATCCCTTCAGTACCGTAGGGTTTTCTTCAAACAGAAGGCATGGCAAGATATGCACAAGGAACCGTCATGGTCTGGGGAAAGGTAGAGGTTACAAACCTAGCGATTCTCTGACCACGGGTACTCCGCATGGCACTGGGGCAGTACTTTGAACCTCCATATCCTCTGGGGTCAAGGTCTGTGAAGAGGGCACGTGGTCAGGGAAGGCTGCACGGGATCCTGGTCGCTTATTGTTAGTTTCCAGAGTGTGTCAACGAGAGGAAGCTCGGTCGACAAAGAGGTTTTCACAACAGTGAGAGTTATATTTTTCAAAGAGTTGGCCTGAAAAAAATGTGCAATACACTTTGAACCTTGGAGCCCCACTGGTACAAGTCCGAACCTGATGGTGGAAAAAAAAACGATTTAATATTGAGTGTATCCCCACTGAAGGAGGTGTCACAGTTCATCTTGTAACTCAAAAGACTTTAAAGAAAAACAAATTGCAAATGTCCGAACCCAATACTAGATGGCTGGAGTATGAAGAGCATGTGTATCTATAACCACAGATGCTACACACAAGTCATTTCCTGAATGTAGCAGTAGCAGCACCCCCCCCCCCCCCCCCCCCCAAGTGCCTTGAGACCCTCCGGGTAAGTAGTGCGCTCTATAAATGTCTTTGATTGATTGAATGTGAGCAGTGGAAGGATACATTTCACCCAATCAAGAGGATAGTAATAAAGCTATGCTCCATGGGGAGAGCAAACAAAAGAAGAGGAAGGAAAGCCATTAAATAGGAACAAAGCAAATGAGAGTGAAAGGAAACGTAAGCAATGTTCTGGGCTAAATGCCACTGTAAATTCTGGTGAGGTCCACAAAAGAACCTTTTCACAACAGACCACTGAAAGCTGTCTGTACGAGAGATCTAAAAAGGCTGCTAAAGACAATACTGCTATTAATATCCTGAATTATCTAAAGAAGCAATGCCTTATCATCGGAGATCCCTTAAATGGCATGGTTATTATCTGGCTTGTGTTACCAACAACAAAAAGAACAAATGATGGACGGAATGCAGAACAAATCAAACACTCACCCCCTGTTACAAATCTGGGTTTAATCCATCACTTTTTTTGCTCACAACACCACCCCAGTTTGGACCCAGCCATATGCAAATCATCAGTCTTGACCCTGCTCCCCATGGGAACAGTCCAGTCTGAACTGCCAGGCCAGGTCCTCCCGGGACAAGAAACAAGTATCCTGGGACCGGTTTCAGGGTATCATCCCTCATCAGCCAGGCTAGCTTGAATCCAGTGGCACAGTGAGCAGGGGACCCACATCTGGGTATACCCTTCCCACTTAGGGTGACAAACAAACAACAATGGATTTAACCCAGATCTGAGACTGAGGGTGAATGTTTGATTTGTTCAGCATCCGGGCCATCATCTGTTCTTTTTGCACTTGTGTTACTGACAGACAGCTTCCAAGCATGGCTGCTTAGCTTAAACCGGGGAAAACAGCATGTGACAACTCTAAAAGAGCCAGAAGAGAAAGTCAATACAGAACATCAACAAAGTGAAAAACACAAAATTGTGTTCACACAAGACAATCAATCTATCAAGCCACAGCTTGTAAAGCAAGACTACTCACCCGTAAGTGTCTCAAGGCGCTGGAGGGCTGCTGGTCCACTGAGGCGCTGTGGTTCAGTCGAAGAGCCAGGTCTTGAGGTCCCTCCTGAATTGAGGCAGTGACTGATTGCCTAAGGTGGAGAGGCAGTGTTTTCCAGGTCTTTGCTGCAAGGTAGGAGAAGGATCTTCCTCCGGCTGTGGTCTTGCGGATATGTGGGAAGCTAGCCAGGGCCAGTTGGGTTGAGCGGAGGTCTCTAGTGGGTACGTGGAGTGCAAGGCATTGGTTGAGGTACACAGGACCTGCATCGTATTGGGCTTTGTAGGCGTGTGTGAGTAGCTTGAAGGTGATTCTTTTGTTGACAGGGAGCCAGTGGAGGTCTCTTAGGTGGCTGATGATGTGGCTGTGGCGAGGGATGTTGAGGATGAGTCTGGTGGAGGCGTTCTGGATGTTCTGCAGTTTCTTGAGGAGTTTCTGGGTGATGCCGGCATAGAGTGCATTGCTGTAGTCGATTCTGCTGCGGAAGAGTGGGTGGGTGACTGTCTTTCTGGACTCGTGGGGATCTATTTGAAGATCTTTAGGAACAGGCATAGAGTGTGGAAGCAGGTTGATGAGACGGTGTTGATCTGGTAGCTCATGGTGAGCGAGGAGCCCAGGATGATGCCGAGGTTCTGCGCATGGTCTGTCGGTGTGGGGGAGGTTCCAAGTACTGTGGGCCACCAAGAGTCATCCCAGGCAGAATGGGTGGAGCCCGTGATGAGGACTTCAGTCTTCTCGGAGTTGAGCTTCAGACAGCTGTTACTCATTCAGGCAGCATAAGCCTTCGTCCCGTCTTGAAAGTTGCTCTTGGCGCCTGCAGGGTTCATTGGTGAGGGAGAGAATCAGCTGGGCGTCGTCAGCGTAAGAGACAATGTTGAGTCTGTGGTTCCTGACGATGGCTGAGAGTGGGGCCAGGTAGATATAGATGCTGAAAAGCGTGAGGCTCAGGGAGGTGCCCTGAGGCACTCCACAGATGATCTCTGTGGGTTCTGAGAGTAACAGAGATAATCTTGACTCCCTGTGTTCGGTCGGTGAGGAAGAAGCAGATTCATTCCAGGGCATTGTTGTAGATGCCAGCGTTGTGGTGTCTTGTGCACAGGGTGCTGTGAGAGACTGTATTGAAGGTGGCCGAAAGGTCAAGAAGAATGAGGGCTGCAGTTTTGTCTCAGTCAAGGAGGGCGCGGATGTCGTATGAGGTGATGAAGAGGGCAGTCTCGGTGCTGTGGTTGCTTCGGACGCTGTATTGGGTGAGGACCAGCATGTGGTTTGATTCAATGAAATTGGAAAGTTGGGCGTTGACGGCCTTCTTGATGACCTTGGCTGGGAAGGAGAGAAGAGAGATGGGTTTGAAGTTCCCGAGGTCTTTCGGGTCGGCAGAGGGTTTCTTCAGCAAGTGCTTGCATGTTTCCATTCTTGCGTGGAGGAGTCAATGGAGCAGTTGATGGTGAGGAAGAGTTTGGTGGCGATGGTGGTGCCTGCCCTGTTGAAGATGTGATGCCGGCAGGGGTCAGAGGGTGCCTCTGAGTAGATGCTTTTCATGATCTTGAGGATGTGGTCAGCTATAAGGGGGGTGTAGCTGAGTAGGGTCTGATGAGGTCCGATGTCGAAGGTTGCGGTGGTTTGTGGGGTGGGAGGGAAGGGTCTTGGGTATTGACGCTGTCAAAGTGGTCATACATCTCCTTGATCTTGTGGTGAAAGTAGGTGCATAGGTTTTTGCTTGTTTTTCACTTGTCTTGGGAGGGGAAGATGTCTGCTGTCTCTGTTGTGTCTGGCAAATTCTTTGACCACAGTGAAAAGTTCCTTGTGATTGAGTGCGTTGATCCTTTCTTGTAGGGCCGCTTTCTTCAGTATTCTGATGAAATGGTGGAGTGCGGTGACAGCAGCCATGAAGACTAAGAGGTCTTCCAGGGTCTTGCTGCACCAACAACTTTTCTCGAGCTGTCTACAGGTGTATTTGGACTCATGATGTGTGTGAGAAAACAAGCTGGCTTTCTTGGAGCTTTGATTGCTTGGGGCTTTCTTCAGGTGAGCCAAAGTGCCAGTGCAGTCAGAGATCCATCGGTGGGGGTTGCGTGCTGCGGTGTTGGTGTCCGTGGATGATAGTGGTGGGGTTTCACTGAGGGCGGTGGTGAGCTGTTCTTAGGTGACCTTGTCCCAGCTTCTATGAGGGTGGCAGTGGGCATAGTGATGTACGGTGGGTTCGGTGTAGGCGAAGTGGATGCACCGGTGGTCGGTCCACTGGAGCTCTGTAATGTGGCTGAAGGTGATGTTGTCACTGGCAGAGCGTGTGTCTTGCTGAGTGGGTTTAGGGAGGTGACCAGTTACTGGAGTCCAACGGTGGCAGGGTTCTCCAGCAGGGACAAGGTGTTTAAGTTGTTGGGGTTGTCAAGGTGAAAGTTGAGGTCGCTGAGGAGGATGTAGTCTGTGAAGCCGAGAGTGCAATGAAGTCGATGAAGGAATTGCTGAAGAGTGAGCAGGGTCCGGGCGGTTTGTAGATGAGGGTGCCACGGAGGGTAGTGTTAGGGTTGGTCTGGACCTGGAAGTGAAGGTGCTCCCTGTTGGTTGAGAGGTCATCAGCGTGGGTGTGGAGATGGAGGGAGCTTTTGTGTATGATGGCGATGCCTCCGCCCGGTTTGTTGACATGGTCCTTGTGTATGATCTGGTAGCCGTCCTGGATGGCGGTGGCGATGTCCGGGGAAGAAGTGCAGTTCATCCAAGTTTCTGTGAGGAAGGCGATATCAGGGTCTATGGAGTTGAACAGGTCCCAGATCTCCACTGTGTGTTTGTGGATGGAGCATGTGTTGAGCAGGATGCAGTTGAGGCGGCCGGGTCCAGTTATTGTCAGTCGAGCGGTGGGTGGGGCTGGTGTGGGGTGACGGGTGAAGTTGCGGCTGCAGTTCGGGCAGGAAAAAGGGTCTTGGGTCTCCATCCGCGATGCCCAGTACCAGGCGGAGAAGTGTCTAGTGTTGAGAGGGTATAGGGTGTTGGCATCGTATCAGTGGATGCCCGAGAACCAGGGTCCATGGCGCTGGGTGCAGTCCAGGAACAGATGGGCACAGACAGGCTTGCCTTTGCCACACCAGCAGCACACCCACTGCACACAACACCATAAGTAGTGTGAGGGAGAGGGCTGGACAGCTGAAAGGTGGGAATCGGCGCTGGAGGGGGGCGGGCCACGGAGGATGAGCAGCGGCAGGGACACAGAAGGAAAAAAAGGCGCAAAAGTGAAAAAGAGCAAGAAAGAGGGGAAAAAGCACAGAAAATCACAGAAAAAAGGAAGGCAAAAGAGATCAGCAGGAAAAGTGCTCATAAGGCAGAGAGACAGAGGACGGAGCAGAGAAGCTCCCCACTGGACCACCAGGGATGAGGCGCAGGCAGGTGCCTGCGGGTGGAGGAGAGCCCCGAACCTCTGACCAGAGAGTCAGCAGCAGCTACGGGGGCAGCAGCTTCCAGGCAGAGCTGTGCAGGGAAGGAAGCAGTCCACTGACAAGACAGGAATTTCTTGAACAAATCCAAGAATCACAAAGACAATGAAACAATGCAGTGATTTAAGTGGTGCTAGAGAATAAAAGGAAGATAACATATTCATACATTTGTTGTCTTTTTTGGTACAACGTGTCTTTATACGCCTTGAACAGTTACAATCTTTGAATAGGTTTACAACTCACATGGTAGTATTGGATCAATTGCATTAAAGGTGACCAGAAGTCTAATTTATTTTCAAAATATCAAAGCCAGAGTGTGAGAGCAGGGTGATCCTAAGGCACACTAAGAAAGAGCCACGGTAGCTGGCGCTGACATCGGGATATTGGCGAATTTAAATCATACCCAGTGCATTAAAAATAAAAGTTATTGTTCGATGCCGCACGGGCAATTGTCTACAGAGACAGATGTAGAACAGGAGCACTGTGGCACACCAAAACGTCTTTAACTTTGTGTTTAATCAGCAGCATAGCGGACCAAAGACTACTAAGCTACTGATTGTGAACACATTACTGCAGTGTCCAGAGAATGACATAATAAAGGAGGGTAAGAGAAAAGCAGCAAGAAAAAAAGGCACTTTTTACCTCGAGAACACTTAGTGAGCAGCCAGCGCAGCATGATGGTCAATGGGAACTAAGTACACCCCAAAATGATTGAACAAGAGCTGATCCTGGCCTCTAAACACTGCTTGATGAAAGGCTGCCTACAGCCTACAAGGTCAGATCTCATAGATATACAGTGGATTACTACCACCCAGTCCCAGAGGTGCCAGGACGGTAGAGCAGACCCCCTCAGAGGCTCGGAAAGGAATCAGTATATGCCATGGGGTGCAACCCTGGAGGCTGGAACGACAGGCAGATCTGTGCGGATGTTTGAAGAGGCACCCTTCAATTCTGGCTCAAGACACTATAATGAATGAAAATTGACACCAAATGAAGCAAATTACCTGGATCACGATCATAGATATGAAGTCCATGCACCAGCAGAACTGATTGCCCTACTGGACAGACCAGTAGCAACCAGGGCCGAACTGGGAACAGCAACCAGCCCTGACTGATTGCTGCTCATTCAGCCCTGGGGGAATGGGGGTGGAGGGGCTAGTAAAAAGCACCAGTTTCACTTTTGTTACAGGGGGGCGATATTGCAGCACTGCAGCAAAACAGGCCCCCACAGACAGAAAAAAAGCCCCCAACCCCCTTCCCCACCGGGGAAACACCCGATGCCCGGTACGGCCCGTCCGGCCTTGGTAGCAACCACAACAGCAATGAGAGAGCGCAAATCTGAGAAAACGTATAAGTGCACCTTATTTACAACCTTGCTGCACGAACTCAGATGAAGTACTTAAAGTAAAATCATATTTTCACATGTATCTGAATGTTTGTTTAGTTGATATAGAGAATCATATATAGTGTGAGACTAATGTAGAAATGTGTGTAATTATTAAATTGATTAGAAGTGTTAATCGGAATCCATGTTATGTAGCTGCTATTTGAAGTATATGTGATGCTGCAAAACGTAGAAATGTGCAGGCCTCATGGCAGTGTATGAAAATCGACAACGTGTACTTACATATTGACATGACATGGATTTACCATTATTCAGTAATTGATGCCCACATGTTAAGAAACATGTTATAGAAGTGTTTTATATAATCAGAGTGTATTAACAAGAATTGTTTTAGTTTTAGAAATAAGGGTTCATAGAGTACAGTCCGCTTGCTAGATAATTTAGTAGGCCTGGAAAGATAAAGTGGCTTCTTTGATCTGCACGTGTTAGTTAGAATCGAGTCTCGTTAGAGCATAAATTGTCATTCCTTTGTAAAGTTATGGCCGGATATAGATAACCGAAGAGTGGAATTTGGGGCCCTATTCATGGGTGTCTGTTTGCAGGTGCGAGGGGGTTCCAATCAAGAGGGTGATGAATAGAGCTCTGTCCGGGGAGCCAGGCACAGGCCTGGAGGAGGGTATTGGAATGTTCTGGGGGGTACCGGCGAGCTGGAGAAAGAGCCTGGGAAGCAAGGTCAACGCTAACGAGAGGCCCAGAGGAGAGCCATCATGGAAGAAACCAGAAACTGAAACTACGTGAGGGGCGTCTCAGAGGGGCGTTCCAAATTTCGATTGTGATTTTGTATTAGGGACAGCACCCTGGGGTGGAGGCAGAGCAGATGGCCTGAGGACCCTAAGAGAGCGGATGGGTAGGCAGAGAGGGCATGACTGAAATGCATAGGTTTTCATCTAAGACTAAGAGAAGTGCGTGTACTTCTTTGGAAGTCACCACGGCTGACACCTTTTTAGGGTAAGATTCTGCTGAATAGGGATGTCACCTAGTCTAGTGTAGGGACAGTCTAACCTGATATTTTCTTCATTCTGTAAATGTCTCGCAAGCTTCACCTTGTGTCCATATTGGCAAATCTATTAATTCTTGAACTAGCGTTGGTGATATTTTTCTGTCGTTTAAGATCTTTCAGAGAATTCATGTTTCTGTTGATGCCAGTATACCTTTTGAACCTGATATTGAGATGTTTATACCTTCAGCTAACTTTGGCTTTACAATAAAACTTTAAAACTGATCCGTGGTAAGTGGTTTTTCAGAGTCGTGCAATTATTGGTTTGATTAACCTAGTGGTAGATTACTTGTTTTACTCAATGACAGGCAACAAAGATTCAGTCGACCTGATCAGGGATTTAGATCTAGAGTGATCAGATAAGAGATCAAAAATCCCGCCTCCCCAGTTGGTAGCAATATCGGATGGTTGCCTTCTTGAGGAAGGTGATCTAGACTAGGTTAAGATTACCCCGAGGCCCCTAGAGATCGAGAGATGACCAGCAGAAGAATCGCCTGCCGAAGAAGGTGCTGACGGTGCGAGAGTGAAAAAGCAGCAGAGACGGTCGAGAGTGAGTGTAAAGGGTCATGCGTTGTCAGATTGCGGTGTTTTGTGTTGTACCTGTGTTGTAATGTCAAGCGGAGTTGAATGCCTGTAGTGTGATTGTGAGACGGTTGTGAGCGCGCGCAACCTGGTGAAAATCTTAAGTTCAGAAAAGAGCTTAAGTGGTTCGGGTGTTTCGGACATCCAGAGTAATTGTCAACCGTTGTGAAGGGGGTCATGAGGTACCATTGATCGCCCGCAGGACCGTGATAGGGGGAACGTAAGAGTGAGTGTATGAGTAACGGACGCTGGACGGACGTTTACTGTGTGTAAGTAACCTATCAGTTAAGGCGATCGTCTGAACGTTTTACGGAAGACGTTTCGTCAGTTGAGGTGACAATTACAGTTAGACTGTGGGCGTACAGTCAAGAAAAGTGATCGCTTGGTCGGAAGTAATCATTTTACAGAGTATGAATGGGACGCATGCATGACCGGGATACGAGCTGAGAAAGGAGGGGAACTGCTGCGAAGGGGAGACGAGTGACGTCAGAGAGAGCCGCGCTGTGATAGGTCGGTTGGTGTGAGACCGCGCTGGGATAGGCCGGTTGGCAAGAGCCGCGCTGTGATAGGTCAGCTAGCAAGAACCGCGCTAGGATTGGTGGATTGTCATCAGGAAGTAAACAAACGTAACGAAGTAGGAAATTTGTGAATTCATCATGAAATGCTTTAGGCGCTTGAGAGCGGCCTTTAAGAGAGACGATAGAGAATCGGTAGACGGGGAAGAGGCCCCGCTGGAGGGTACACCAGCTCATTACATGGCTACGAATGTTGGGTTGCATACTATATTGTGGATCTCCGAGTGGAGTAAAAGAACAGAAGGGAACGAGGAATTGGCGTTCCCGAAATACGGAACGTTTAAGTTAGAAGCATTGAATCAGTTGAAAGCAGTAATGCTCGCGACGAGACCTCTACCCAGACCAACACAGTTTGAAGCCCTTAATGCATGGTTTAGGGCGGCGTACGACCGGACCTTGAACAGGCGCCAGGAACGAGTAAAACGATCGGTAAGAGCAGTGCAGGATGCTAAATGGGATGAAGAAGCAAAAAGGTGGAGAATACAGAGAATTGAAGTAGATAAACTGTACCCAGTAATAGAAGTCACAGGAGAAAAGAAGCCACTAGTGGAGGACGAAGAGAGTGACACAGAGGACAGCCTGATAAATAGGTTATTACTGGATAGACCACCCCCGTACAATAGAGAGATGGAAGGTGCCAAGCTCCAAAAGGGGGATGGGTCAGGCAAAGGGGAATATAGACCACTCCCTATAACAGATTGGGAACCCACCAAAAGTGAGGAAACACCTCAACCTAGTCCAGTACAGACAGTGGTCGGAAGGTTTGTGGTACAAAAGGTGCCGGAAACAGAGCGTGCAAAGTCCTATCAACTGCCGGACGCTCTTCAAGTACCTGTTACTATAGGTCCTGTAGTATCGATTTACAACCCAGAGAGAGCACGGGAGGAGGAACAGGTGCGGTTAGACAGGGAGCGAGCAGAAATGGAGAATAGGAACAACACGATTAATTCCCAAAGGCAGTTGTTAGGCCCAAGAGATTGGAGCACTCCGTTAAACCAAGCAGGGGATCCCATAATAGACCAAGAGGGTCAGAGAGGACTGACAGATCTGAGGGGACCACGACCGAAATCCTTTAAAGAGTTAAGGGAGTATTTGAAAGAATGGGATGCTGCCGTAGAGATTCAGAATAACAGGATGGGAGCAGAAGACGAATGGGGAAGCCAAGACAGCAGAACCTTGTCTCACTGTGGGGCTGGCGAAAGCGGTCCAGAGTGGGACGGGAAGAGTCAGGAAGGTAAAGGAGATACCCGCCATACAAGTGGTGGAAGCAGACGAGTGCAGGAAGATAGGAATACAGGATGTGGAGGGGTGCCTCGCCCCATTCACAGCGAAGGAGATCGAAGAACACAGGAGTACAGGGATAGCTTTAAGTGCACTCACCATGCACCTGGCGACAGCAGGCCACACTGGGGTCGCGGGAGTATGGAGAGCCGCGAGGTGTCTCGCCATGTGTCCAACGATCACGGACAGGAACGGGATCGCGGGAACATGGGGAGTTGTGAGGGATCTTATCATGTGCTGAGCGACACCAGACAGCAAGGGAACCGTGAGATCCTGGGAAATGGTGAAGGACCCTACCATGTGTCTAGAGAAATCAGACAGAATAGACAGTATGAGACGGGGGGAAATAGAGCATTGTTTCACCACACGCCAAGGGAAGATGGAAAGGCATGGGAGCTAGAAAGATGGGAACATGGGAAGACTCCGCAGTGTAGGTAGGGCTGGCGCACAGCGGTTTTTGTGAGAGATTGTTCCTTAATGTTAAGGTGCTATACAAGTGATGTCAGGCGTCCCTCAACATCTCATTTAACAGTCTATGGTGTGGGGTCAGTGGGTCACTGGTCCCATCCTTGTATGCACACTGAAATTCCTCTATGAATCACAGAGGTTTCAAACAATTTTCAAACAATGATTGCAATTGTCATTTTATTCGTGAATTTCTTTGTTATGAATCATTGACATTTTTCATTTTTCATTTTTGATTTGCATAATATGATACCATCCTTGTGTACATCCAATGCATTTCGGGGTTATCGTACACCCCTTCATCAGGGAAAGGACACTGTGAACAAAAAACATACGAATCATAAATAATGTCTAAATGAAGCGTGGGTACAACCTAAATGTGCGCATGCACGGTAATGGGACCTAAATCGTGGTCGATGTTTGAACGGAGGTGAAAGAGGTGACGGTAGTTTATAGGGTACACCTTTCTGTGACCCGAATATTCCCATGTGAAAAAGAATAGTGTGCAGGTTCGTCGAAAATATGCTTACGTGTATCATTCAAAAAGTTTGCGCATAGTCCTGTGAATGAAAACGTAGGGAGATACGTTAGTTACCAATTACTGGTGCGTCGGGTTTAGCCGGGCTAGCGTAATTCCCGATGGGTTATGAGATCGGACTGACCTGGTGTTTGTTAGTAGGGTCCTCCTTTCTTAGACGCTGGTTCTGGCGGAACGCCATTGACCGCGTTTCGTATCATTAAAGGGACACGGTCATGTGGATTAGCTGAAGGGAGGTGGGAGTGTTCCTAGCGGTTTAAAGGAACAGTGTAGTGTTATCGTGCGTTCGAATAGAGTTGAAAGCGCAGTGCAGTTTGGGCATTGTAGTTATGTTGCAGTGAACGGGTAGATCGGGTGATCTGGTGTGACGAGGTTTGCGCGAGTGATAAAGAGAGTGTTAGGTGACATAAACAAAAACCATCTGGTAGTACATTTATATACTTGATAAATCAAGCTAATGATATAGTGTGCAGTGACTAAAATGAAACAAGAAATTAACAAGACATTAACAAGTGATCCTTAAATCATTCAGGAGTCACTAACTCGGTCCGTGAGCAACTTTACAGATAGCAAGAGAGTTCAATTCTTTCATTAAGCCCCAGTGGCTTCTGTGTGGACAGTCTTTGGATCCATGCATTTTCTCTTTGTAGGAGAAATTTGGTATTGTCTCTGCCCTCCTGTTTGACGATGGTTTCCAATATCGTGAATTTCAGTTGAGCTATGTTGTGTTTCTCTTCATGGAAATGTACTGCTAGTGCTGACTTTGTACTTTTTAGACGAATGTTGGATTTGTGTTCTATGAGCCTGGTTTTGATTTTCCGTTCTGTCTTTCCGATGTATAGTTTTCCACACGGGCATTTTAAAGCATAGATGACATTACTGGTGTCACATGTGGCGTTGACTTGGAGTTTGATCTTATTGCCTTTCATTGGATGATTGATTGTGTTACCTCGGATGATACAGTTACAGTTCCCACAGTTGAAACATGGTTTGGTTCCTGAGTAGCTGACTGATTTGCTTGGTTTATATCGCACGAGTTCACCTAGGTTGCGTGATCTGGTATATGCGAATAGTGGAACTCCAAGTCAACGCCACATGTGACACCAGTAATGTCATCTATGCTTTAAAATGCCCGTGTGGAAAACTATACATCGGAAAGACAGAACGGAAAATCAAAACCAGGCTCATAGAACACAAATCCAACATTCGTCTAAAAAGTACAAAGTCAGCACTAGCAGTACATTTCCATGAAGAGAAACACAACATAGCTCAACTGAAATTCATGATATTGGAAACCATCGTCAAACAGGAGGGCAGAGACAATACCAAATTTCTCCTACAAAGAGAAAATGCATGGATCCAAAGACTGTCCACACAGAAGCCACTGGGGCTTAATGAAAGAATTGAACTCTCTTGCTATCTGTAAAGTTGCTCACGGACCGAGTTAGTGACTCCTGAATGATTTAAGGATCACTTGTTAATGTCTTGTTAATTTCTTGTTTCATTGTAGTCACTGCACACTATATCATTAGCTTGATTTATCAAGTATATAAATGTACTACCAGATGGTTTTTGTTTATGTCACCTAACACTCTCTTTATCACTTGCGCAAACCTCGTCACACCAGATCACCCGATCTACCCGTTCACTGCAACATAACTACAATGCCCAAACTGCACTGCGCTTTCAACTCCATTCGAACGCACGATAACACTACACTGTTCCTTTAAACCGCTAGGAACACTCCCACCTCCCTTCAGCTAATCCACATGACCGTGTCCCTTTAATGATACGAAACGCGGTCAATGGCGTTCCGCCAGAACCAGCGTCTAAGAAAGGAGGACCCTACTAACAAACACCAGGTCAGTTCGATCTCATAACCCATCGGGAATTACGCTAGCCCGGCTAAACCCGACGCACCAGTAATTGGTAACTAACGTATCTCCCTACGTTTTCATTCACAGGACTATGCGCAAACTTTTTGAATGATACACGTAAGCATATTTTCGACGAACCTGCACACTATTCTTTTTCACATGGGAATATTCGGGTCACAGAAAGGTGTACCCTATAAACTACCGTCACCTCTTTCACCTCCGTTCAAACATCAACCACGATTTAGGTCCCATTACCGTGCATGCGCACATTTAGGTTGTACCCACGCTTCATTTAGACATAATTTATGATTCGTATGTTTTTTGTTCACTGTGTCCTTTCCCTGATGAAGGGGTGTACGATAACCCCGAAATGCATTGGATGTACACAAGGATGGTATCATATTATGCAAATCAAAAATGAAAAATGAAAAATGTCAATGATTCATAACAAAGAAATTCACGAATAAAATGACAATTGCAATCATTGTTTGAAAATTGTTTGAAACCTCTGTGATTCATAGAGGAATTTCAGTGTGCATACAAGGATGGGACCAGTGACCCACTGACCCCACACCATAGACTGTTAAATGAGATGTTGAGGGACGCCTGACATCACTTGTATAGCACCTTAACATTAAGGAACAATCTCTCACAAAAACCGCTGTGCGCCAGCCCTACCTACACTGCTGTTTTACGTCTTCGCGTCTACCCCTGGACCGGCTGCACGCAAACACTACAATATGAGTAACTTTGATGACATATCCAAGAGCACAGAGGCCAGAGCCTCAACCTTTGCAAATAAACAAGATGAAGCGAATCGGATTTACGCACTCATTAGGGAGGAAAATGCCCAGGAAGCCACCACCCGCTCCAAAGAGCAACATATTAAACAACTAATTTATCTAAGCAAGAGACGCATCAACCAGCAACTACATGCGAGTACATTGGTTAAATACCACCGCAATCTACGCATACCACGGGGACTTAGAATTGCCCTTAGACCGTCACTTTGTAAAAATTCTAAAACCTTCCAAGAAAGGTGGTTTGAAATTCTAAACAAGTGTTCACTCGACTTGATTCTCCTAATCATTGAAGAACTGTCTGGAATACTAGGTGATTTAACTAGGGAAATAGAGGAGACATCCACAGAACTGTCCAAAATGCTATCGGAGGACGAGCTCAAAAATATACTGGAGGACATTCAAACCCAGATGGAAAAACATACCAACGACATCAACGAACGCAAGATTCGCAAATACAGGAGGGATACTCTTGATTATAAACTCGGAGAGGTTTATACATGGGCTGAAGTCTACGCCCAGAAAAGACGCAACAAACCATATACATCACAGACAGATACCTCCTCATCGGATAGTGACAATAACCAAAGAACAAAGAGAACTCCACCAATACCAACTGAGCCTGACACAACCAGGGCACAACAACCAACGACTAGCCACCAGACAGACCCAAGTCCTTTTTTAGAACAGGGCCAAACACAAAAAGGAGACCCCGGAGAGGACAAAAACAAAAGAAAAAGAAACAAGGAAAGACCCACCCACCACGAGGAGCACAACGGGAACTATCAAGGACAAACAAACCAAGAAAACACAGAACAACTAGTTATTAACATTAGTGATTACCAACTCACCCAACACGAAATTCAACTCCTACAAAAGGGAACCTCGTTTGTACCTACGACCGACTCAAACAACTTGGAACTGGAAGTCAGTTTCTTTAAACTCATGCGCAAACTTCGACTTCGTCACTTCTTTGACAATGTGTTACCACCCAATCCTCAAGTGGAACCAGACCAGCTACTCGGACTGAGACCACATAGCACATTCCAATCACCAGTAAGCCACAAAACTCTGGACCTATTTGAAAACAGAGTTAAACAAGATCTAATGAAAATTAACCAGAAGCACACAAAAACCAATAACATCACACAAAAGGATTTAACCACATTGAGAAAAATATCCAACAATGAAACGATCACATGCGTAAAAGCGGACAAGGGCGGTGCCCTCATAATCATGAACACGGTCATGTATGAATCGAAAGTGTTGGAACACATCAGTGACACGACAACATACATGAAATTGGACGGGAATCCGACAACGGAATACATGAAAACCCTAACCAACATATTGGACAAAGCGCATGAAATGGGAATAATCAATGCCAAAACCAAGAACTTTCTCACCAAGTCCAACCCTAGGAGCCCGATTTTGAGAATGGTCCCCAAGATTCATAAAAACCTAAGGGACCCCCCCATGAGACCCATTGTCTCAACATGCGGGAGTCTACACGAACCCATTGGGCAACTACTGGATAAATACCTTTAACCAATGGTACAAGCAATGAACACATATACCAAAGACACCACACACTTCATTTCGAAATTAATGAACCTCAAGCTTGAAACAAACCAGGAACTGATCTTATGCACAGCCGATGTACGTTCCCTGTACACGTCAATACCCCACTCCTTGGGGATTGAAGCAATAGAACAGTCACTACTCAAATCTGATATGGAAAGACCCTTTCAGACGTTCCTAATGGAACTCATGCTATTCACGTTGTACCAAAGCTATTTTAAACATCAAGACACATGGTACCAACAACTCGTCGGAATGGCTATGGGCAATTCAGCGGCTCCCGCGTATGCGAACATTTTTATGCAACATTTTGAAGAAAACCACATACTCAATAACAAAAAATGGACGGATCACCTAATGCTCTTCACAAGATACATAGACGATATCTTTATCGTTTGGAAAAGTACACAAGAAGAACTTCAAAACAGACTGTTGGAATTCAACAACATCGATGAAAGAATACAACTAACCTGGGAAATTTCAAACGTTTGTGTCAACTTTCTGGATGTCAAGGTTTCTATCAAAGGACAAGAATTCGAAACAGATCTCTATACCAAGCCCACCGACAGGAATAACATGCTACACTATAGTAGCTTCCACGAATCCAATTTAAAAACACACCTACCATTTTCACAAATGGCACGAGCAAAACGGATTACATCAAATCCTCATAATGCCACACAACGGATCAAAGAAATTGCATGCAAATTTCGCAACAGAGGTTATCCTGAAAACATCATTGAAGATTCTATACAGAGGATTAACAACCTAGATAGACAGAAACTCCTGCAACCTAGCGCCAAAAAACAACAGACACGCCTAGTGGTCGTTTCCAAATTCTCTACCACTACCAATAAATTTAAAAAGATTATTCACCAACATTGGCCATTATTGAATCTGGAACCAGACTTCAACCAGATCTTTCAGGAACCTCCACTATTCGCATATACCAGATCACGCAACCTAGGTGAACTCGTGCGATATAAACCAAGCAAATCAGTCAGCTACTCAGGAACCAAACCATGTTTCAACTGTGGGAACTGTAACTGTATCATCCGAGGTAACACAATCAATCATCCAATGAAAGGCAATAAGATCAAACTCCAAGTCAACGCCACATGTGACACCAGTAATGTCATCTATGCTTTAAAATGCCCGTGTGGAAAACTATACATCGGAAAGACAGAACGGAAAATCAAAACCAGGCTCATAGAACACAAATCCAACATTCGTCTAAAAAGTACAAAGTCAGCACTAGCAGTACATTTCCATGAAGAGAAACACAACATAGCTCAACTGAAATTCACGATATTGAAAACCATCGTCAAACAGGAGGGCAGAGACAATACCAAATTTCTCCTACAAAGAGAAAATGCATGGATCCAAAGACTGTCCACACAGAAGCCACTGGGGCTTAATGAAAGAATTGAACTCTCTTGCTATCTGTAAAGTTGCTCACGGACCGAGTTAGTGACTCCTGAATGATTTAAGGATCACTTGTTAATGTCTTGTTAATTTCTTGTTTCATTTTAGTCACTGCACACTATATCAATAGCTTGATTTATCAAGTATATAAATGTACTACCAGATGGTTTTTGTTTATGTCACCTAACACTCTCTTTATCACTTGCGCAAACCTCGTCACACCAGATCACCCGATCTACTCGTTCACTGCAACATAACTACAATGCCCAAACTGCACTGCGCTTTCAACTCCATTCGAACGCACGATAACACTACACTGTTCCTTTAAACCGCTAGGAACACTCCCACCTCCCTTCAGCTAATCCACATGACAGTGTCCCTTTAATGATACGAAACGCGGTCAATGGCGTTCCGCCAGAACCAGCGTCTAAGAAAGGAGGACCCTACTAACAAACACCAGGTCAGTCCGATCTCATAACCCATCGGGAATTACGCTAGCCCGGCTAAACCCGACGCACCAGTAATTGGTAACTAACGTATCTCCCTACGTTTTCATTCACAGGACTATGCGCAAACTTTTTGAATGATACACGTAAGCATATTTTCGACGAACCTGCACACTATTCTTTTTCACATGGGAATATTCGGGACACAGAAAGGTGTACCCTATAAACTACCGTCACCTCTTTCACCTCCGTTCAAACATCGACCACGATTTAGGTCCCATTACCGTGCATGTGCACATTTAGGTTGTACCCACGCTTCATTTAGACATTATTTATGATTCGTATGTTTTTTGTTCACAGTGTCCTTTCCCTGATGAAGGGGTGTACGATAACCCCGAAATGCATTGGATGTACACAAGGATTGTATCATATTATGCAAATCAAAAATGAAAAATGAAAAATGTCAATGATTCATAACAAAGAAATTCACGAATAAAATGACAATTGCAATCATTGTTTGAAAATTGTTTGAAACCTCTGTGATTCATAGAGGAATTTCAGTGTGCATACAAGGATGGGACCAGTGACCCACTGACCCCACACCATAGACTGTAACATGGGAAGACTCCCCATAACTCACCTGAGCCTAGGCGTAGGACACGGAGCTGGGACGGGAGAGAGGTAAATGGACCCTGTAGGAATGATGTATTGAGAGCTGACATAAAAGCTAGGAGACTTGATGTGACCAGTTTAAAATCGGACTTAGAGGAAATCATAGATGGTACGTTGCCTTTGGAGAGGATTGACATGTACGAGCAAGATGAGGTACTGTTTATAGCTAAAGATATTACTCGGAAGGCGAGAGCAGTACATGAGAAGTTATCAGAATTAGCCGACAAGTACATGGTAGACTTGTCGAGAACAAAGGCATTACAGGGGAACCATAAGTTGCATTATTCAGATCAGGACCTTGAAGAGAGGAGAACAATAGGATTAAAAACACACATAAGAGAACTGATAACAGGGATAAGGACATGGAGAGATCTGGATAAGTGGGAAGAAAGATGGTCCAAGAAAGGGACCGTCAGGCGGAGCACAATAGGGATGTCCCCGGAGGGAGGGCTACAGAAGATGGAAGCATACCCTTTGCGAGAAATCGCGAATGGGAGCTATGTGCATGTGCCTTGGAGCAGAGGAGACTTAGCAGCATTTACCAATTCTTTTCCTAAACTGAGGGAAAACCCAGTGGAGTGGTACAAGCAGGTAGAAAGGTTCGTAAAGATCTCTAAGGTACTGTGGGTTGACTTGAACACCCTGTTTGACATCGTAGTACCAGGGGACTTGTGGACGGCATGTAAGGTTAGTGTCGAATGGCCCACGTCTGAACCGGAGAGGGATACTCACACGAACGGACCATCTCCAAAAGTTATGGAAAAGTACGAAAGGGTAATGACATGGCTGAAGGAGAAAGTACCATTGCAGGAGATAGATTGGGTCAAAATAGATCGGACCAGACAGGAACCTAAAGAGACAGTTCATGAATATTAAGAAAGATTGCTGAAAGCGTTCAAACAGTACAGCGGATTAGATGTAATGGATCCAAAAGACATAGGACAGTTTGTATCGAAATTTGTCTTGGGATTGAGACCTGATATTTGCTTGATGATTCAGCAACATTTGATTTGTTGGCAAAACAAACCATTAGATAAAATTCTGAGATACGCAAGGTATTGCAGTGACGAGATAGATTCCAAAGCAAAGAAGCTTAAGGAGAAGCTGATGTTGGTACAGATGCAGACAGCCGGAAAGGGTGGACAGCAGCAACAGGGAACAGGGACCATGGGTAGGAGACAAAATAACCAGAATAAAGGCAGCGAGGAAAATTCAAATTCGAGACCTAGGTTAGACATTGCGACATTGAAAAAGACGACTAGATGTCACCAGTGTAACGAGGTGGGGCATTGGAAACGCGAGTGTCCCTATAATATTGAGATTAGAGAACTAGGACCGGAGGAAGAGGATCAGAGCAGTCTGGTGAAGGGGACAGCGATGCAAAATGGAAAGGTGGTCAAAGGGGGGACCCCAGCTCCTCGAGCCCAGTTCCCTCAACCACCCAGAATAGCGACAGGAGGAAAAACCTATAGACAAATGCCACTTTTCGTAGGAGGAGAGGAATGCTATTACGTTGATCCATTGACTGGACGGCGTGTGAGTAACATGGAGGACTGTACCCTTGGGGCAGTTCTGGAGGTGGACCAAAGAGGACCGTATGTAGAGGCTGAAGTTGCAGGGTGTCCTACAACCTTCCTGGTAGACACAGGAGCCACTCGATCCACTATAAGATCAGCAGTAGTCCCGGATTTGCCCATGTCAGGGGAAACCATTCAAGTGGTAGGAGTCGCAAACAGAAGAATTACCAGTTCTTTGACTGAGCCAGTATCAGTGAAAATAGGGAAATACAGAGATGAGCATCAGTTTGTGGTCTGTGACTCCAGCCCTGTGTGTCTGTTGGGAAGAGACTTGTTATGCAAACTAAATTGTACTATATATTGCACGCCTCAGGGAGTGGAGGTGCAGACTAACGATGATGATGCCGATTTTAAGGTAGCAAACTCACAGGTATGCATGGAGCTATATCCTACCTTGACAGTAGAGGAGCTTCCATGGGACTTGAGAGGTGCGGTGTCATCTGAGGTGTGGGATTTCACTGGGGAAGAGATAGGACTGATCAAAGGAGTGGAACCAGTGAAAATCATGGTAAAACCAAATGTCGAATATCCAAGAACGCCACAATACAAATTGACCCCGGAGACGATTGCAGGAATAAAACCCGTGATCGAATCCATGATTAAGCAGGGAATACTGAAAGAAATCGTGGGTAGTCCATGTAACTCCCCGATTATGGGTTTACAAAAACCTAGTGGGAAATTCAGAATAGTGCAGGACCTTCGAAAAATTAATAACATAGTTGTTTCATGTTGTCCAGTGGTACCGAATCCATCAGTGATATTGTTTCAGATACCATTTCAAGCCGAGTGGTTCACAGTGATAGACCTTTGCCAGGCCTTCTTCTCGATCCCATTGGATGAGGAGAGCCAATTTCTTTTCGCTTTTAAAATAGAAAATCGCGTATTAACATGGTGTCGTATCCCACAGGGGTATACAGAAAGCCCATCGATTTTTAACCAGCTGTTGAAGAAAAATCTCGAAAGTCTAGTACTGCCACGGAACTCGGTTCTAGTCCAGTACATAGACGACCTACTTGTTGCGTCAGAAACTGAGGAAGATTGCAAAATAGACACCATCACCTTACTGAATCACCTAGCTGAGAACGGGCACAAGGTGTCCCCGAGCAAGTTACAGTACTGTCTGACAGAAGTGCAGTACTTGGGTCACCGAATTGAAAAAGGGAAACGGAAGGTGTCACCAGACAGGATAGAGGCGATCATGAAGATGAATCCGCCCACGACACAGAGAGAAGTCAGGATGTTTTTAGGAATGGCTGGTTATTGCCGACAGTGGATAGCTAACTTTTCACTGAAAGCAAAACCGTTACAAAAACTGACGCACAAAGAGGTGAGTGATCCGGTACCATGGGACAAAGATTGTTTGATGGCATTCTTGCAGTTGAGGGAGGACTTATGTCGTGCCCCTGCTCTAGGAATGCCGGATTACGAAAAGCCATTCTTACTGTACTGCTGTGAAAGAGAAGGTTGTGCCTTGTCAGTTTTGGTCCAAATCCATGGAAATGCCCGTAGACCAGTTGCATACTTCTCGGCTACATTAGACCCAGTAGCCGCAGCGTTGCCCGGATGTCTCAAATCCGTTGCTGTAACGGGTGTCAGCATTGAGAGGTGTGAAAATATTGTCATGGGACACCAGTTAGTGGTGTATGTACCGCATTCGGTTGAATTGTTAATGACCAGGACCAAGACACAGCATCTGACGAATAGTAGGCTCACGCGCTACGAGCAAGTCATTCTTGCTGCAGAGAACGTGACCCTTAAGAGATGCTCTGTTTTGAATCCTGCCACTTTGATGCCACTTCCAAATGATATAGAAGATGATGAATGTGAAGATCACGATTGCCTTGATGTGACTGAACTATGCACCAAACCAAGACCAGATATCGTGGATGAGCCATTGACTGACCCCGATGAAATTTTCTTTGTTGATGGCTCATGTGTAAGGGACGATGTTGGTCAGTTGAGAGCAGCTTATGCTGTTTGTACCATTACTGGAGTTGTGGAAGCCGCTTGCCTGGAAGGAGTACACTCCGCTCAGGTAGCTGAAATCATTGCATTGACACGTGCCTGTTTGGCAGGTAACAAAATTCGAGTCACCATTTACACCGATAGCCAATATGGTTTCGGGGTAGTTAACGACTACGGGCAATTGTTGTCTCAAAGAGGTTACATGACCTCTTCAGGCTCACCAATCCGAAATGGGGAATTTGTACGTTTATTGTTAGAAGCATTACAAGGTCCGGCAGCAATTGCCGTTGTTAAATGTACAGCACATACCAAAAATACAGATTTTGTGTCACAAGGTAATAGGTATGCCGACGAAGTCGCACGATACTGTGCAGAGCAAGGATATTCCTTCACAGAGGTGGAAGTGAGTGGGATACAGGAAAGGACAGAACTAACTATGGTACTAGAAACTGTAGACACTTGGGATGAGTTAAAAGGCATGCAAGAAAAGGCACCAGACATTGAGAAACAGACATGGGAAACTGCAGGTTGTGTGAAAAGTGAGATGGGTTTTTGGGTTTCCGCAGATGGGAGAGCAGTACTGCCAAATGAATTAGTTAGTCCAATGGCAAGGAGAATACACAGTCCAGCACATCTAGGTAGAGAGGCTATGTTGCGGATATTCAGACAAACATGGTATAACCCTAAGTTTAGAGTGGCCGCAGAAGCAGTGTGCCAAAGATGCATCACCTGTCAGCATTTGAACATAGGGAAGAGAACACCAGTTACACTGAGTCACATTGGAAGGTCCGGTGGCCCTTTCAATAGGATGCAGTTAGACTTCATTGAGATGCCAAGATGCAATCGGCTTCGATATGTTTTAGTGGTCGTTTGCATATTTTCCAGATGGGTCGAAGCCTACCCTACACGCAGGTGTGACACACTCACAGTAGCGAAGTTATTGCTTAGGGAGTTAATACCGCGTTTCGGGGTACCGACCTCTTTGGAATCAGATAGGGGAACAAATTTCAACAGCGAAATTGTGAAAATGCTTTGCTCAGCTCTGGATATAGACCAGAAGTTGCACTGTAGCTATCGACCAGAAGCTTCGGGAATTGAGGAACAGATCAATGGCACGATAAAATCCCGGATTGCTAAAGTTTGCTCTTCAACATCCTTAAGTTGGCCCGATGCCTTGCCACTAGTCCTGATGAGCATACGTAGTACACCAGACAGAAGGACAGGACTCTCCCCGCACGAAGTACTAATGGGGAGGGCAATGAGACTGCCATGAGTTCCTACTGCCGCACTGTTAAATATCACAGATGATCTGATCCTGGACTATTGCAAGGGACTATCTGACGCCATTCATTCTGTGTCTCTTCAGGTGCAGGCTGCGGAAATCCCATCGTCTCAAGACTTGTGCCACGACCTGTGCCCTGGGGATTGGGTCGTGGTGAAGAAACACGTCAGGAAGAATTGCTTAGACGTGCGCTGGCGTGGACCTTACCAGGTCATACTGGTAACAAACACTGCAGTCAAGTGTGGAGGTTTGCCCAACTGGATACACGCCTCGCATACTCGGAGAGTTCCAGCACCCCTGGAAGAAACAGCTCCTCTCTCGGACGAGAATCCAGCTGAGGACGGAGAAGCCACAGAGGGGACCAGCCAAGCTGTGGGGGTGCCAGAGGAAGCTGGGAGTGTGTCTGACCAAGCTGAAGACGGACAGTACACCGGCGAAACTGACGTTGCCACAGAAGGAGAAAATAGCTGTGAATACGAAACAGACACTGATCAAGCTGTAAGTGATCAAGAGTCGAGTGCAAGGACAAGGAGCAGGGGGGAAAGGCGTGGAGAGGCTAGCTGGCCAGAAAGAAGGAGGAGGCCAAGCCTAAGATCAGCTTCAGAGAGTACCCTCACTCCGATATCCGAAGACTCAGACTTGGACGAAGGTGCATTGGACTCCGAAGCAGAGAGTCTAAGAAGGTCAAGGAGAGTGCGTGTGCCCTGCAGAAGATACGCTACTCCTGAGTGGACCTACCTGGCAACAGATGTCTTGGGGACAGAGATCCGGGAGGGTGAGGGCAGTAATAGTGGTCAGCATTGACCCCATCATCAAAGTGGAAGTACAGTTGTTGGTGCCTGGAGTCGAAGGCGAAGGGTTACTGACACTCAATATTGCCAACCCTCCCTACCTAAGCAAAATAAAGGACATGGTCTTAAATTAAGTGGAATGTCCAATGTTTGGCACAGTAGTAACAGAACACGAAGAATTCATACTTCGCATGGAAATATTAGAGTACGCCATTAGAGCTGCTGGAACGCGTATTGTAGTGGACTGCTAAAGACTTTGTAAATAAGCTAGAGAGAGAAGATAACCTAGCGCCTAGTGGAAGAAGAGAAAACTTAGGGACGTTTCATCTAGTGACGGAGAAGGGCTAGGGTTGTCTGTCGCTGAAAATTAAGAGACTATGTTGCAAATGGGGTGTATCAGCTTCCAAGAGTGATTCACAGACCGAATGAGCAAAAGAAACTGATTGGAGAAACACATGAAAAGAGACTCTTTCAGAAGAAACAATACTATTTGAGAACATGGAGGCCGGTAACCCGAACCGCAAGGCAAAATGCATAGTAGGCACACTATTAGCGGGAGTGATTCTCCTTATAGTTATAGTAGTTACTGTATCATACGTAGTGGGACATGAGAGTGTAACAAAAACAACAGATGCAAAGCTTGTAGTGACATCGAAACCTGCTGCTGCTAGTAAGAAGGAGGACAATGCAATTCAAGAGAAAGCGTTGCTAGCAGCAGAGGCCCGTAGGTTACATGTAGACGAGTCGCAGGGCAATTTCAAGACCAACGCTTATGCCAAACTATTATAGGAGTACATTGATGTCATGGAGGCTAAGGATTGCTATGTCTGCATGCAACTGCCTGCTTCTGTAGATGAGGGCATTAGATACCATCATCTTCCATTGACTTATGGCATTACATGTAGTTTGTTGCTTAGCATATTTTATGGACGAGATAGCTTTGAATATTACTTTTCAAATTATGATTCAGTATTACCAGAAGTCCCGAACTATAAGCAAATGAACAAATGGGACTATTACAAGAAGGAAGATAGATTGGCGAAATTCTTCATTCCTTGGGATACTCTAGATACTTCATATGCACGTAGAAACAATCTGACTTGCAAAGTGTCAGAGATTGAGAAAAAGTTTATAGGGCAAGTTGATGACCGTTACAGAAGGCAAAAGATTCTGAAAATGTCAGGACAGTGGAAAACAGATAGGACCGAGGAGGAGAAGGCACACAAAAGGAAGAGTAGTAATGGTCCAATAGCTTTAGATCGAACACAAAAAGGGAAGTTATGTTTACACAGGAGTAAAACTTACTAAGAGAATGTGTTTGTGGGTGAAGTCAGTTGTGAACATGCTTTCCGATTAGAATACTATACAAAGGATTTCTTAAAGGGAATGCAAGTGATTCCTAATGTATATTTTGTATGTGGAAGAAATGCTTACGTGAAACTACCTGACAACTGGTATGGTTCATGTTATTTGGCAATTGTCTTCCCCAAAATATATCATGCAAAGGATTTAGAGATCATAGAGGGAAAAGCCTCAGCAAGGGGGAGAAGAGATGTAGGTGATGCTGAGGTAGTTGGAGATGTATTTGGCGCTATGCTCCCTCTTTTAGGATTGATACTTAATGATGTCAAGATCAGGAGACTGGCTACAGTTGTAGACAGATTGTCTGCAAGTACTGCAAGATCACTAATGCTAGTGGAAGGAGAGATGCAATCGATAAGGGCAATGGTTCTTCAGAACCGTCTTGCTTTAGACGTTCTGTTAGCCAAAGAGGGCGGAGTCTGTAAGGCTTTGAAGGTCCAGGAATGTTGCACTTACATTCCAGACAATTCAAAACCTCTTGAGAAAGGCATACAGAATATAACTGAGATACATCAAGAAATTGAAGATCTGACAAGGATAAATGCGTGGGAAAAAGTGGGTCATGGAATGGGTAAAGTTGGAGGTTGGTTTGCCAACCTAGGGAAGAGTTTTGTTTGGTATATTCTTAAGCCTATCCTCATAATAGTGATTTGCCTACTCATATTGTGGGGATTAGTGAGGCTGTATCAATGGTACAGAGCAAACAGGTTGCAAAGATCCATGAGAGAACAGGAACAGAGACTAGCTGCTATGCAAGATAATCAATACAGGAGTCCGAGGGCTCTGGAAACGATAAAGAGAGGGAACCTTGCAATAAGTGCTGTTTTGATAAACCAAAACCAATATATTAATGGTGATGACCCCTAGAGGTCATCAAAGGGGGGAACTGAGAGAGCGCAAATCTGAGAAAACGTATAAGTGCACCTTATTTACAACCTTGCTGCACGAACTCAGATGAAGTACTTAAAGTAAAATCATATTTTCACATGTATCTGAATGTTTGTTTAGTTGATATAGAGAATCATATATAGAGTGTGAGACAAATGTAGAAATGTGTGTAATTATTAAATTGATTAGAAGTGTTAATCGGAATCCATGTTATGTAGCTGCTATTTGAAGTATATGTGATGCTGCAAAACGTAGAAATGTGCAGGCCTCATGGCAGTGTATGAAAATCGACAACGTGTACTTACATATTGACATGACATGGATTTACCATTATTCAGTAATTGATGCCCACATGTTAAGAAACATGTTATAGAAGTGTTTTATATAATCAGAGTGTATTAACAAGAATTGTTTTAGTTTTAGAAATAAGGGTTCATAGAGTACAGGCCGCTTGCTAGATAATTTAGTAGGCCTGGAAAGATAAAGTGGCTTCTTTGATCTGCACGTGTTAGTTAGAATCGAGTCTCGTTAGAGCATAAATTGTCATTCCTTTGTAAAGTTATGGCCGGAGATAGATAACCAAAGAGTGGAATTTGGGGCCCTATTCATGGGTGTCTGTTTGCAGGTGCGAGGGGGTTCCAATCAAGAGGGTGATGAATAGAGCTCTGTCCGGGGAGCCAGGCACAGGCCTGGAGGAGGGTATTGGAATGTTCTGGGGGGTACCGGCGAGCTGGAGAAAGAGCCTGGGAAGCAAGGTCAACGCTAACGAGAGGCCCAGAGGAGAGCCATCATGGAAGAAACCAGAAACTGAAACTACGTGAGGGGCGTCTCAGAGGGGCGTTCCAAATTTCGATTGTGATTTTGTATTAGGGACAGCACCCTGGGGTGGAGGCAGAGCAGATGGCCTGAGGACCCTAAGAGAGCGGATGGGTAGGCAGAGAGGGCATGACTGAAATGCATAGGTTTTCATCTAAGACTAAGAGAAGTGCGTGTACTTCTTTGGAAGTCACCACGGCTGACACCTTTTTAGGGTAAGATTCTGCTGAATAGGGATGTCACCTAGTCTAGTGTAGGGACAGTCTAACCTGATATTTTCTTCATTCTGTAAATGTCTCGCAAGCTTCAGCTTGTGTCCATATTGGCAAATCTATTAATTCTTGAACTAGCGTTGGTGATATTTTTCTGTCGTTTAAGATCTTTCAGAGAATTCATGTTTCTGTTGATGCCAGTATACCTTTTGAACCTGATATTGAGATGTTTATACCTTCAGCTAACTTTGGCTTTACAATAAAACTTTAAAACTGATCCGTGGTAAGTGGTTTTTCAGAGTCGTGCAATTATTGGTTTGATTAACCTAGTGGTAGATTACTTGTTTTACTCAATGACAGGCAACAAAGATTCAGTCGACCTGATCAGGGATTTAGATCTAGAGTGATCAGATAAGAGATCAAAAATCCCGCCTCCCCAGCAACTGCTGAAGTAAACAGTTTGTGCCTGATTTAGAAAAGTGAGTGGGAAACTACACATAATCCTCAGCTTAAATGTGGATTAAACTGGATTCTGGCATCTGAGACCATGCATTAAGAAAAGATCAAGGACAATTTAATTTCTGAAGCACCAGAAGTCAACTGAAGGCAAAATGTTTGTGCTGAGTAGACACAGACAAAGATACACAAATGTAGGTAGACCATATTCACCTTCACCCAGATGCGGCAGACGCTTAGAAAGGTCTCTGGCATGTGCTCCACCTTTGAACCCAATTGTGTCCCAGTAATAAGGAGCAGGGAGTCCACTTTAAATGACAGACATTGCAGTTTAAACTGAAATGATTGGACTATGCTTTACAAAAGATAACCAATCACCATCAGTTGCATAGCACTCAGGACCATATCATTACAAACAGCCTGAGGTAGAAGCTACATTCTGCTTTGGGTCATTGAGAAGCAAACGTTATTTGCTTTTTATCCTGCTTCTCCATCTTGAATGATTTATCAGACTTTATAAACATAACAATTTCTCCACATCTAACCGGTGGCATCTTGAAACATGTTATAGATATACATTTTCAATTTCAAAATATTTTTCGAAAGAAAGCATACATTTGACTACAAAGTCCATCCTGCACAGTGGAGTCAGTCCGTTTGTTTTTGGCAGTAAGCAGCAGAAATGGTCTAAAAAGAATAAAATGTGTCCAGCGTGCAGTTCTTAATTTGAGCCAGTGGTTTCCGGTGCTTAATTGTCAGTGCCGGCTCTAGTGGCATCCCACCACATGGTGGCGCTGTCTGAGATGTGCACCACGGCAGTGTTTATTGAGTCAAATGGCATTGAAAATGAATAATACCAGCCTTTCATGGCATTATTATAGCTTTGTGTGGCCTAAAATAGTCTTGTCACACTTGTAGGAGTGCAATAGTTATGTGTGATTTTGGTACTGTTATTAACAGCGCTGGCAGGGGCAATGCATGGTGCAGCCTGCAGTGGCCTTCCGAGAAGGGCCCTGCCACTTAATGTTTTACAATGTAAGCACTGCCAGTGTGTAGTAGGCTGGCAAATGTATGGCTTGAACCACAGGATAATTTGTCACCAATAACAGAATGTTCCCCTTTATTAATAAACAGAGCAGAAAGTTTATCCTCATGCTTGGCAAGACAGAGGCCAGGAATATAGTACAGATATGTAGTAAACTAATCATGCAAACCAGTTGGGCAGGGATGTTTGTGCACCAGAGTTATCAACATTACAGAAGGGAGTCACAAAAGCATCTGTGGCCCCTTCTGTAATACCAAAGTTCCCTGGGAGCTCACAAAGTGGGCACGCACGCCCCCAAGGCATTTTCTGTAAACCAGCCCCTGGTGTTCAACTGATGCAGAAACGCTGTAGCCTCTTTTCCTGCTGTTCTAGAATGTCTTTTCAGCTCTTCCACTTTGAAGTCTAGCACACCCAAAAGATGAAATGCTGATCTAAATGTTGCATGATTGCATTCAATGCCAGACGGGCAGTATCCCTCCCTTCCAGTTGAGAAATGACATTATATTGGTATCATCTATCTATAGTAAGATGGGATTGGCAGAGATAGTTGACAGGAAAGATGTAAGGACTAGATGAACGGCCCTCAGGTCCAGCACACTTATGCAATATGCTTGCTCCTTGCCTGACCACTACCACCAAACCATGAGGACTTAATTTGTGTTCACCATTTGTCTTACTACCATCTGGTGTACCAATATTACTTTTCTGTTTGGTCAGAGATATAACAGGATAAATGCTTAAATTAACAATAAGTACTTCATGGTAACAAATTATTAACTTCACATGGTTTGTGCCATATATTTGGGTACTTTTCATTTTGTGGTAATGTATCTATAGATTATAATATTTCTGAGTTCTGTCATAAGGCCCATTTAAATTGCGTATTTTTTTTATTGTATTTGTAGGTATGTTTATTCTGTTTTATGACAGCCCTGAAGAAGTTTCATTTGCTTTCTAAGACAAATCGCGTTCACTGGGTTTTCCATCTTGTTGTGAGATGAAATAAACAATTCATTTAGAACCATATTCAGTGCTCGGGCATTTTAGATTTGATTAATTTGATATGTATATGAGGGGTCTCTGCTATTGCACAACTACTCTGTGTTGGGCCTTTTTCATTTTTTTTTTCTGATGCATTTCATTGCTTTTGGGGTTTCCATACAGTTAACCCAGGGATGTAGAGCACCCATTTTTGTGGCACGAGTGAGTGTGATGTTATACCACAGCCGTTCAAAGTAATAGTTGAGCGCTTCGGTATAAAACTGCTCTCACATATTTAATTTTTGTCCTGCAAGATAGTCTGGACTCCTAAATCGATTAGCAGCCTAGACTATGAAGGCGGTTACCAACTTAACTACTGGGTTGGAACTCAAGAATTATGGGACAGAATACAGCCAAAGTAAGTAACCTCCATCTGAGGCGAGTGACACCTTGAGGCGTAGTTGTTGTACTTTGCCTCAAGCATTAAAGAAAGGGTTTCTGGTCATAGCTACAGAAATATCAGGTAGACTGTTGAAGGAGTATCCTGAACATTGTGCATGCACATCAAACTCCAGGCACAAAAAAAGCAGATAGGCCTATTTTTACAATGGGGGCGGGGGCAGTCTGAATTCTTTGGGGGGGCTGCTCGTTCAAACCCTGGGTTAAGGCTGAAATTGATCTATACGTTAGTGCCTCACCTTCAATCATGGAAAGGGGCTCCATTATGTATGACTAGGTTAGGTTTATAAAAACAAAAGTACTGATTCAACTTCTATAGATTGATGAAATGGGAATGCAGGTAGCCACACCATACCTACATTAGCTCACTTGATCTCCCTTACCCCTACCTAGATCCACCAAGGGCTGCTATGCAGAGTCCTCCAACAGGCACCTGCCTGAACTGTGCTGAAGGACAGAGTCCCATTTCAGCTTCACTGTTGCACCACATTATTCTACCCAGTCTGTGCTCTCTGTTCATTCTCAGCAATTCCACTTTGTGCCCTGCTGAAGACCGAGACCAGCTCAATACATTAAAACAGGTTTAATTTTCAACCATTTTTTTCTGGCCAAATTACCACTGTGCCGAAATGTGCAGTTCACTACCAGATGCCTTGAAACCCTTAAACTTGCACAGGTATTGTAATTTATCTAGCATTGAAGATGTAATATTGACAAGACGTTTCTAGCTTTCAGACATCTGTCTGGATGCTGCACTTACCACTGATTGTAGGCATCAATTGTGGATTGGTAAATGCGGATACAGGTGAGTCAATGTAATAGTGCTGGGCGAGGATGAGTACTTCTATCGCTTTTGTGAAGTGCTTGTTGAAGTACTAGTCATACTTTGGAATGGAGTCATTTGGAATGTGTGAACGTTTTTGATGACCGCAGAAAGATATTTAAAGTTAAAATTTCACTTGAGGGCTATTTCCAAACATATGTGTGAAGAACATGCCTTTTGTGGCCAGGGCCTCCTGAAACGGAGGTAGAAACAAATCCATTGCGCCTTCTTCAAACTCATGGTACATTAGTACTACTAGGATCATCGCTGGTCTCACCTCCTAGCATGAAAATTATTAAATTGAGGGCTTATCGCATGCGTTGCCCTATATACTGCTAGACCACCGGGAACCCGACTTAAGTTTCCGTACTGTGTTAGTTTTTCTACTCAACTAAAAGAAGTCAAGCAGGCAAAGGGATTGAGAGCCGGACGTTTGAATGAATGGGAACTGGAAGGGAGGAAACATGGGTCAAGCATCCAGAACTAATGGAACATGATTCACTACACCCTTCCATATGTAATATTGTGGTTTTCTCTATGAGGACATTGAACAACAGAGAGGATGTGGCCTTACGGCTAGAGCAGTCGTCATCGAAGCTGGCGAACCGGGTTTGAGTCTCGGCAGGGACGTTCCACATCCTGTGATTCTGGGCAAATAACTTAATCTCCCCGTGCCTAACAAAAATTAATGTGTCCTTCTAACGCAGCTGGTGCTCATTTAAAGTGCTCTGATACCTTTGGGTCAAGGTCGCCCTATTGAATACCCCCTCCCCCAAAAAAGAGTATGGTGACTGAAATTTAAATTAAAAGGAAAAAAATTAAACTTAGCCCAAGTGGGAAAGAAGTATTGTCACAATGTGAAACAACTGATTAAAATAATAATAAAACAATAATAATAATAAAACCATGATAATACGAAGAAGAATACAACTCTGCCCAATGTATGTGGGTGTTCAAGGGCATCAACGAAGACAACCTTGTACAAGCGCATTACATTTTCATTTTGATCCTTTACTCCAATAGTGCAAGTGAAGCGCATGCAAGGATGAAATCTACCCATTCTGTAGCAGTTTTACAGTCCTTTATTTTTACTGTAAGTGGGACATATAAGATTACGGTCATTTGCAATTTGACTCACCAGAACTTGGTTTCTTAGTGGCAACTGGCTTCTTTGGCGTAGGTGCTAAATGTAAAACGGAGGACACATCATGAGTACTGATTTGCTTACGTATTTAAAAAAAAAAAGAAAAGACATTCACAGGCAAATCAGAAATTCTCCAATGACAAATGCAGGGACTAAGTCTGTAACAATAGCTCCCTCAGGTTTGTATTACTCTAGAACAAATTCACTTTATTAAGTATATTAGATAAATAAATCCAATTTGTTGTCATTAAGGAGATGATGGGCAGGGCGCTGAAACTTTTCAGACACTCATCCCCAGCCACAGATCTGGGTTGAATCCATCATCGTGCTTTAGCTAAAGTCCGGTGAAGACCTGGCTTGGCAGTTTGGGCTGGACTGTTCCCATGAAGAACAGGGTCAAGACAGAAGTATATATGGCTGGGTTTGAACTGAGGTGGTGAAGTGAGCTAAAGAACGATGATGTATTAAACCCAGATCTGTGACTGGGGGTGAGTGTCTGAAAAGTTCCAGCGCTCCGTCCATCATTTCCTTGTGTTTGCTTTATTCGCCCTAAGTTGGCAGTGTATGCCCAGATGTGGGTCCGTTGCTCACTTTGCCACTGGATTCAAGCTAGCCTGGTTGATGAGCGGTGTTACCCCGAAACCAGTCCCAGGATGCTTGTTTCCGGTCCAGGGAATACCTGCCTTGGCAGTTCGGGCTAGACTGTTCCCATGAGGGTCATACTGATTTGCATATGGTTGGATCTGTACTGGGGTGGCAAAGTGAGCTGAAGAACGATGATGGATTCAACCCAGATCTGTGACTGGTGGTGAATATCTGAAGTTTCATCGCTCTGTCCATCATCTCCTTGTATTTGCTTAGAATACAGTAGGTCTGGGGTGGCTGTGTTGCAGTTCAGGAGTCATGGGCTAGCATACAGTGCTGAGAAGATCTTCATATGATGGATTCCCATTCAAACCCACAGACATATAACTGAGTAACTACCAGTGGTTACAACTGACACAAGCATTTCCACAATTTGTATCCATCACCTTTCTGCTGCCTAACTGGTCCAAGATAAAGTACCTATTGGTAGGGCTAGGCACAAGTCAAATGCTGTAATTTTCTAAATAGGGGACGTGATTGAAGGAAAAACCAAACTGGGGAGTGTGCAGAGTACCTACAGTCTTTACCAGAAAAGAAATAAAGGTTTTGCTCTCCCCAGAGATAAGAGGTTGTGCTCTGCAAGCACACGAGGATCTGAGATACTGCTCTTTTCCTCCACCATATTTTTCTGAAGGATTTGGCCAGGAGTTGACTGATTCTACCCTCAGTCAACTCATGCCCAAATCCTTCAGAAAAATATAGTGAAGGAAAAAAGCAGTATCTCAGATCCTCGGGTACTTGTAGAGCCCAAACTCTTACCTTTGGGGAGTGCAAAACACTCACTTCTTTTAGTGCTAACTCACAGAGGCAATAAAGCCTCACTGGAAACAAATCCGTAATGTCCCCAGACTAGAGGTAAAATGCTAAGAACTCCAAATAATGTTTTTTTTAAGTGGTACTGCCATTTAACAGTATTTTCCAATTATCGTTGTATGTATCATATCAAAAAGTGTTAACTGTTTTATCTGTGTTATTTTATATGTACTTTTATGGCTGTTCTTGATAGCCATATAAAGTTTTACGAAACAGTATCCCTGCACAGTGAGGATCCATGAAAAAAAATTCACATATGAATAGATCTCAAGGGAGAGAGTCAAGGTGACGGGAGCATTCCCCGCTCAGAGTAATACAATATCTCTTCTTGTGTTCATGTTTATTCCACCTCCTTCCCCAAGTTGTTTAGAGGGCCTGGGGCCACTGAACTGCTCAGAAACAGAGAACCGAAATTTGGGATCAATCTAGAGACGAAGCAGGGACTTCATGTGCCAGAGCAGGCTGGGAAGTAGGCACAATTGATAGCTCTGTAGGCTTTACCTGCCATCACTTTCTATGGGTAAGAATACTTTCAGCAAATACCCAAACACATACAGTCCCCAGAGCAACAAAATAAATGGGATAAAAAGGTTTTTTCTACAGAGGATTATTCAAACAGAGTACAACACTTGCTTACCTGGCGTGGGATCATCATCATCGAGTGCAAATGACAAGTCGAAATCATCTTGACCTGTAACAACAAAAATACTTCAATGCAAATATCCAAACAAGAAAGCCTTATTAATCAACTGACTTTCCAACTGAGTGGAACAAACTAAATAATTTAGGCACAGCTGGGTAACAATTTTGTTCGAACCTCATATATACACTTCTGTAAGACTTCCCTTGGCATAAGCACACTTTCAACAAGTCAGAAGCTCAATGAATGCAAAGAAGAGGTAGACAGGTTATCTTTTTTAGAATCCTAATTAAGTATTAAGGTTACTTAGAAATGTTCCTCCCCATTAGAATACCTTTTGTGAAGATTTTCTACAAACATGCACCTTAGAAGACTGAGCCAAGAAACCTCCTCCTGCCCATATGGTGCTCTGGTAAGAAGGGTCACTTTGTGTCATCGAAACGAATTCCCGGAAGCTCTCTCCTATTCCAAACCTGTGGACCAGAGAGAAATGCTCATGCCTCAGGGTGAAGCATTGAGCGTTCAGGGATTGCAAATTCCATGTGGGGTGCCCAACTTTGGGCCATATTGCAAGTCGCAGGGCACTAGCAGGGCACAAACTGCATACAAAATGAACATTGCTGTGCAGTAAAGTATGTGCATGCAATTATTAAACAATCCCACCGAATGAGGAGGAATAACTGTTCAGACTAGGGTTAAACAGGATTTTGTACAGTTTTCATGTATGAGAGGAGGGGGGAATAACACATGTACCACCTGCTCTGAGCAGGTGGCAAATAGGAGGTGGGGAGCAAGTGCTGGGAGGGGTTGGGGATGAGGGGTGTGGAGCCGGCCATGTTTTGCAGGAAGGGAAAAAATGTGCCCTGGCAGGAAAAAGCACTACATGCCTTTGCAGTACATGCCCTTGCAAGTACTATTATACACTTGGTGAAAAAATGATCGGGCAGGCACAGGGACAGAGGCTTGACAGATATTTCAGCCAAAGCACCATGTGATTTAACCATCCACCAACATTGGGTCAGATGTCCTTCACACCCATGAAAACCGAGTGCAGGATCAACAGACCAGTCGTGATCAGGCAGAACTATATCCCACCCAAAGATACAGCTCCACCGACTACTTATAAGGACCACAGCATACACAGAAATGCCACCATTGTTGCTTTACCTCTGATGGAACATGTATCGACAGTCAGAATAAGGGACAGGCTCTGTAATGGAAAGCAGTTAAGTTAAGCAGTTAAGTTTTAGGCAGTTTGCTGCCATCCACCCACCTAGTTCTGTCAGTCCTCTCTGGAATCTTTTAGCTACCTCCTCTCCATCACCCCTTATGGCCAGCACCAATTGCGTGTCGTCCGCGTAGGAGGTTAGGCTTATCCCATGTGCCTTGATGACATTGGCCAGGTCCGACACATAGATATTAAAAAGTGTCGGACTCAGGGATGAGCCTTGCGGTACCCCGCACGGTTGTGACAATTTGGCAGATTGGTAGGGGCCCAGAGTGACAGCCTGCGTTCTCTCCGAGAGGAAGGAGGCAAGGAGAGCTCTTGCAGTGGACGATACACCTATTTTTCTGACACGGTCGACCAGAATACCGTGGTCGACCGTGTCGAAAGCTGCTGAGAGGTCCAGCAGTACCAACACCGCTGTACCGCCTTGGTCTCTTATTATTCTTATGTCTTCGGCTGCTTTAATAAGGGCAGTTTCAGTCCCATGGTATTTCCTAAATCCATACTGAGTATCGTCTAACTTATTGTGGGTTTCTATATACTCAGTTAGTTGTAGGTTCATGGCCTTTTCCACCACTTTGGCCATGAACGGGAGGCTGGCGATGGGTCGGTAGTTTTTTAGTTCTGACTTATCAGCTCCTGGTTTTTTCAACAGTGGTTTGAGCAGTGTGGTTTTTAGATTAAGGGGATATGTCCCTGAAAGCAGGATGGAATTACAGACTTGAGTCAAGACTGGTATGATCGAATCCATCACCGGTAAAAGTGCCGATAATGGGCAAGGATCCAACTTGGATCCAGCTTTGATTGTCGACACAATTTTTTGTACTTGATCTTCTGTCAGTGGTTGAAAGTCTGTGAAGGATGAAGTCCCTGTTGGTGCTAAGTCTTCCTGACTGATGTTGGGATCATTTGAGTGCGTGATTTTTGCCAGAAAGGGTTGATAAATATCATCCACCTTCTTAAAAAAAGAAGTCGGCCATGGCGTCACACATCTCTTGGGTTTGAGGTGGGGTCAGGTCTGGAGTATTGCCCGAGAGCACTTTAGTTATTTCATATAATTTTTTGCTTGAGTTATTTGCCTGCTCAATTTGCATCATATAGTACTCTTTTTTTGCCTTTATAATCATGGCTTTGTATATTGCCAAAGCCTCCTTGTATTTAGTTTTACTTGTAGGATCATAAGACTTTCTCCATTGTCTTTCCCAGTATCTGTTCTGTAATTTTTGTTTTTTTAGTTCATCCGAGTACCATGGTGCGGTGGGGGTGGATCTGTTCTTGGATAATTTCTTAGTGGGGGCTAATGAGTTCATGGCATGTCCCAACCAGTCGTGAAGTTGTTGTATGGCCAGGTTGGGATTAGCCGAGATTAGTGGGCAAGAATCATCCTGATGTTTTTTAGATCCCGCTGATTGACATTGTGCCAGGCTTTGAAGGTTACAGGCTGAAGAGGGGAAGTGTCTGTGATAGATTTTTTATCCATAGCCAAGGTGCAAAAAACTGCATAGTGATCTGTCCATGGCAGTGGACGGATATCACATACTTGGAGCCCCTGGGCACTGGTAAAAATGGCGTCTAAAATGTGTCCCGCTTGGTGAGTAGATGAGGTAACCAATTGATGTAACCCCAGGACTTCCATATCCGTAATGAGAGCTTGAGTTTCTTGTTAATATCGTCTAGGTGAAAATTCAGATCACCTAATATTGTGATCGAATCTTCTAGTGCTAGAGATTTCAAGTGTGTGCTAATACTTGTTAGAAAGCCAGTTTTGGCTCCTGGGGGCCTATATATAAGAAGCCCTTTAAAGTTAACTTGTTGGCTAAGTTTAATAGAAAACATCATGGCCTCACACGAGGTATCCTGTATTTGAGTCACTATTACCTCCATTTTTTCTCTAGCTATAATGGCGATCCCTCCGCCTCTCTGTCTAAGTTTCTCATTCTGTCTTGATCTATCTTGTCTGTATGCTTTGTAGCCTATGGGTGTGGCAGAGACCATGTCCGGGCCAGATGAGTCATCTGTCCATGTCTCAGTGATGAAAAGTACATCTAACTTAGTATCTGTTATCATGTCAGCAATTTCTTGGCTATGTTTGCAAAGAGACCGTGCATTAATGAGGGCTAAGGTTGCTTTGTCGGAAGTAGATGTTCGTTTTAAGGGGTTCTTCACACCTTGCGGCAGAGTTGTATAGCGGCAGTGAAGGCAGCACAATTGGCTTTCTGTCTGCGTATTATAAAGATCAAATGTGGCGCAGGCGTGGTTCCTAGGTATTCTGAAACTAAGGAGAGCATCCCTAGGGTAGACCGAGCTTGCGCCTGTAAAAGTCGGACCAGGGGTCGTGGCCCTCGGCCCGGTCCCGGCGCGGACGGGCGCAGACGGGCTTGCCTTAGGCGCGCCTTCGGCACGCCATTGGCGCGCCCGCTGCGCCCGCCCGGTGCGCGGGCGGGATGGTGCCTTATCTTTATTCATTATTGGGCGGAGGAGGGCGGGAGGGTTCTATGGACTGCAGCGCTGACCTTCCCTCACCAAGATGGCGCCTCGGGAGGGTCAGGTGAGGTCAGGGCGCCTTCCAGCAGCGCGCTCTGCCTGCCAGCTAAACGGCGACCTCTGGTGAAGTAAACTCACCTTCGAGGTAGTGGTAGGTTAAAATAGCGCAATTAAAATAATATACAGTTTTTAAAACAGATCGTCCTGTAAAATAGCGAGGAGGTGTGATATTATGGGCTAGAAAGGTATAGAGAAGATTCCCCCGGCTTCCGCCTCAGGGGAGAGCAAAATGCAAATTACCTAGCCAACCCTGTCCCTGCCTTAAGTATCCTGGGAGGGCGGGAGGGTTCTATGGACTGCAGCGCTGACCTTCCCTCACCAAGATGGCGCCTCTGGAGGGTCAGGTGAGGTCAGGGCGCCTTCCAGCAGCGCGCTCTGCCTGCCAGCTAAACGGCGACCTCTGGTGAAGTAAACTCACCTTCGAGGTAGTGGTAGGTTAAAATAGCGCAATTAAAATAATATACAGTTTTTAAAACAGATCGTCCTGTAAAATAGCGAGGAGGTGTGATATTATGGGCTAGAAAGGTATAGAGAAGATTCCCCCGGCTTCCGCCTCAGGGGAGAGCAAAATGCAAATTACCTAGCCAACCCTGTCCCTGCCTTAAGTATCCTGGGAGGGCGGGAGGGTTCTATGGACTGCAGCGCTGACCTTCCCTCACCAAGATGGCGCCTCTGGAGGGTCAGGTGAGGTCAGGGCGCCTTCCAGCAGCGCGCTCTGCCTGCCAGCTAAACGGCGACCTCTGGTGAAGTAATCTCACCTTCGAGGTAGTGGTAGGTTAAAATAGCGCAATTAAAATAATATACAGTTTTTAAAACAATTAGTCCTGTAAAATAGCGAGGAGGTGTGATATTATGGGCTAGAAAGGTATAGAGAAGATTCCCCCGGCTTCCGCCTCAGGGGAGAGCAAAATGCAAATTACCTAGCCAACTCGGAAAAAACCGAAGTTATGATTTTCGGACAACTCTCACCAGAATGGCCTGCCTCATGGTGGCCCCAAACTTTTGGTGCCCCCCCAATCCAGTGACTAAAGTAAGGAACTTGGGAATAATTTTCGACAACCATCTGAACTTCATGGACCATGCTAGTAAAGTGGCCTCTGTAGCCCACCATAAACTACGCATGATCCGAAAGATAAGTCCTTATCTTCCTACAACTGCCATTAAAACTCTGGTAAGCTCACTAGTCCTGACATCCCTAGACTATTGCAATGGGCTTTTTATCAACGCCCAAGTAAGAGTCATAAAAAAACTGCAGACCATACAGAACGCAGCAGCACGTCTTATTCTGGGAATTCCGAAGTTTGCTCCTCTCTCCAATGCCATCTCCAAGCTACACTGGTTGACGATTCAGAACAGAGCCAGATTTAAATCCCAGTGCATTGTGTACAAAGTCCTAAATAAACAGGGCCCACAGTTCCTCAAAGACCATCTACGACCGTATCAACCCACACGCCAACTGCGCTCTACCAACAGTAACCAACTCATGGTACCACGCACTAAAACTGTGATGTGGGGAGACCGACGGTTTGTAGTGGCAGCTTCCAAACTTTGGAACACATTACCCCAGGACATTAAGGCATGTCCCACACTACTCCAATTCCGCAAAAAACTAAACACTTGGCTGTTTAACAAATAATTTAAATAATTCCAGGTATAGAATAGAGTCTGAGCAAGGTAGTTTTTAATCCAGCCGGCAAATTAATCAGCGCCAAGACACCCCTGGGTATAAGTTGCGCTTTAAAAATGCCAATAAATAAATAAATAAATAAATAAACAATTGGATACATAAGTAGTAATTTATCAGGCAATGGTAGTTTTTGAGGCAGCTCTACTGATCGAATTTACCATATTGCAAGAAAAATTGAGCAGGTGAACTCAGGTTCCTGAATCTGGTCACAAGGATATGAGCATGCCAAGACTGATAGTGTGTTAATGCCTCTTCAGGAAAGTAAACATACTGGAAAATAAATCTCAATTTAGTGAAACTCTTTCAAACCATTAAGGGAAAAAGTTGTATGTTCAAAATAATAACTGGAAAGCTTTTAAAATATGTGTGATTCATGGATGCACAACACCAGCACAGATCGATTCTGTGCTTAGCCAATGTAAAGATACACAGCAATGCTTTTTTCAATGACGGAAGCTTCTTGAAGTAACAAGCATTGGCATAGCCAATAGGTCTCGCTTTTGGGACCTTATAAGTCCTTAGTTATGCAGCACAATATCAGGGCTCGACAAATCTGAAAAATTGTACTAGTCCTGCAGGTCTAGTAACTTGGAAAATCCCCTCGACCCAACTGCAACCTACTTGACCTCTGTCTTTGAAAACAGAGCAAAAGTGACAAGTTAACAAGATTTAAAGGCATCTTTATTGCATAGTTCCTTTGTGAGCAATAAAAATGCCTTTAAATCTTGTTATCTTGTCACTTTTGCTCCGTTTTCAAAGGCAGAGGACAAAAGTTAGTTTGTTTCCTACTCGCCAGAAAGGGCGAGTAGGAGCTAAAAATAGCTCGTCCTCATCCATTCTCCCTCGCAAATGCGAGCGGGCGAGTGAATTTGTCGAGCCCTGAATATCCTTGTGCAACAAAAACTGTTGCATGGCTAATCATGTATAAGGTCCCAAAGGTGAGACCTATTGGCTATGCCAATGCTTGTTTCCATTTTGTACCCTTCCTCCTACTCCCAGAGAAGCAAATAGTTGGCTATTAAGGGGCTAGGGGTGGGGTGAAAGGTCAAATCTATGAAGTCATCAAGGTCACAGGGTGTGCAATGCCAGCCCCTTCTCTGGGCTGTTTCTTGGTGAATAGACGTTCATAGGTTTGCACATGATCTGTCCTATACTACATAAGCAATTCCCTCGTTTGCAAAAGTTCCCTTTTTGCCACACTTTGTAAGGTCCAAGGCCCAAAGTGTGCCACGCCCGGAGGCGCAGCACCCCCTTTCTGAGGTACTTTTAGGTAGGAGTCGCCTCTTGTTTCCCATCTGCAGGAACACTTGTGTCCGGTTCAGTTTTGGCTCCCCTGGGGAGGAGCCCACTCCATTGAAATCCAATCAAACTGTGAAGCAAAGACGTACAAGTAAATAATGAAGTAATTCAAAACTCTGCAGAAGATTCCAGGCACGTCAGAACGAATAAATCTCCGCAATGGATTGCTCATATTTTATTTAAAATATATTCCTGTCCACTGAAGAAAAAAAGAGCGGAGGGAGATGATGTATTGAATGCACTGGAAAAATGCTAATGTGCAATGGTGACTGTCAGGGGGGACATTCATCATAAGGGATGAAGTTGTTGGGGAATCCATATCTAATTACCAGTAATGAATGAGGTGGCTGATGTTACGGCAGGCTGTGAGTTTGTTATGGAAATAAGGCAATCCCATTAGGGAGGATACTTAAACAAACTACATGTGGAGCCGGAAGCACAGGTGTCAAGGCACGAGGTGGGCAGCAGGGGACCGTGCGGGTCACACTCTGTGGAGACCCAGGACATGGCATCTTCTAGAGTAGATGCCGAACACCGCCGGCTCCTCTGCCTTTCTTATCTAGCTATGGAGATATTCTTTTTGCGTGTGTCTCGCTCTTACTTTCGCAGTAAGACATGCTGCATTTGCAGAAGAGACTCTCTTTTTGCATCAGTCTGACATTTCAGAGAAAAGGATAGGCTACCTTTTGACATTAAGGTGAATGGAAAGTGAGCACTTTTTGGAGAGAGATACAAGTTTGAAAAGCGCCTCCTGTGAAGTCTGTGGGTGCATTTTGTTATGGGATGAATAAAAGAGAGAACAAGTGCGCGCCTCGCGCTGAAAGTAAAAACAAAAAGCGTGCATGCTGCAGCTTGAGTAAGAGGCGGAGGGTTGCACCCGCAAGTGGTGCGCGCACGCTGGGGATAGCAGTCCGCCCTTTTGGAAAGCACATACTCGTGCTTGTGGTGCGCCACTGCGCACTCCCGCAAGGCGTATGACGCCACAAGCACGAGTATGTGCTTTCAAAAAGAGCTGCACGATGGCTAAAGGTCTCCTATCAGCGCATGCGCGGTGCGTAGGGGAGACCTAAAAATGATTTGCAGATCATGTGTGATAAAACATTGCTGAGGTTTCATCTAGCAGTAGACTACCTATGCAGCGAACAAAGCCATATTCTACTTATATTACTGTTGGATGGTTTTGCTGGAGGCGGTAAAAGGTTCTCTGTACCCATTTCTCTAGGCTTTACTGTGTTCCTAGTCTGTCTTGGGTGCCTGAATATTCATAGGTACTGATAGTTACTATAGATAGCTCTTTAAAGAGTTTGCATGTCTGACTCTAACTGGGGCCAACCATGCAATTTGACAGAGCGTAATACCAAAATACCAATCACTTTTGATGTATATACACAAGGTGGGAAATCCCTGACAGCTGCTAGGAATTCAGAGGTATCAGAGGCTTAGGTGGCTATGGGGTTGTTCCTCAAATATTAAGCGATCAAATAGAGCGATTATAAAGAGGGTTGGTAATAGTCTCAGTACTTGTAAAGTAGGCTAGCCTCAATTGAATGTAGATGGCCTCTCTCCGGATAGAGTGATGAATTATAAAGGCAATCATGCTGTGGAAGGGAGAAGGGGAGATACTGAATTCTCCCAAGACAGTCTTGAATGAGCCCAGTCTGGGCCCACCACCTATCCAGGACGCAATATTTCCTGAGGTGCTTATTTATTCACCTAGGTTACTCAAGACTGAGTTGAGGATAGTCTGGTTGAGTACTGCTCACAGGATGTAAATTCCTACTCAATCATTGGGGTCCTTAGGGTGTAATAATGAGGAAGGTTTTCACTTCTCCCATAGCAGGGGCGGTAAGAACCTAAACGATTTAGTGAACGAATACAACTTGACTGTAGCTATGTCGCTGGTCCCCGATACAAAAATCTTTGACACCCCAACCTTTAAAGGGCACAGGCAGGGATCCTTTATCGATCATATATTAATATCTCCAGATGCTGTTCAATGGGTCTCGCACTTTACTATTCTCACTAGTGTATACAGTGATCATAATCCCCTTGTTATAAACTTGGGTGGACCATTACTTGCAAAACGACAGTCACGCATTGATCATGGCACGCTAAGGTGCGTAAATGGAAGGCGTCGTATTAGATGGTCAATGGTAAACCAAGATACCCTGTATACTAAAATAACCAGCGCATGTGAAGAGGAGCTGTCTGTCTGCCTTTCGTCTGATTCAATCCCCTCGAACATTTTGTCTAGGTTCGAGGGGCTGGTCTCCAAAATTGGCTCCATGCTCACAGCGCCAACAAAGGGTCATAGTGAGAATAATTCCAAATGGTTTGATCATAACTGCTCAAAGGCAAGTAGGGATCTGAAACACGCATTAAAAACTAAACCCAGAGATTGTGTCCTGATAAAAAATCTCCGTTTGGCCTATAGAAAAGCAATAGCCATTAGAAAAAAGGAAATTAAGGCGAACGTTATTGAATCCCTTTTAGACCCATCAGTGTTGGGGAACAGCAGCAAGTTCTGGCAAATAATTAACAAACCTGTGTTTGATAATCCAAACGACACAGCCCTTGGAACAAACATCCCAGAGGGGGAGTGGGTGTCCCATTTCAGCACAATTTTCAAGAGTAATGAGCATCGGGAAGACTATGATCTTTTAACTTCAACTGCGACTCCACTGTGTTTCACAGTACAAGAGACTGTTAGGGGAATACAGGGTCTAACCACCAACAAGGCCCCGGGTCCGGATGGATTGCCGCCGGACCTGTTTAAGTCCAGCATCCCTTTCTGGGCTCTGGTTCTCACGGCTGTAATAAACGCAGCGGTGACATCTGGATGCCCAAGAATTTGGGGTCTTTCGACTATAGTCCCCATTTTTAAGAAGGGCGATCGCAGTAGCCCGTTATGTTACAGGCCAATCTCTTTAATAAATTCAGTAGTTAAAGTGGTGGGGGGGTGTAATTCTTAACAGGTTATCTACTTGGGCTAAAGATAATAACATCCTTTCACCCATACAATACGGGTTTAGACCAGGTCATTCGACCATTATGCAGTGCCTGAACCTATACCTTATCCTAAGCAAGTATACACTGGCGAGACAAGGCACTGTCTACATGGCATTTATGGACCTGTCGTCCGCTTTTGACTGTGTAGACAGAAGCCTATTATGGGCTACTTTGCTGAGAATGGGTGTAGAGAGGAACCTTGTCAACTTCCTCGCTGATCTGCATACAGATACAAGAGCGAACGTCCGTTACTCCCAAGACCTTAATGTAACGGACGAATTCAAAATAAACCGGGGTGGCCGACAAGGCTGTATCTTGGCCCCATTTTTATTCAACCTGTATATTAACGAACTGGAGGAATTTCTTCTAAACGTAGAAGCAGATTACCCCTTAGTTGAGCGCAAAGGGGTACCCGTATTACTCTACGCTGACGATGCTGTTCTTATTTCTAGAACAGCAATCGGTCTCCAGAAACTATTAAACTCCTTCCACAAATTCATGGAGTCACGTGGTTTAAGCATAAATAACTCCAAGTCCTACGTTATGAAAGCAGGTAAGGGTGTTCTGAAAACTGACTATTTCAGTATAAATGGGGAGAAAATTCCATCAACCAACTCTTTGTCTTACCTCGGGGTCCTGCTAGATCACAAGTTATCATGGGGCCCAGCAGTCTCCAAGAAGAAGGGAGAAACAACAAGGGTCAATGCGGCCATCCTTGGCTTTGCAAAAAAAAAAAAATCGGCAATTGCCCGTTGGCCGCATTGCTTAAACTGTACCAGGCAAAAAGCGTTGCTGTTGCCTGCTATGGGAGTGAGCTCTGGGGCTATCGTAAGATTAAAGACCTAGAGGTTACAGAAAACAACTTCCTAAAAAAGATTCTGAGACTGCCCAGGGGCATTGGGAACTACTCGGTACATGAGGAGCTGGGGATCCCCTACTTAGGCGACAGAATAGCAGTAAGCCCAGTCATATGTTGGTTGAACTGCTGGCTGAACAATGATATTCCATTAACACATGCCCTACTGAAAGAAGCTTTACAGCTAGATGGGAGGTTTAAGGTACCGTGGGTGAAGTACATAAAGGACAGCCTAACGGCAATTGATCGACAGGATCTGTTCTATGCCCCAAACTCAATTACAAAATCTGATGTGAGCTCAGAATGCTATATTACTGTTAAGATGTTCCGACAGAGAAGAGGTTGAGATACAGAAGGTCAGTGTTAGGAAACACCTATTATTAAAAACATGTTTGCAAATGGAACCTTACCTGACATGGCCTATGTCTAGCTATGAACGGTTTCTCTTAACAAGGTTCCGCTTTGACCTCTATCATCTTCTATTGGCAGTCCCAAGTGGTGCTCAACGGGGCGAAGTGTTGCCAGCTTGTGGCTGCGACGGAAAGTCTCCTCAAGATCTGGCACACTTCCTTTTTATCTGCCCCTATTACTCTACCCCACGGAAATTATACCTTAAACCGTGCCTTAAAAAATTGAGTTTCACACAAATTAAACCCGCACTTTATTACTTACAACTACTGAATAGCGATTGCACTTTATTTGTATGTAACTTTTTTTAAAAAGCCATTTGCTTCAGGAAAAGCATGGATGGCTAACCACGCTGCAAAAATTTTAGGTGCTTTTTAAGATTACAGTTATTTATATTTTTAATCATATATTGCCCATGCTCATATTGTTTGATATATTGTACTGTATACTGTGTCATTATTTGCCATTTGAAATGAATTGTTTGTAATGTTTTTAATTGTGTGCTTATAAATTGTACTTTTATGATTGTAAAATCTACAATCGAATAAAGATTTTGATTTGATTTGATAGTACTCAATCATTCTTCATTGTTGTCAAGAATCCATGCATATGCTAATCTGGAAGAAATGTGCCCGGGGGAATGGTCCAATGTGACACTTACTCTACCAGCCGGTACTACATGCAGGTAGAGTTGTGATGAGAGTGCTCTACTGTTTTCAGATGTGGAAGAGGACAGCAATGTTGGAATTTATGATAATCACATTAAACCTGATCAATGATAGAAAAACTTTTAGTATCATACTCGTACACTTGGCTTGCAACAGCTGTGTAGTGATGCACAACACCTCATCTATAATGTTCTTAAGGAAGGCCTCAGCAATTGCAGTAAAGGTGACCTGAAGAAGTGGCTGGAAGAAGGGTCACTGCACCAATGGATGGCAAGGGCCTATCTCCACAGAGATGGCTTCAGAGCTGTGAAGACATTGGTAGGCTTCAACTGATGATCAAGAATCATATTTCACTAGTCAGAAGCAACATTGCAAGGGGACAGTCACAACCATTATACACGAGGCTGCCAGTCTCCCAAGTTACTTGACCCAAGCTGCTGGTCTGCTTTAGGTTTGTCAATCTTTCTGGAGAAGGAAAGCCCTCGCAAGACCAATATCTGTGAAGTGAACCCACTTTGATAGTATCAAAAAAAGAGTCTGAAGTTTACGGAGGATCCAAGACTGAAGATGGAGGGGAGAACTAATGACAAATTCAATGCAGCCAATTCTTAGAAGATGTCAATATCAGGCAGTCGTCCAGGTGGAGGCAGCAATAGACCTAAATAAGCCATGGGGAAGACCAATCACTAGCAGAGAATTAATTTAAGAAAAATGATTCTGGTATTGCATCGAGCCTAAAGGCCAGCATTCTGTACTGGTAATGCTGGTCCTTGATCATGATTACCTGTACCGAATCAAGTCAACAGAGGAACTTTCTCTGGTCCCCGCATGCAGACTCACTAACGCATGTATCCTGCAAGTCTACAAAGTATAACCAGCTGCACTGAACCACTGCTAGTACCCAGGCAAGCGTGAATATCTTCATCATGTTAGTTCTTCATCATCTGTTAGTTGGGCAGTGATGCAGAAGAGAAAAATAGAACGCATGCACCTTGCCCTCTTTCTTAGTAATAGTGAGAGTAGTTGTACAGCACTTCAGGTGGGCAGCATTGGCTCTTTACCCTTAAGAAAGTGAACTTTACCATTAATATCCCAAGAGTTGTTGTTTCTTATTGTCTAGTGATGGCGATGCAGAGGAAGCCCAACCCATCATTCCCACATATACAGTGGTATTAGTCCCCAATATTGAAGCAGATGGACGCGCTAGGGCCCAGGGTAGTGATTGGGACTTCTTAGACTCTTGAGGCGTGGGGGTGCTGGTGTGGGATTCTCCTTAGATTACTTTTTTTGGACTGCAAGATTTAAACAGATGAAGGTGAGGCATTGGATAAAGGCTTGTAATGAGAAGTGTGTTTGCTAAAAAAAAAAAAAATACTCGGTCAGGTAGAAGAGCACTGTCCAGTACAGAGTGGATAAAGCTCAGCAATATTGCCAGGACTGTGCCAAGTACCCCAACTGTTGAGGAATCAAAAAGGTCATTCTGATGAAATTCCAAAAACATAGCTTTGTTTTATGCCAAAAGACTTCAAATACCCTTGCCTCAACAACAAGCCTTCAATGTTTGAGGACTAGGCAGCTGTGTCTAGGAGGTCCCTTGACCTTAAACGGGTTTCAGCTGCCTCATTTCTAAGACCGAGAATCATTTTACATACCTCCAGATATAATTAGGGGTGCAAAACAGTCAAATTTGTGCCAGATATACAAACCTTTGCTCTCCACATCACATTGGTGTTATACACAGAGTTAGCCTTCTAAATTAGAAAATGTTCTTACCACAGGTAAAGTAGTTTGGCATCCATATTTATATGAAAGGATAAAGCTTTTCTCTTCATGGAGGCTATCATTGGCATCAAACTGTGAGCTGGGTAAATCCCAGTGGTTTAGACACCCATACTTCTGGTATACAAGATTCTGCATTGGTGTTTGGTTGCTTTCTACAAATTAAATTCCTCTCTTGATACTGGACCACAGATCGCATTATAATTTCTCCATCTACGACCAATGTGACAGCTCTGCCCTTTATGGCTCTTTAATTCTACAAGCATATTCCTGTTACTCCTAAACAAGGTTACCAGCTAGAACTTTTCTACAGTACAGTATGACAATATCAGGTGAAACACCTCTTAAGAACCTCCTTTCAAGCTTTTAAAAAGCTCCAGATATTGATAAACATGCGAAAAATTATCGAAACATGTGAATGTCATTGGGCTGAATCGCGACAATTTTTACCTCTGTAACAAACTGATACAAATTATGAGCAAGAGATCCAAGGACACATCTGAAGAACTTCACCTTTTTTTTCTCCATGCCAATTTCTTTTGCCAAGCTGGATATAGATTTATTTACCATAAGTATTTAACTTGTGAATGTAGGTATGGACATTCACAGCCTTTTGTAAGCATTAATGCGTTTTCGTGATAGAGTTAGAGTTAACCCGGTGGCTTCCATTGATTGTACTATCATCTGTTTATTCAATTGCTTTCAATTGCCTATTCCAAGGGAACTAGGGAGAGGAATATCAACTTTTACGTCTCATTGTGGGATCTGCTAACCTCTGATCCTTGTGCTGAGGAGAACTAATTGCAGCATTAGATCAAGCAGCTCCCACATTTTGAAGCTCTCATTGGACAGACTAGAACTGGAAAAGATACCTACATGGTATCCTTTCTGCCCATAATGCACAGCGTTTTTCAACTATATGAACACAGCGCCAGGATGCCCGTAGGGTTGCAGAGCGCTCTATAAATACTATAGATAAATAAATGGTGATAGATGCCAAGAGCACAGGAAGAGCTGGCACTGGAAGAGGAAGCACTTGTACCCATGCAGTCTCTGCGGGGAAATTTGTTCTTTAATTACTTGGAGGTGAACCAGATTTCAGCACCAGTAGGTGCAAGCTACTCATGGCAGAGATTCTTGCTCTTAGTCTGCTAGATGCCTTTGGTCGTTTTAAAGATCAACTTAAATAAAAAAAATAAAAGAATGAAAAGCATCTTTCATAGAAAAAGAAAACAGATTTAAGTTACTTGCGAGTGCGGTCAGTAAGCAACACAACTCAGAACCCCAATCTACAGATTGGCTTCCATTTAGTTACTTGCACCCCTGTGTCCCATACATGGTATGCATATTTGCAAACAAGAGAGTAGTGCGGCACAAGGATGTTACGCAGAAGGTTGCTTCTACAAATATAGGGGTTACTATGGTGTATACCTCTGCATTTACAGAACTAGTTTACCTCTCAAAGTTCAAAGAAAAGGAAATTGTGTGGAAAAGCAGCAACAAAAACCTCAGAGAATACAGCCAAAGATATACCGCGGAATGGCTTGGTAAACCTTCAAGCTTACAAAAAAGCAGGTACTGTAGATCAAGGAGTTCTTGTGCTGCTAAATTCACCAAGCCTGCTTTTGGCCCCATCAGTAAGATCATGAATTACTTGTGGAAATGAAAGCCTACCCTGGCACTCCAGAATAGACATGACCAGGCAGGAGACCCTTTAAGGCGTTGAGCATTTAGGAAGTGCAGACAGTATTCCGGTGCTCAGGAGGTACTTTTTCCTGGGTTATGACCGCTTGCTAACAAAGAACCCCTTTGTGAGTTTTTCTTTTTTTTACTGTTGTTGAAAGAGGATTAAATGCGATCATGACAGAGTGATATTTTACAAAAAGGTATTCTGGGTAGCAAAATGTAATTCTATGTCATGGTTAATTACATGCCAGGATTTAACTTAATTCTATAACAGAGTCTGAGACTCATGAACTATGATAGACAAGGAAGATGTCAGGATATGACATCCTTTCTGTTAAGAGAGTTTTTGCTAGCAAACGGGACCTTGAATTAAATTGAACACTGAACTTGAGGGAATACGCGTGGCACAAGTCCTACAAAAAGTAGTGGGGGGGACTGACCAAGTTAGGCAGTATGTAAGTGACAACAAGACGCGTGCCATCACAGCACATGATCTCACAACGCGAGACATTCCATGTAGCATCACAGGAAGTGACCTCACTGGAAGTGACATCACAAGAAGTGACAACAGATACTAAGATCTCACACATGTTTATGGTGTATCATGAGTACATGTAAGTGCATTATGGTAATTAACAAATGAGATTTGGAGTCGGGTTTTGCCAAAAAGGTGGTGCCATCCCAGTGCAAAATTAGGGCCACAACTAATTTTAAAAAAAATTGCCACAAATAAATTTACAACAAGGAAAAGCATGGTAGTAGATCTGTTCTGCTTAATTGGTTGCAAAGTCTGCATTTTAAAATATTTTATAGGGTTAAGGCACCTGCTGCAGAGGAGCCCAATGCCCAATAAATCTCAGGGAGGAATAGTAATGGTGAGTTAACTCTTGAGGTTAACACATATGTTGGAGAGATCTGTGTTTTGTGTAGTCCCAAATTTGAATCAAAGAAGTTTAGAAGATTAATTTGTCTCCTGCAAAACAATAACAACTGTTCTTGATGGGGGGGGGGGGTGTTTGGGGATTGTTGAACCTCTATTTTGTTGCTACCTTCTTCGGGTTTGTTATTCATGATATCGCAACACTCATGGTGTCCCTCTTATACAATATTGTGAGCAAAAATGCACCAATTAATTATGCAATAGTGCTCTGATATGTGTATATTATAACATATGCAGACTGAAAATGCAATAAGATAGGATTTAAAAAAAAATGTCTCCTGCAAAGTGTAACATGCAGATCACAGATTTTTATTTTACGTAGATAGGTAAGTGGGTTACTGCTTTAAACGCGGACATCCTTCTATTACTTGAAGTTCATAAATAGTAATCCTTCTAGTAGACCACAGTGAGCTATGAAGGGTATTTGACTCCTACACCTTGCAACCCTGGCCGCCTCATGTAACACATCTTGTACATTGATTGCCACACTTAAATGATTTATTTTGAATGGATACACTGTATGTTATTTAAAGCGCTCTAACATCTGCATTGGGATGAGTAGCACTACCAAAGAAATAAAATAATGCTATTTAAATTATTTGTGTAAATACTGGGACAGACTAGACCATCTGACATTATTACAGTGCATGCACTTATATACAAGGCCGGAACAAAGTAAAAAGCAAGCACCTCTTAAGTTCCTGTGAAAATACATATTCATTACCATGTTGTTTACTTGTAATGCTTCACAATACCATACAACATTGCTTTAAAGCTAGACCTATTGGCACTGCCAATGCTTGTTCTGTAATGCATAACACAAACAATTATTCCACGTTCAGAAATGAGCAAGCAATTGGATTTCATTTAATTTAGTTTTCATGTCTCTTAGACATGGACTGCTAGGGTCTTGCTAAGGTTTTTCTAACAATAACCCATGTACGGGTTTGCTCTCTCTTCATGAGACCTAGGCCTGTTGAGACGCATGCCTAAATTATCCTTTCATAATACATCAAACTAGAAAAGGTCTGGTATTCTTGATGAGCAACTGGTTGCCAGATTCAGACCCAAATTAAAGCCAAAGGAGTTTAAGGCTTGGGGGACAAGTATGAGAAAAAACTCAAATAGACGAGATGTTTCCCCAGCAGCATTTATTATTTTGAGAAGACTAGTATTCTTTCATTTGAACAGAACCACTCTGTAATTCTCACAACTTTCCCTTTAAAAATCCCCTAAAATATTCACACTCTGAGCTCGCCCCTTTGTTGCTACACAAATATCCGTTAGGGTTGCTGCATTCTTGTTAAAGTCTTCATCCCTGTACACAACTCAATATGTTTTACTTAGTTCTACACAGGTATAACCTTACCCGTTGTTCGGGTCTAAAGTTGCTATTGTTAATTAGAATTCATTAGTGACTTAGAGACATGCTGCGCTGCCCTCTTCAGTTAGGTATACTATATTAGCAAAGTTAATAAATAAATCCATGATCACAATGCTCATTGAAAACCAGCAACAAGCATTTACAATGCAATGGTCTCGGCATTGTTAAAGTTATAGCTATTGGCATTGCTCAAGACATTATTTTTATTCATGTTTTTAAAACATAAATAAATGGCATTGTCATTTACAGTGCCAATAGCTTAATCTCTCGCAAATGCGAGACCTACTGCATTTGCACCCACACAAAGAGCCACACACACAAAGCCACCCACACACACATACAGAGCCACCCACAGAGCCGCCCACACAGAGCCACCCACATAGAGCCACCTACACACACACAGAGCCACCCTCACACAGACCCACCTACACACACACAGAGCCACCCTCACAGACCCTCCTACAAAAAAAGCTACAAACACAGAGCCCAACGCACACATCCAACAGTAGGCATGGATGCAGCATGTATGCACTGCCACAACCCACTGTCAGAGAATCAGTATTACCATAAACAGCAGCAGCAAATGACTGCACAGTAAACCATTCAACCTTTAGCAGCCCCTCCCCCTGCCGAGTCCACTGGTTGTCTCACATCTGTTGCTCCAAGGTGTACAAAAGGTCATGCGGAGAACTAAAGGGAGCCTGCCACGTAACACAGGGTGGAAAGCACCAGGGAGAGGGCGTGGCTCACCGACTAATACCTACTGCGCGAAACCAGGAGTCCCGCTGGTAGAGATCAGAGCAGAAAGGGACCCCGCCCCCTCAATCCTCCCCCCCATCCATTCAATGGCTGTAAGGCGCTTTGCTAAAATCAAATCCAAGCCTATAAATCTAGAGCAGCCCTCATACTTTGCTGGACGTGGGAACAGCCCCACAAACACGTCACCGGTGAATGCAAAAGATGGCTTTAAGTGACGTCATTAATATAGTCAATCTCCCCCCAGAGCAGGAGGTGCTCACAATCCCACATTAGATGCAACAGCTCTGCCCCCTTCGCCCCAATTAATCCTGCCTGGTGTAAGAAGTCCCCTGGGAACAAGAGAAAAATGAATCCAAACCTAGAGAACTTGCTCCAATATTTTCCAGCAGTCAGATCACTAATCAATATACCAATGAATGCCCACCACCCACTGGCATCGACAAGGTGGCATTGATAACCCTACTGAGCACAACATGCAGACTCAAACCCGCCCTATGTGTGCCTTGCATGAACTCGTCCTCAGCCATTAAAAACACACTTGCTTCACACTACAATACTACCATATATTAAAGTGATTGAATTGTTACTTATTTTGCCTTTGGTTTTCGAGGCCACTGCTGAGCAGTCAGAGCAGCACACGCTGCTGCTTATGGGTGGAATCGACTGAGCAGCACCACTGCGCCTGCGCAGTACGGGGGAGGGAGGGGGGGGAGCAAAACTGAGCAAACTGGTCTGATCGGCATTTGTCCGACTCCTCAAGGGGAAAGACTTCTGCGTCGAGGAGGAACGGACACGGGCTGGCAAAAAAAATCAATTTTTCAATTGTGATTTGTAGCTTCTATAGGGACCTCACCCACGCATTCGGGCACGGCGTCCAACTTTAAATATTTTACGCACCGGCACAAATTAAGCACTGGAAGGACTAGAATTTTACGTGGTGCTGCACAGAATGACAACTCTTATCAGTATAGGAACACAGACGAAGCACAAAGAACAAGCGTAGTGACGGGGCAGAGAGATGTAATATATCTGTGAGAAAGACAGCGAGGGAAAAAGTCAAAGAATCTAGAGGGCGAAAGAGTGAACTTTAGAGCAAGGTTGAGGGAAAGTGCACAGATCAAAAGAGAGGCTGCGAAACACAAGTAAGGGAGAGAGAGTAAGAGGGGGAACGAGGCATCATGGGGCAGTGACGGACAGAACAAGCACTCACATGAGGACGACTTCTTCCGGCGGCAGTCGGCCTGAAATGGCTGCCGCAAAGCTCCGACATTTTCGCGATTCGGGGGCGTGTTTTTAGCAGTTGAGTGACGGATGGCGTCACAGCTTAAAAACTGTAAAAAAACACCCCCCCGAATCGCAAAAAGACGGGGCTTGAACAGAGTGACTCCCCTCTCCTCCAATGGCTGGCCTCCGTTTAGGAAGCCAGTCAATGGAGAAGAGGGGCGGGTTCAAGCCCCACTGTAGCCAAAACATAAAATCTCGGACTCTGCCCACTGCTTACGCAGTGCGACGCAGGCCGAGACCTAAAAATGGCACTCCAAGAAGCTGCGTGTTTACTATGAGGCCACATTCGCTCTTAAAAACACTGATCGAGCCAAGAAGTCTAGTCTACCTTTTGTGATTTGTAAGTTACACCCACTAGCTTTGCAAAGGTTTGTGTGCATCTAGAGCAGTGGTTATCAAACTTTTTATGAGTCACCCTTCGTAAAAATAATGAATGGGGCCCCTTAGAATAAAAACATATTTGTAATAAATATTCTGTGAAATTGGCAGCTCTAAGCAGATTTAACAATTTAAACATTGCAGTTCAGTGCTGTTATCAATCATAAAAAAATGCAATCAAATGCATGATTGTCAACGTGCTAGGAGCATGGCTTTAATAAAATGTAAAAGTATCCAAAGGATATTTTCAGAAATGGGGGTGGGGCACTGTGAGAATAATTTAGAGCTCCTCCACCCTTGACACCTATTCCCAGCCAGGATAAGAGTGACACAGCTATTGATGGCGAACTGACAGTCTCTATAACTAAGTATATTATGCATATAATTTTAGAAAAATCAAAAGATCTTTGCTAATGCCAGACCTAAAGAGACGACTGAAGATACTGCAGATAACTGAAAAACCCAGCCCAGGCCAGATGGCAAGACTGCAAGGAAGCTGCAGCAGCTCGGCTTAGCAGTAGTGGCACAGATACTGCAACTTAGCAACAGGTGTCACTAACAGGAACATGGCAAGTGAGTGAACCAAGACAGCGTGCCTACGTTAAGGGAGAAAGTAATAAACTACAGACCAGTCACCGAGACGAGATTTTTGCCATGACAACTTTCCAAAACAGTCAATTGAAAAATACTCTGAGCATGAAAAACATTTTGGACAGAATGGTGGAGACAGATCGACTTTTCGTTTCTCGCAATGTCATTTAACAATTCGTTTAAGTTGCGTTTAATTTGTTCCTTTGGTTTCAGGTGGGCACCGGCATTCAATTGGCGGGACCGTGGCTTTTCATCTCCCGACTTTGACCAATAGCAAGGCACAGGCAGGAAAAAGAGGAAAGACGAACAAGAAAGATAAGAAAACAGTGATAACGGGGGAAAGCCGGGAGGGAAAATCAGACATGCCAAGTAATATGATGTGTGCGATTGTGGGAAAAAGACGTGAGGCAAAGTCAGATCTAAGCATGTTTTCCTTTTTTCCAAATTGCGCAACGATTTAAACGTAAGAAAAACTGCTAGAAAAGCGCACACGGTCCTTCCTGTTGGAACATCGAGTTAAAAAAAAAGAAAATAAAACAGTCTCGACTATTGCATTTTGCTGAATAAAAAACAGTTATTTTGTGTGCAGTAATTGGAAAGGAATGCGCGCCCGGTTCAAGGGTGGGGAAGCGCACTGCATGACTCATCTCCTTCTGACTGCCTCATGCTAGGAGCCCCCTCGTGCAGTGAACAAGAGGTCAAGAGGTATTATTAGATTTTGCAATTGCCCAAAACTAACGGCACAACTGTACCGAATAAAAAATGAGACTAATCCAGAAAGATGAATGTAAAGTACGACACCGCCTGAGCCATTTAAAAAAAAAATAATAATTAACACACCAGATCTAACAGAATGCTGGGAGGGCAGTGTCGGGTGCAGGTTCTAGGAGGCCGGACAGGCCTTTTATTCTACCTGGTATTTCTTGGGCCGGCTGGAACCTCAGCAGACCGGTTATGAGGCCAATGGGGCGCTTCCCGTGCCTCTGTCACTTCCACGGTTCCCAGAGGTTAATTGGAGCAGGCTCAGGGAGGCTTGAAGAGAGAGAAAGAGAGGGGAGGTAAAGAGAAAGTGATCAGAGAGGGAGAAGAAAGACAAGATGAGTGGAAGAGAATGGATGGACGGGAAGAGACAGCGCTGAGATAAAGGGAGTGAGGCTGGTTTAAGTATTTTGCCATGGTTGCTTTCGGCTTCCTAGACCAGCCCTGGTTTCTAGGAGTTTCAATGCACCTGGCTTGTGACTTATTTGAAGTTGCATATTTCCCCTGTGTGGAATTGTACATAGTGTAGAATTCTGCATGGTGAGGAGGGCAGCAGAGTGTGCAAAAGCATATTTTCCCCCCTCAGTGAGTAAATCATTCTTCCATTAGGAGAAAACCCTTCCCCTCCATCCTCATCAAAACCGTTTCCCCATCTCATCAGGGAGTTACTCCAGCCTTCAATTGGAGTAACTCCATGTTCAGGATGGGAAAGAGTTGGATCAGAGTTTGAGGATCTCACAAACATACATGTTATGGGTGTTAAACTTACATGGTTAACCAGGCCTTGTATAGCTCATCACTCTGAGATGAGCTGAAAGTACATCTGTCAATCCTTGACATTTGATGGTCAATTCTAAGGACAAAAGATGAGGATTATAGAGTGATGTAAATTTCTTCAGGATGGTAAACACTGCAAAAAGCTCACCGGTCTTCCACTTTATTTTTTATGGCATTTTAACGTCACATAGACCAAGTGCTTCAGACCAGTGGGTACACGCTGGTCTTTTCCTGTGTCACTCATCCCTAGCCTTCTAGACAAGAAAGTGCTTCACTAGTTTTCTAAATGTTATATCTAAGTTACTAGGCCACGCAGACAGCTACGCAGGGTCTTCCAATACACGCATTTCAGTCGAATGAAACGTGACCAAGTCAGTGCTACCTGTGCTCCCTGGTGCATCATAACATTTACATGGTCGATTACAGCACCAGCGCAGGTTCCTGGAAAGAAGTGCTTTGGGGCATGGTGGCCACACAGTGAGCCCGACTCTATTGAACTTCCCACCAACTAGCCTGCAGTCATTGTGGATGGACATGGCAATTTTTAGGGGCTACTCTCATCATGCAAAGTGAAACCACATACCCGTCAACTCAGAAGGGGCTGAAGAGCACTACTTGCTCCAATGAGGCTCTCCCTTTGAAGCATGGAGGCAGCGATCTGGCAGTTCGTGGGTAGACATCCAATTCACCAACAGCAAAAGAGAGCAGCATGCCCAGTCCTCTTGTAAATTGAAAACTGTTGTCCCCAATCTTCGGTCTGAACCCACAGGTCACAGTCTGGACCTACTCCCTTCTCTCTGCAGGTCCTTGGAGGTTTTGGGGGTGGTTGAAGAGGGGGAATAGCTCCCTCCCTGCCTAACAGCTATCTAAGCCCCAGCCACCCAGCAAAGCAGCGAGACCACAACTACACCATTACCTTAGTATCAGATATGAGCACAGATCATGGAAGAACACCACAACTTTGCTTAACCAAACCACCAAGTCAATCCAGAGTCCCCCTCCTACCCAATAGTATCTGGCCTCTGCTAAGATGCCTGAGGTGGGCCTCCATTATTTATTATATGCTTGTTGGGAGGGAACTCCTGGCACTACAACATATAATATGCTTTCACACCCAAACTTAAATATAAGCTAAGTACTCCGGAAAAGAAACCCAAATACACTGTGCCAGGTCAGCAGCAGGGAAGGATTATCCACACACATTATTTGCAAGTAGCCTTTGGCCTCGTGTACGGGCCAGAAAGATGTCTCATCTCTCCCTTGGACCCTGGAAAGGGCAAGGCGGCTGACTTAGATTTGAACAGTACATTTACATAGTGGTTCCTAGCATAGGTTATACTGGGGAGGAGGTTTAAAGCTCATTAGACTTTACTTGTCACTTCAGGGAGAGAGAAAACTATGGCCTTTCAGAGTAGGCTGTGAGTGTGCAGCCTAACCAAGTACATTATGGCTCCGGGCTGCCTTTGTTTAATTAGAACTGAACTCTAACTGTTAGGAAATAGGACTGGCACTGGGCCGCCATTAGTTCCCTCGGTCAGATGATGTGGAGAAGATCATGCCGACATTCCAGAAGTGGGCAAGCCATCTCTGAAGACAAACATACATTCATTAGTTGGCGTTTTCCTTCATCACTTCTGACCCCTTCATGATCCACTTTAAGACCAACTTGAGGCCAGGACTATAGCACTGAGGTTGGATGGAAAGTAAGTCCGTTTGACAGGAGTCTATGCCTGCTTTGAGGTCACTTGATGCTAGCAGGCTATCTTCTTGAGGCCCAGTTAGATCTCATGCTGATGGTGGGTGCATGAGCAATAGATAGGCCTTTCACAGTCTGCAGTGGAAGCCCTCCAACTGGGCATTCCTTCTTCTGGAAGGCCATGGAAGAGTTTGCCTTCCCACTTAACCTGCAATCTCAAGTGCTTTAGCAGGGTTCACTTCAGTCCTTAGGTTGGTATAAGCAATGAAAGGAAAATTGACCATTATTAGTGATTGGACAATCATGACCTACATAAGTGAAGATGGCCTCAGCCCTTAAGACATATGCATGTTTGCGATGTCTAGCAAGGTGAACCAAAGTGCCTTTGACTGGCCAGCAGCTCCCCCCACCCTTCTCCAGCACCTTGAGATTCTTACGGATGAGTAGTCACGCTTTACAAGCTATTGATTGATTGATTGAAGGTGCAAGCTCCCCGTCTTTTACCTGGCTGGCATTTCAGGACTTTGGATTTGTCTTAGGGTGAAACAACTAATTACTGAAAACCAAAGTTAAATTTAGACTATATATATATATATATATATATATATATATATATATATATATTGCGTTAGTCGTCACCAAATCAACAGATTCTCTGCGGGATCCAAAATGACGAGGAGTCGACCCAGAAAGTGCTGGTGCAACAAGTTTATTTAATTAAAGCCAGTGCTGCCGCCATGACGCGTTTCGCCTTGGAGAAGGCTTGATCACATGACAGATTGCAAGTCAAGCAGCAAAGCTTTTAAAGTGACAGTGCATAGAAATTGGCAAAGGACATAGAAAACATACTGGAGTGCAAATAAGCAGCGTTATTAAAGGATGGCGAATACCACATGTTTTTTTAAGGACCAACGAAAAAAACAAAGCTATCCTTGAACAAATAATTATTCAAGCAATGGCAAATGTAAAATGCAGGCAACATATCACATAAAGACAATATCAACAAAATGTATACACACACACACATATACATACATACATACATACATACATATATACACACAAATATATAAAACTAAATAACTAATATGTCTACAAATATATATATATATATATATATATATATATATATATATATATATATATATATACACACACACACCCATATGTCCATATATATCATTTTATTTCTATCGTCACATGATGCTCATTATCGACTGTTGTAACTCTCCTTCAACTGGCCCTTACCGGTTGCCATATTACTACTATCTTAAGACGATGTTCGTTGTAGACTTTGTCATGGTTGTTCCATGTAAAGCAGTCACATACCACTACGTGCTCTACATTATATGAAATGAACACACAAGTATAATTGATTTTTACAGCAACTGTCTTGCATGTTTTGTTTCTAATATTCGGACACAAGTGCTATTGGCTTTGCCGATGCTTGTTTCAAAGTTCCTTTCAATACCCCTTCCCTCCTGCCTGCTCCATATTTCTTCCTATTCCAGATCCACCCTACATTCATGCTGTGGACAAGCGACGGAATCCAGTGAACTGTCAAGCTACCAGGACAGGACACACAACAATTTATCGTTTCAACATTTTGGGTGAGGTTTCCTTAAAAAGTGAAAGGAAAAAAACGCAGGGCGGTGTCTGTCGCTGTGTGCGCACCAGCCATGTGTCACCAATCAACACGAGACCGCAGCAGCTGTCTGAGGACAATGAAGTCACGCGACACTGGAGAACGGTCTGCAAATCCTCGCGTTTTGTGGTTCCGCATCTGGTACGGTAAGTGCCTCGCGCGCATTGCATGCCTTTGCACACCCGCCTGGCATTTGCTCGTTTCTTCAAGGTCCACAACAGTGGTGGCACATACCGGAGACAGCAACTGCCAACATTCCGCGAAACTTCCAAACAGGTGGAAAGGTCATTCCTCCTCAGGGTGCACGGTTGCAAGCAGCACTAAGACGCCATGGGGGTGGGGGCATTTCGGAACACAGCATCAACTTAAAGAATTTTCGAAAACTTTAGGAAGGCTGAGGATGCAAAGGAGAAACGCGCCAACGCCTGCATTAATAATGGTGTCTTTCTTGCTCTGTTATGGTTTCAGAATTTCCCACAAAGTGGACACATGCAGACCGCGTTCAAAGGAGCGATTTCACAAATTGGCGTGAAAGGTTTCCACACCAATATAGCCTCAAACAGGCGAACGGCATGCTATTTGAGGAGCTGCTCGAATGACGTTAAAAGAGACCACACTTAGATGCATGGGTGCGTTCAGGTGGTAGTACCATGCAAGCAAAGCAGGTGAGCCTCATTGACTCTTATCCGAGCATCTATCCTTTCATCCTTTTATCCACCGTTTCGCTTTTCTATTCTCTCATCCATTCATTCTTTCATCCATCCATCATTCAATCGCTCCCCATTCCATCAATCCATGGGCCTTTCCACCCAATCCTCTGTTCATTTATGCATGCATCAATCCAGACATGACTCCATCCATCGAATTAGCCATCCATGAATAAATCCATCAAACCATCAGTTGGTCCTTTTGTCCATCTATTCACACTCTCGCCTTTTCATTTACTGTAATCCTTTCAGCCATCAATCCATCCTTTCACCTCATCCTTCATTATCATCATTCCTGCCTTTCTTTATCCTTTCTTCACCCTTCCCTCCTAGTTTCATTTTCATATCTACCCAATGTTTCTTTCTCGCTTTCAATTACTTTCCCATTTTATCATCGGTGTCCTTTGTCCCCATTTTCTTTTATGGGCGTGGGTATTGCCTTATAGTGTTAAATATGAGCTTCTGTCTGAACTGTTAAAAATAAAAGAGGTCCATTAAGACCCCCACTCTCGCTATAGCTGCTGAAGCAGGGGGTTCACCATCCCCTTGCTACATTACTTCTAACAGTCTTACCTAGCAGGCTTGAAAAAACATGAAAAAGCATGGACAAAAGATTTGGCTCTATTGACTCCAAGCTCTGGAACTCACACTCAAATATTTATTTATAAAGACTTCCATTTCGTTTCAGCCTTCAAAATACTCACAGGCCATAGACGCGAACCATGTGGCACCAACCATATGATTTCCAAGCAACCCTAATATAGGAGTGATAAAAGTGTAAATTCCACCAAATTTATAGTGTTTCTGAAAAACACAAATTGATTAAAAAGAAAACCCACAATAAAGCTCTGTTACATCTTCAATATTGTATCACACAGAAATGTACATTTGAGAGCTTGCAATAAAACCACTTTTTCTGTGATTTCGCCATTCGACCGCCAAAACTTGATCTTTTCTTGGCAAAGAGACTACCTCAAAGAAAGCAAAACCTGCATCACTAAATTAAGAATGGTCAGTGTAAGGGCCTTTAGAAGGAATATGATATTTGCCAATGCTTTTCATATCACCTGTGTCTATGAAGTCAACAATGACTGGCCCAGCTTTTAGTAGAAAGGGCCTTACAGTGGAACACCACACAAAACTTGGCCTGTGGTGTAGTACACAATTGGTAATCACGGTTAACTTAATATATTTAGGCACTGATGTAAAAGAAACCAAACATTGGCAAAACTGCCTTCCCCTACATAGGATATAAACAGGTTTTTATCTCTTTACTACATCTAAGCTAGCCAGCCATCTATGTTTCAGACCTTAACTGTAATTGATTCCAAAGTTTAGGCTTTGGCAAAGGTGAGTCTCTGGTCAACGAACGACCAAGGCAAGCAGGAATATATTTTGTGATTTTATTTATTTATTCCTTAGCAGAGAATGGTTCTTGTCCCATGTCAGGTCCTACGGCCATGGACGCAACTTTGCTTTCACTCCTCTGGCAACTGGAAGCCAGTGGACTGCCAGAAAAATAGGATCATGCTAAAAACATCCCTTTTGGTAAATTTTAGGAGGAGCTGTGACCTGGATCAGCTAGAACATTTTGCTTTTGGCAAGCAGAGAACGTTATCATCTGTAACCTATATATAATAGCAGCATTCATCGAGTCACAATGCTCAAAAAGAAAGAAACCAAGCAAGCAACAGACAGATTGGCTGGAAGGAACAGTTTGCGCTATAGAAAAGTGCTGTTGAATCCCAAAGCCCTCAGGGTTACAAGCAAGTATAAGAGGTAGAGGGCATGGGCCTAGAATGTCAGGGCATAAACCACCATCTTTGGTGAGATGCCGATACCAAACCGTACTGAATGGAATTTTAGGTGAGATACATTACTCTGAGATATCACAGCAGAGACATAAAAAAAACTCCCCGGCCATGTAAAAATAATTTAAAAAAAGAATACCATGCTATGGCGCAACAGTAGCATCATTGGTCAAATTTTTGGAGAACTGGTTCTAAATTGCTTAATAGCACTAGTGATCCGGTCTAAAGAAGTCAATTAAACGTGTATAGAAAATATAGCCCTCAGAAGGCCAACGTAACCCCTTCCAGTTCCATCAACATATAAGAGGCATTCAGTTTACCTTAGACTGCTTATTTGATAGGACGGCTTTGGAACGTGTTCCGAACGAGCAAAGATGGCCATCTATGAATTACATAATCCACCAATATTTTCGGCTATTCATTGCAGGCTAGAATCTACTTTTTACTTTGAATAGCCTATGTGATGCTTTCAAATGAGAATTATTTAATTAAAAAATAGACATAGTGATATTTCCACCGCCATGGTTTCCTATGAACAAGTAATTCATACTTGGCTGTTGTCGAGAAAAAGGCGTGAGAGGCCGTTTCAAGATTCCACTGTGAAGCAAGTGGTACACCTTCAAGTTTGGGCCTATCCTATCCAAATCACAATGTTGGAGTCTCTCCCCAGGACCGAGGGTTAAGAACAGGACTATGTGAATCAGGTTTCTAAGTGTACAAAATCACATTCCTTGGTGCTCTTCTTGGATGCCAAGTGAAGGAGAGTGAGAAGGCGGCGTGAGGTTGTGGGCAGAATGAAGGTAGCCTCGAGGACGCGACGTGCCGTCAGTGATGTGGATCGCTGTTGATGTTGGAAGCATATTATAGACTGAAGCACATAACACTTGGAAATACAGGAGTAGGAGGCCCATTGGACGACATGGAGGCAATTTAGGTATATTTCACTGCCTAGTCCTTTGTGATAATTGGTGTCCTGCGCACTAGAACCTCTTCAGAGTGATAGACCGGCGTTGCACATATTTTCTTTAAAGATTTTTTCCGGGAGTAGAGTTTTTGGGAGTATCTACATGCAACTCTAAGCGACGATACATGGTGTTGAGTCGCTCGAGGTACTGAGAGTGGTGCTTGTTGGCAACTGGTTGAGAAGTGTCTGATTTTCAGACATTATATCTAGAAACTTTAGTCTGTACCGATATAGAGGACATTGAAACTGTTCTTCTAGTGTGATTCACTTCCCCGGGTGGAGTGACCCTTGTGAGGGCATTATATCTGGCAGGTCCTAATGAAGGTGGCCTATTATCATCTTGCAGCCACCGAAACGCATCGACCACTACCCTGAGAACATCATGCTTCTTGCAGTTCTTGTCTTTGGTCATTCCAATTACACTGTTACTCTGTAGTTGAGTTCCCCAGATATGTTATGAATGTGAAGGTTTGTCTGGATTTGTGTGAGTAGGGTTTGAATGTGTTGTTGTGAATTTGTATTGTTTCTCTCTACCGGGTTTTATTTGATTCAGTTGTAAGTATTGTCTTCTCATTTTTGATTATCTATGAATTTACAATCAATGTTGAAAATGTAAAAAAGTATATAAATACATGTATATCAATGAAAATATCTTTGACAAAAGAAATGAAATAAAAGAATATATTTTTATAATTGTTGGAATACTTTGTCTAATGGGTTAATAATTTGGCTTGGGTGCTCACTGTATGTATTTGGATTAATTCCATTGTAGAATAATTTAGGTCGTGGGGGAGATTTTTGTCTTGTCTTGATATTTTTCCGCTCTTCTCCCTGACCGCTATCTGTTCTTTTAGAGGGGGTTCTTAACTTTAACACTGAGCATGGTGTCCTTGAAGCAGGCATAGCGCTCAGTGTTAACCCCTTCGATGCTCATGACGAGCTCAGCTCATCATGAGGTATACCTCTAGGGTGTTCATGACGAGCTGAGCTCGTCATGACCACACCCATTAACATTATGGGCCAGCACAGCCGAGGGATATCTCAAGCATCCAAGGTGTTAAAGTTATGAAACAAATAAGTAAACCGAGTGCGTTGTCCGTGAAGTGGTGCTGTGCTCAGTTGCAAAGTTAAAAAAACAAACAGAGCACGATGTCACAAGAAAACAAACAGCTGTCGCCATGCAACACAACTGTGCGAACGTACGCAATAGTAAAACAAAAAAAAGTGCGGCCAGTCATTATAAAACCCACTGTCTCACGCCGCCAGTGAAAGATCCAATCCTGTTAGGCATTGCCTAAAACGGACAGGTTGGCAACCAGGGGGGAAAAAAACACTCCTGAAAATCAACAAAGTCTGTTTTGAATAATTATTGACCACAAATGACGCACACCAATCACAATTGCGGGCGGAGCTCAGACATGACTTCTGGAACCGTATCGAATCCAAGAAGCCCACGCATGGCGAGGGCAACGCATGCACGCTGCTAACGCCAGTCGAGACCTCAAAACAGGGAGTGTGTGAATGAGATGGTGTGAAACAGACCGTGGGAAGTGAGACAGGACAAGAAGGCACATAGTAGCATGGGTGTGGGAGCACTGATCTGAAAAAGCAGATTGGTGAGGCACAAGAATGTTTGGGGGGGGGAGGAGCCAAGATGGCGACCTGAACGGACGCTCGATTCCCGGCTCCGCTGGCCAGTGTGCTCTGCACCCACATCCTGCTTGCTTATCCGAGATACAACAGCCGCGGATGGGAGCCGCGATCGCGCTGATGCGCTGGGTGTTTCCCCGGTGTCCCTGCCTGCTGGATTCCCGGAGATAGCGCTGTGCCGGGTGCCGGGCTCCATGGCCGCGCTCTGAGACCGGCGCTGCCCTGGCTATCGCGGACCCTCGAGACGGCTGCCGCCTGTTGTGCCCTGGGACTGTGATCGTCTCTACCTATTGGAACCGGTGCCGAGGACTTGGGATGGGATTCTCTAGCTACACTCAACAGCTCCGTCTCGGTGGGTCGAAGTGTTGGTGAGCGGTGTTTGTTTCGGTTCTCGCTCCCTTGGCTGACGCTGCAACCGGCCCGCGGCGGCCATTGATAGGGTCGCCCTACGACTTGTCCGCCCGGCCCCTGAGACTGGCCCCGAGTTCCCTGGGTCCACTGTGGCTTCCACCCGAAGTGACGCCCCCCCCTTTCCTGCTGGATGTTCGGGAAGGCGGCTGCCTCTTCCACAGCGCCGATGGCTGACTCGCCTGCTAGAAGTACTTCACCGCTCGACGGTGACCTGAGGGCGCCATTACAACGCCCGCCGAGAACGAAGAGGCAGCCCAAGGCTCAGGGGGAGCTGACATGCCGGGATATTGTGGATGCACTCGCTGACCTCAGGTTGGAAATGCGGACACTCTCCGTGCGGTTTGGGGACCGGATAGACGGAGTGGTGCAACGGCTGAAACGGGACTGCTCGGCTGACCCCTGGCACGGTACGAAATCGACCTTCTCAGCTGACATGGGCAAGGTGGATACTGTGGTGCCGGCCGTTGCCGGGGCGGCGACGCCTGATTCCCAGAGCTGCAATTCCGACGCGAGATGGCTTGGTGTCCTTGATGGAGATACAAAGTTGCAGTTCTCCACGGAACCTGAAACAATGTTACTGGGACTGAAGCGGAGCTCCCGGCCCCCACTGCTGCTACGTCCCCCTGCGGTTCCTGCCTCCCGAGTGCCCTTCCTCCAGTTTTGGCTCGAATCTCGATTTTGGTATTCGGAATTGCCTTCTCCAAGTGTTTGCTACTTGGCAGCCGCTGCTGGGCGTCCATCTTGCCTCTTCTTCCCTTCTCCTCATCGGCGGCGGCCATTTTGTCTTCAGGTACTTTGTAAAGCTGGCTTCCCTCGATTGCCGAGTCTGAAGAGACGCTTACGCTCTGGCCAGGGCTGACTGCTGTTAATTGTGACCGGGACTGGAAGGTTTGCAGGGACTCGGAACGGAAAATTGTGATTCTGCGCTGCAATGTGCGACTTAATAGGCCTCGCCCCATTTCATATTGTATTACGATAATAGCTGCTTATTAGACTTACCGGGGTGGTGGTGAATTGTGCGGCGGGATTGTTCAGTGATGTTGAAGACTGGGCTTTATTGAATGTGCTGGATACAGTAACGGGTGGTGATGGGCTGGGACTGATTCGGTTCCCCTTGTCTGCTTCCTTAGAGTCGCTCTTCCTCTCCTGCATGCCGCTGGTTGTATATTTCGCAAGGTGCTAATAATTGAAAATGATTGGGAATCCGGGTTATCGGTTATTGGGTGTGCTCCTCCCCGCCATTTCTCCCCCCCTATTTGGGAGTGGTAGATTAGCTAGTTCTTTTCTCCCTCCCTATAGTCAACAGTGACATTTCCTTCTCTTCACTTTTCTTCCTTCTTTTGGCGTTTCTTGCTGACTCCTTCTCTCTTTTCTGACTTTTCTTCCTTCTAAATTTCGGGTTTATATAGGGCGACAGGCACTCTGCTAGAGGGGGGGTAGGCCATAGCCTCTGCATGTGTGTAGGGTGGGGGGTTATATTTCCTTTTTGTTAGTTTCTATGGGACCGGTTTTCTTCTTCTATGATTTTACCCTTTTGCCATAGTAGGGAGTGCTGGGTGTTGGGTGGCTGTGGCAGTGTTATTGGGCTACAGATGCTAATTTGTAACGTGGATATTGTGTTACCATCCTGCCTGACGGGGACATGCTTGCTGATATGCGAATTGCTTGCTGTAGTTGCTAATGTCGTGTCCCACCTACATGGACCTTGCTCTTTTTTCTTATTTTGCTTGTACGGATCACTACGACCTCTGTGCCAGTTGCGTAACAAAAACTTTAAAATTTAACCTTCATTCATCCTACGCCACGGTGCTGCGTTCTTCTCCAGCTTGCTTCCCCTTAATGTACATGGTTCTGATGCAGTACTGGGTCGCCGTAATGTATGCTCTGGTGTTCGACTGAGTGTTCGAGGCCGGCCGGATGGTTGTAGGCCCGTATATGTTATTTCTCTATGTGCACAATAAAGGTTTTCAAAAATTAAAAAAAAAAAAAGAATGTTTGGGGGAGGTGGGTAGGAGTGGTCCGGCCAGCGCTTCACGGCCCTGCTAACCCTGCCTCATTCCCACCTACGCACTGATGGACAGACATACAGGGGAACAAAACTAAGTTGTTGTCCTCTCTAGTCTTACCCAATGTGTGACATAAACAGCCGTACATCACCGGACATCCAGGATTGCTGCATCAGTACCCTCCAGCATAGAAGGTCAGCTCGCCCTCCTATCAGAGGACAGAGCCAACTATAGCATCTTTTTCAAGCACGCCCTTTTAGCCAAGTCCTATCATCAATAAGCAAAGGGTCACACAACCCCCTTCTTCAGGACCAGATGCATAGATTTGCATCTCAACTCTTGATTGAGTAAGGACTCCTCCTTTATACCTTGTATAGAGGGTAGCCACTCCTCAACAAAAAAAAGCAACCTGTTATTCACTACTGAAGAACAAACTCAATGCCATTCATTACTTGTGGCACAGTATCTAATATAAAGGTGAAAATACTTCGCAATAGATGGAGTAAAATAAATCTCTTTCTTTGTATGTAGTTAGGATTTGACTTTAGTGTAGGCACACGGCCAGAGTTATGCAACTATCTACCACAGACTACCAGAATGCTGACCGAACTACAGCAAACGTTTAAGACTTACCTTGTTGACAAGTTGCATCTAATGTAGGTGGGCCCAAGTTACATTCATTGTAGGTGGGCCCACTATCGGTGCCAAATTAGGAAGACCTTCTGAATTCCTTTAATTCAGGACACAGCAGTGATGGAGAGGGTATCTGAATGAGATTTACACAGTGCACAAGCAGATTGATGAGCTACTACTGAGGAAAAAGAACATTAAAAACAAAGGCTGGCAAAACTAGATGGTCCTGTCTTGCCAAGAGTGCACTGGTGTATTTATTTTTTTGCAGACATAATTGAGCACCTATTTTTGTGGATCAGCACTTATTTACCACATCAGATATTTACCGTGTCCAAGAGAGGGAAAACACACGGACACACACACAGTTTGGAAAGACTGGGGAAGAGAAGGACGGCAACATCGTCACAAATGGAGAAAGAAAAAACCTGCAAGAGCGAGAAAAACGAATAGTGTCTGGTAGTGGACTAAAGACTACTGGACTTGGTAGTCGGCTCATAGTGGGTTTTTTGCTCTGGCTGCCGGCTTCTGAGAAGAGTTTCGGGCACCAGCAATCTTTATTCCACAAATTCAGCAGTGTATATGCAAGAGAAATGCAAAATAAAAAGTAAAAGTGCAGTCACCTGAAGTTGCTGTGCGAATGATTGTAAAGTAAAATAGGTTAAAAAAAAACACACACATCACCATGCTTGCATGTGGCCACAAAATATGGCATCATTCACAACATACAATACAAATAAAATTCTGGCTCAGCAGCCCCAGTACTATAATGAATTCCTTTTCAGGCAGGTACGCACACGTGAACAGACACAATGCCATCACTCACTGTGCAAGACAGCCAATGGCTGAAGAATACTGGCCCAACTTTAAAGAATGTGGTGAGAGGAAGCAAAATGAGAATGACACAAGACCACACAAATGGATGAAGAGAACAAACCCAAAGCCCCAATACAAGTATATATGTATTTATTATTAAGATTGTTTTATTACATTAGGGTTATGAAAGACAACAGCTGTCTCTAGACCAGAGCTAAAAAAAAACTCATCACAAACTGCATTCTCAATTTTCAATATTGGGAAGTGCAAGTATTCGTATATCCGCATCAAATAAATTAGCTAAGGGTCTAAAAGTGATTTGGACTTTCTAAGGGCCCTATAGAGTTACATCTACCATGCACAATCTTTCTCTTTAATTTGTATGGACCTTTAACAAACAGCACCAATGCTCTGCATTTTTTGGGCAGTGATTTCTACCTTTAATTGAAAGCAACAAAGGCAGATTGACGACGTCGAGCCAGATTGTAGCTTGATGCACAAGCCCTGCATGGCATGGTGCCCAGGCTGCTGCTGTGGTCGCGCGCCCAGGCCCTCATCATGTAGTTCTGATCTTCCCTCTCACTTCCTCCCTGGCTGATGAGTCATCATAAGCCATGAGTCATGCCCACAGGAGGTGCCCTATTCATTATTCAAAAAATGCCTGAGAAGCAAACGTTTAGCATGAACAGCACATTCAACAGCACTTCATAAACCAGTTTGGCGACCGTCCACACGAACATAATTCGAATCCTCTCTTTAATGATCATTGCCTGCGAAAGAATTAGTTACATGTCACCTCTCTGGTGAGTGACTTTTGTTTTTTAGCTGCCGCAGTAGTAAAATGCCTTGGCACCAGCCATTCACACAGGCACAAACTGAAACAAGCATTTGCAATGCAATAGGTCTCGCATTTACCAGAGTTTGAGCTATTGGCGTTGTAAATGACAATGCCTTTTATTTATGTGTTGCTTTTAAAACAGATAAATAAAAGGCAGTGTCATTTACAATGCCAATAGCTTAAACTCTCACAAATGTGAGACCTATTGCATTACAAATGCGTTTGGCGCCCATTATATAACATTTTTGAAAGAAGTGTCAGGAGAGTGTATGTCCTGCCTGCAACAGCGGGCTGGACAAAGCTATTTGAGAAAATAGTGTTCAGAGGCTGTAATTAAAGCCTACCGAGAAACAACACATGTAACGGGGGTGTCGCCATGGGAGGTTCCAAAATGAGACAAGGCGGTACTAAGAAGGGACTGCTAAACCTATTGACCAATGAACTGCCACAGTTTACAGTGGACAATAACACAAGCCAATAAAAAATAAGGGTGGAGAGTGGGCAGAGCCTCAAGTCAATACCTGAATACAGCATGCCTCGTAGAGAAGCGCATGCGCTGCCCAGACTCGGCCTAAAAATAGAACGCTTCCTGCACATCCAGATACAAAGTAACTGGTTGAATACAATCACTAGCCTTCCCAGATTAAGTCTTGCCACTCGTTCTCGTCTCTATTAGTGGAATCTTGACCTATGCCTCACAACAAACAGGGTGGGGCATGTTCTAAATGTACTGCCACATTACATAGCATATATTTAATTGCTTTTAAAAGGTTTTGCTTGAAGTATACAACCTTATGATTACATTACAGCATTCAGTCAGGGCCCGTTAAAAGTGGATTACCTGTTTTGAACAGACTGCACTGGGGCAGGTTCTGTTAAGGGCAGTATAAACAGGCTTGGTCTTTGTTTGGATGCTGGGTAGTAAGAAAGCGAACGAGCAAAAATTAAAATAATGTAAATGTGTATACTTGTAAAGCGCACTGTGACTCCATCTCGGAGTGTCCTGGCGCTGTATACCGCTGGGGAACCCATCCTGGCTTTCCCTGTGAGATGGTACCTCCTGGTCACCCCCAAGGTGAAGCCAGGTATCCCCGGCGCTGAAGGGGCCATTGTGGAGATTAAGCAAGCTATTGCCCAGAGTTGCAGAGTGGAACCCATGGTTAGAGTAGGCACCGAGGCGAGAATTATCAAGTCCGCGGACATTGACCCAAGACCCTGCCGCGTATGGAATTGAACCCTGGTCCCAGGCCGATCTCAGCTTCCGGGTCTGCTGCTTCTAACCAGTGAGCCACACTTCTTCCTGCCTGAGTATACTCAGCACAGAATTGAAAGGGGAAGACAATGTGAAAAACAGTAGTACCATAAACAGTAATGCAAAGGGAAAATAAAAGGAGCTAGGAACAAAGCTCAGGAATGCAGACTGGCAGGAAGGACGACTAGACAACTGAAGAGCACCTAGAGATAGAGAAATGCTGCCTGGAAATATAGGATGAAAAACATTAGGCATTTTGTGCCTAACACCTGTGGCGGCAAGAGTCGCTGACACAACTGGGCAGTTGACTGAGGCAAGCACCACAGATAGCTTGAGGAGGATGAGGATGGATGAAATGTTAATAAGGGCCGAGATGAGGAAGAGAAAGACTTGAGTGGTATTGATGAACGTCAGATATGGGAGAGAGGTTAAAAACTAGCCATTTAAAGAATTTGAGAAAAGAGGCAAAAGGCGTTTTATAGTAGTTGAAAGAAGAGGTGGGTCAGCCGATTTTTTTTTTTTTTTTGGCAAGGGAAACACCAATCCTGGTTTGAGGGAATTCTTAGTAGGATTAAAATATGAGGTTGACTAGTGAGGAGAGACAGAATGGCCCTACCTCTATGTGAGAAGGCCAGTGGCATTATGATTTAGGTTTTGAAAGAAGGGACATGACACACTATCTGTTAATCGGCTGGAATATAGGAGTCGATGCTACGGTAAATGAAAAGCAGAGGAGATTGGTTACATGACAGTGGAGGAGGGCCAGAGAGGACAGAGCAGAGAGTCTCCGATTGCATGCTTTTAGGAGAAAGAAGACGCAAAGTCACTGGCAATACGAATGGACTAGGTAAAGTGGAACCGAGGGGAGAGGAGAGTTTGTGATATTTTATTTATTTATTCTTTTTTTTTTTTAAGCTGGAGGTAGAACGTAATGTGGATTTGGTGGAGTTGAACGTAGCTGGTGCTAGAAGGACCTGTTTTTTTTTCTAATGTAGCTGGGTGCAAGATTATCTGCATCTTTTAAGGTGTGCAGGCCCATGATTGTAGGAGTTCGTATAGCAGGGGATAATGTATTTTGGAGTAGTAGCAGTTGATGGCAAAAAAAAGAGGTAACAGTTGAAGTTGTCTAAGAAGGGCTTGTCCAGCAGCAGAGTCTGATCATGACTGATGTGGTTCAGGGAAAATCAGTGATTACATCTGGTGTGAAATTTCCATTTAAATAAGGCGATCTTAGTGATGCGAGTGGGAAGCAGGGAGATGGGGAATGGTACGCGAGCTATGGATGGGCAGAGGAGCTGGGAAAGAGGCCAGTGAGGTGGATATTACCATGAGATCTAGAGGCTTGTCATGTGAGTTAGGGTGGAGTGAGTGAGAGTGGTCAGATAGAAGGTAAGCTCATCTTCAAGCTGTTGAGAGTAGTGTCACCAAGAATCTTGAGAGGAGAGGACGGTGGAGCACAGCCTACGATTGCATGGCGATTCTCAAAGAAGGTACCTGGTGCGGAGTGGATGCTGTTGAAGGCAGAATACTACAATGCTGAGTGACTGAGACAGCGATGTGTTCAAGGGAGGGGTGACAGGTGTGTTAAAGGAGAGGTGATGGTGAGAGGCGTATTTAGGAGGCAGACGCTAATCCTTTTTGGTCTGGCTTGGGTGAGGGCATGAAAGTGACTTAGTCATTGAGAGGGCAGCCAATATGAGCAATCAGGTTCACAAACTGCAGTGATGTGAAGGAAGAGGAGGAGGGCGAGTCAATGATGCGCCTGTTGTAGGCTGAGGAAATGTGGGTATATAATGAGAGTGAGGTGAGGCAGGGGTGGTAAGGAAGGGTTATGGGGTCGTCCATGGGAGTAAAGTCGGCAATGAGGTCTAAGCCCTCAGCGAGAGGGGAAGAGGGAGAGGGGGAGGGAGGAGAGGGAGAGATGAGAATAAGGGTTGTGGGGTCTGATGGCAGTTAACACCTGGTGTTAAACATTCAAAGCATGTAGGGTGCTCTTTGCTGGGTTGCAGAATCAGAGGGGAAAACACAAGCCAAGGATAAGAGCAGTTTATTCGAGATTAAAGGATGTACACAGGGGAACGCGGATCAATGAAGGGACATAAATTATAGGGTGTGAGGGGCACCTTTTAGGCGAGACTGTTCTGAAGCAATACCCTTGAAAGATCAGGTTACCTAGGCCATTTCGAAGAAAATACATTAATTCCAGTCATAAATCTGCTTTGTGCCAAACACAAGCCTCCATGAGCCGCAAAAACAGTATTAAAGAACTTCAGTTCACAGTGCAATTCCTTTAGAATTTGAAAATTAATATTCCTCTATTGCTTGTGATCCTCATATCCAACAAGGTAGCCATCTGACATGAAGCCTTATCATGAATTATTTTATAAACTTCTTGCCGCCTATCTAGGTGGAGCGTTCATCCTTTCTGGCGCTAAAGTTCAGCGCAACACAATTTAAGCTGCAGGGTGAAAGACAGATGTCCTCAAATACAATTTTTTGGTAAACTGCACTGAAATCCAAATATTCATCAATCAAACAGAAAACATGAAACTGAAAGATTTGGAAAGTCCAAGTGAATCCTTAAGGGGAACTTTCTTTGCAGCCTACAAAGCATGTACCACGATTGCGCCTTAATGTTCTAGAAATATATTGAGATAGACATAGACTACAGAACATCACTTAGGCCATTTTGAAGTGGAGGGTTGTGGTGCAGGAAGTTCAAAGCCAAAACTTCTGCGTCGAAAGGAAAAAGAAAACTAAAAGAAAGTAGAAAACATTGTTTTTTTTAAATCCCACCCGTTTTTTTCTTTCAGGTTTACCACGTAATGATAGGTTCCATTTTTAAACCTAGGAGAATTCGTTTTGAACTGCCTTTTAATTCTCACTGGTTCAAACTGTGCCTATATAAAGATAAATGTCACAGTGTAAGCCAAACACAAGCAAATGTTTGCATGATGTGAACGTACAAATGCCAATATTGTTAAAGCCAGACCTAGTGGGTTAGATGTTAAAGCCAGAACTAGTGGGTTTGATGTTAAAGCAATACCTAGTGGGTTTGATGTTAAAGCCAGACCTAGTGGGTTTGATGTTAAAGCCAGACCTAGTGGGTTTGATGTTAAAGCCAGAACTAGTGGGTTTGATGTTAAAGCCAGACCTAGTGGGTTTGATGTTAAAGCAATACCTAGTGGGTTTGATGTTAAAGCCAGACCTAGTGGGTTTGATGTTAAAGCCTGACCTAGTGGGTTTGATGTTAAAGCCGGACCTAGTGGGTTTGATGTTAAAGCCAGACCTAGTGGGTTTAATGTTAAAGCCAGACCTAGTGTTTCTGGTGTTAAAGTTAGACCTATGGCAAAGCCTAACCAAGTGGATCGGATGTTAAAGCCAGACCTAGTGGGCTTGATGTTAAAGCCAGACCTAGTGGGTTTGATGTTAAAGCCCGATCTAGTGGGCTTGATGTTAAAACCAGACCTAGTGGGCTTGATGTTAAGGCCAGACCTAGTGGGTTTGATGTTCAGGCCAGACCTAGTGGGTTTGATGTTAAGGCCAGACCTAGTGGGTTTGCGAGTGCTTTGGGTGTGGGGGGTGGGAGGTGGGAGCAAAAAAGGGTTGCTTTCAGCATTGAATGTAGACAGAAGACAAATAAATGAATGTGATAGTTCGTGTGATACTGGAGTGTACTTTTCAGATGTAAAATAGTCCCTCATGCATTCCAACTGAGGCACTTCCTAGAAGGGAAAATAATATACCAAATAGCTAACAGCATGGGGTGGAAGAGAGAAATACTCTTCCAGATGGAGCCAACGCCTACTGCATACTCCTAAAGGGTTGGCAATTATAGGTATCCAGACAAGGACACCACCAAGCCAGACCTGAAGAGTGGGCTGTATATTTAAAAGAATTGGTAACAATAAGTAAACCGTATTTGCTTTGTCAAGCCAAACACTAAATAGAGAGGGGTGACCAAATATTATGAATAGGGCAATGGTACAAAGCCAGTGTGTCCAAAGACCGTTTAAAAAATGAAATATTAGGAAAAAAATAAAGTATAAACACATAAAAAGAACAAAGATGAAAACTGAAAATAACAAAATGCTATGTAAAATATAAAGGAATTTTAAACTGGGGCCCACAAATTAAGTTGCTATCCTTAGTTTTATCCGTGGCACAGCACAAGTACAGAAAACAGTAGTATGGAGGACTGACGATGACCTCAACAGAAAAAGAGAGAAACTAGGGGCAAAAAACAAAAAGACAAAGTAATATGATATAACTTAGTATATATCGGTTTGTCTCTTAGAAATGAAACCAATTTAATTTAAAAGCACCGACCATCCCATTACATTTTTTAAAACAATAGTGAATTAAAAATAAAATATTTCTTAATTTTTGTATTTGTTTGATATGTAGTTATTTTATGTAGTTTTGCATGTTTTGGGTGGTTCACATCCTAGAAATTGCTAAGGCTGGCTTACCAGCTTCCAGATGTAATTCACAAAAAATTAACTGAAGTCAAAAGGTTAGGAACTGCTGAAAATGGCTGTAGCACAAGACTGGCAAATGGAAAACAGCTCTCGGATATTGAAAGGAAGTGACTATCAGAAGATACCAGACAAGACAGTTAGCAGAACCAGAAAAGGACCGTGATCGGGGCCGACCAATCCACAGTACAATGTAGGCAAAGCACATAAGATGGAAGCAGGTGTCCAACTGCCTTAAGGAGGTCTGGCCGTAGCAGGCACTAGGCAGAGGGCCAGAGGGGCAGGGGCAGATTTTGTGGCCATGGAGCCAGTTTTGTCTTAGCAGCAATGCTGCAATATCGTCCCCCTGGAAAAAAAGCGGGAGCGTGCTCCTTACTGGCACCCCCCCCCCCCCCCTCCTGAGGGTGGGTTGAGCAGCAATCTGCCAGGGCTGGTTGCTGTTCCCAATCCGGCCCTGAAGGAGGGTACTTTTATAGTAGGCCGCATCCGCGACTGGGGTAGAAGGTGCCACTTCGCAAATACTGGAAAAAGCCCTCTTTAAAAGAGGCTCTTAACTCAGTTTTTCACCTCCCAATAGATATGCTGTTCAACACCAAAATCTTTCTGCTGAGCCATTAAGTTGCTACATTATGTATATTGTCAAATGCTGATCGGTTTAAGGCTTTGAAGGCAAAGTGCTCTGCACAGGCACGTCATGCCTGATCCATATTTTTCGGACTGATTGCAATAGTGCAATACAGTCCAGTCATAAGCACAGGCAAAAAGACAACAACACCCCTCCATGATCAGGCCCTGAAGAATGGGCAGATCCCACCCCCAACACCCTGCTATCTTGGTTAGAGACAGGAGTAGAAAGGACCAGAAATGATGTTGGGATCTGACTCACTCTGCTCCATGTCAGGATTACATAAAATCACTATAGCTTGCTTCTCAGAGTAGAATCACTGCCAAGGGGAAGTGCAGGGGAAACAGCCTTCACAAGGCTGTCTTTAACACAGTGGCTTTACCATGCATGTATGTTTTTGTGCCTTTACTACACAGCTTTTCCACAGATATTAAGTATTATTAAAGTAGTCGAAAATGGTGAGAATGGTATTTTTAGGGTTTACGGGTGGATAGTGATATAGGGTAGTATTTTCAGGATTTGGGTTAGGTGGTGGTAAGGCTAATTTTAGATTTTTGGGGTGGTAAGGGCATTTTTAGTGTTTAGGGGTGAGTAGTGGTAAAGGGTGGTAAGGGTAAATTTAGGGGTTACAGTAGGCTGATAGATCCTGTCATGAAAGGTGTCAAGCACTCTCTAGAGCAGCATTTGCCGTTCAGAAAAGTACCACAATAGTAATGGGATAACCTTTAACATTGTAAATAGAGCATGCAGTATTTGCTATTTTACAAACAGGCAAGAGTGCTCTTACAACACAGAGGGCATCTGGGTACCAAGTAATACTTTCAGAACCATCTATGCAAGTGGTTCGATGTCAAAGAGTTAAGCCAGCAACATTCGTTGAACACCCAGTTACTAATGATGAACAAGTGCACGACTGTGCTCATTACATACCAGATAAAGGAGAGTAAGGTAGGGGAAGACCCCATCCCAGAGAGTATGTTGCTCTTTGTTGATGGATCCTCTTACATAGTTCAGGAAACTTGAGACTAGACATTCGGAAGCAGTAGTTGTAAGAGCTGAACAACAGGGATCATTTACACATTACAAATTATTCGCCAGATATCACTGCCTTCTCCCTTTTCGGAGCAAGTGGCTGAATTAGCGGCCATCATTGACGCATTACAGCGAGCTGAGCGACAAGAGCTCACCATCTATTCAGATTCAGCATATGTCACCACCAGTGTACATTCTAGCATTCACAGATGGGAAAGGAGGGGTATTTCTTAAATCTGATAGATCTCCTGTGAAGCATAAAGGTGTATTGGCACAATTAATACAAGACTTAACACTTCCTGTTCAGTGCACACTAATCAGCAGGATCTTATCTCTAGGGGTAATGCTTTCACATATTGGGCAGCGAAAGAGGCAGCAAAAGGGTCCCCAAATTATATTAAATGGGATGAATACACCTTAGGTACAATGACAAGCAGAAAAACGGATGTTATAGAATTACCACCTCCTTACACAGAGACCGCCAAATTACATTTGCGCGAGTTGCAAGGACAAGCATACCCATATGAAAGAGAATTGTGGGAGCAGTGAGGCTGCATTCAGCCACTAACAGATTTTATTTACAGGTGGGAAAGTACAGGCAAGCCAGTAATGCCACAAGCGTTTCTGTACACAGCCCTAGAGCAATGACACTACCCAGGACGCACTGCAAAAGATTATCTTCTTGCAACATTGCAGGCAGGTTGGTTTATTCCACAACTGTCTGAAATGATCACTATGTACAATACAGAATGTGCTATATGTCAACAATAAAGCCCCAAGTCATCCTTAAAAGTAATCACCTCACCAATACCATGCCTGACAGGTCCATTTAAACATGTATCTCTATCATGTTGACATACAACAGGTACCTCATAGTGGTTGTTTCTTCATCCTCATGATGGATTGAGGCATGACCCAGAGTACATAATGATGCTAAAGCAGCAGCTAATTTCTTGATAAGAGAGGTGATACGGAGATGGGGCGTGGCAGAAGCAACTCGCTCCGATAATTGACCTCATTTTGCTAATATGATCTTTCGACACATTTGTACTGCCTTAGGAATAAAGCATAAGCTGACATCTGCTTATCACCGTCAAAGGACTTGTGGAGCTCTTGAATGGCCTCCCCATGAAGAAAATAAGCAAACTATATGCCTACCTGAACAAGAATTTGCTGTACTGCTTATCAGTGGCTTTCTATGCCTTCAGAAATCAACTGGGAAGCGATCACCATTTAACGCCACAGTAAATAGCGACAGGACGCCCCATGCCCACCATTCTAACGAAAGCAAGGCAAAAGACTGATATCCATAAAAAAGCTGAAGTTTTAGAGGAAGAAATTAACAGTTTTTTTGAACGAGTTAATGAAAACGTGTCAAGTTCTTCTCTCAACAGGTAACATGAACAGAGAAGACTGCCTCATCCCAGCAGAACATTCTGATAGCAGTTGATCAGAAGGGCTATAAAACGCAACTTCGTCAGTCAAAGGAACGAGCTGAAGTTCAGCGGTCTCTTCTCAGTTACGATGAGCACCCTACTGCTATAAAAGGTAGATGGCAGAAAGTCATGGATCTATTGGTGGGACGTGCGACTGGAACCTGCTTTGCCTCAGACACTTCCACAAACAGAGGGGGAAGAAGAGGAAGAAAGGGAAATACAAGAGTAGCAAAGTCGCCTTCTAAAGCGCATGTGGAGTATTTTGTCGGCTCTACTAGCGGACAGTTATGCATTGCTATCTGATTTTTCTGTCTATGTCTTCTAATGCTGGCAGCCAGAGTAAAATGGTATTTTTCTTCATGTATGTGATTATGTGATACTATTATGCATTTGCATAAATTTGTACTTGAGCAAGAACAAGTATCCCGTATGGTATCAGCACATGTCAGAGATAGGTACGCAAACTTCAGATTCTTGCTGTTGTATTTGTTCTCTGATTCCACGTCCTACTGACTCAGATCGAGTACATTCATCTAAAGAGGTATCACCAAATATTACTATGCGTTTGCTCAACCAACTATGATAATGCGGCATAGATTAGCAAATTTCGAGTGACAAATATGAAAGTTTTGCAGCATTTTTGCAACACTTTATTTTGTTATTCTGCACAAAATAATGCCATTCTGTGTTTGCGACGTGCCACATTTCAACTATGATCACCTTTCACCTCCCTACCTCCTGCCCCTCACTCTTCTGGAATTATTTTAGTCCTTTGTCACACAACAGACCATACTTTTTGGCCGATGGGAAAAGTTTTGTGAGTATCTATGCAATAGGGGCTGGTGAGATAAGTGTGGGGGTGGGATGAGAAGGGAATCAGGTGAATCAGATGGGGGCATGAGAATATGGAAAAAGGGTTGGTGGGGAGGCGAGATGCAACGGGGACTGGAATGTAATAGATGGGATGTCAGTAGATGGAATGAGATGGGAGAATTGTGAGGTGGAATGCAATTATATGGTTTCTACTACATGTGGGGCTATGCAGTGAAGAACCCCCATTCTTTGCAATTAATAATCTGCTTTCTTACACTGGGCAAGAAAGTTAAGGAGTCTGTAGCCAAAATGCCAGATAATCGCCCTTCTCCTAATGATCCTGGGTCCGCCAGTTGCATTCCTACAATAGTGTAAAGAGTAGCACCCCACCTTCTCTGCATCCTCCCCACATCTTAAACAAACTCTCTCTAGGATGCATGCTTGCATCTCCGATGGCTGAGCTCATGGACCTGTAAATGCAAATCCTCCTAGAGACCAAGTGACATAGATGCATCTCTGATATTGATCTACGCACAGTTGGATGAGTTTTCCTGTAGAGATGTTGGTCACTGACCTGAAGAACAACCTGCTAAGAAAGGCTATGAAGGGGGCGGCTCCCATCATTGGTTTGCTGTGACATGGTGAATGGTTGCAGTTGTGAGTGAGTGAGAATGCCAATGTGTACATCTCTTGCCAGGACATCTAAGGGCGAGTGACTGCTTGACTACGGTCTATACCAGTAGTCTACGACATGAGGCTGTAAGCCTTGTCAGATAAAATCATATCTGTCAAATATAATTCTAGCCACTAGGAGATGCAATTCAGTTGAGATGTTTTAAAGAACGCTGGGGATGTATAATAACGTCTAAGAAAAAGAGAGGTTACTTCAGTGACTCGTGCTAGAAAGGTAAGGGGTGGACTAGGAATACTGTCATTTGGGGCTGTCAAATTGTCACTATAGCCTGGGCCACTGGAATTATGCTGTAGGAATGAACTAAATTACGCAGCAGGGTTGAGTAAATTATGCGGCAAGAAAGGTCAAATTATGCAGCAAAATGTGTCACATTTTGTGATGGTATTACGTCAATATTCCGTAATTTTGGAACTTGGTAACACTGCCTGGGCATTGGTTGCACTTTATTAGAACCAGTTTAACACCGAAATATATCAATAAGCAAGAGAAAGATGACCAGCCAACCTTTGCGGAGGCCCTTCCACTGCGCAGCAACGTGAAGTGTTAATGCATTTTTTATTAACGTTTGAACCGTTAGAGCTAGAAACCCACATTTTGGGGTATTAAAAACTGCAGATTATGCAGCAGATCATCAATTATGTGGCAAATATGGCAAATCTTT